>NC_134736.1:0-320625 GCF_049634645.1 Pelodiscus sinensis | reverse complement strand
CAGCACAATCAGTGTGGAGATTCTAGTCCTGGATACATGGCGTTTTTGGGGGGAGGAGTGTAAAATTAGGTGCTTCCTGCCCTACCATAGGGTCTCCACACATCAGAGCAATTTGGGAATAAGTAGAACTGATGCTTTTATACCTGATCATTCCAGAGCAGTACAGTTAAGTCAACTTAAATCCTTGTATAGACAGTAGGGATGTAAAGGGTCAACTGCTTAACTGGTTACCCAGTAAGCATTAGCCTTACTGGGGTAATCAGTTAATTTGCAGCCCGGCCAGCCTGGAGCCATCCATCACTCACATTGCACCACGGGTGGGCGTTGCTCCAGTCTGGCCAGGCCTGCTGCGCTGCAAGAACTCAGTTAATGTAACATTTAACTGGTTGATATCAATTCCTATGGGGATTTAAGGGAATCATGCCCAGAGGAGTCCCTTGACCAAATTAATCCCTGGGACCAGCACTTACCTACTCCAGGCATGTACTGGAGTACTCAATTCAGTACTAGTGCAAGACCATCGGAGGCCCTGAACAAGAATATTTTTGTTCCCACTCACACAACACAGGAGCCTCTTAAGCTTCTTAAGAATTGCTTAGCCTGCTCATGCCTAGCACCAGGTCTGCTGCTCTAGAAATACATTTGTATTAAAATGAGGCAAATACAAGAAAAATCATGCCATGCACTGACATGTACCCCCCCTCACCCAACTCGTGCTTAGCTCAGACATGGACCAGAACAGTCAAGTGAACAGGACAAGAGACAGCTCAGTTTCACTCCCCAGCTGTGTTCCATCTGCTGGTGAACTGGCAGCACAGTGAGATTACTAGGAAGGCTATTGATTTATCTTGGAGCTGGGGAGAAAAAGACAGTAGTGAGGGGGAGCAGAATAGCAATTTGTTGGAAGGGAAGGATCTGGGCTAGGAACAAGACAGGGAAGGGAAATGAGAAAGTAGAAACTGGGACTGAGATGAAAAAAGAGTAAAAAAGAACATGAGGTGTGAGAAGGAGAAAAGAAACTAAACTATTCAAAAAGGTTGAGAGGCAGAACTTCTCTGTGTCTTCAGATGTGCCTCAAAGTCCCCTATATGCCCTCCAAAAAGCCTCAGACCACAAGGCCACACACCCTTGGATGATCCTGTATTATGAACAGCTGCAAACATATTCCTTTACACTTACATTCTTCCAGAAACATTAAGCTACAGCTCTGCAAACTTAAGGAGCTGAGCACTTATCAAAAATTTAGTTTACATGAACAAACAAAGCCTCTCAGGTGATGGCTCTTATTTTCAAGTAGATTGCTCGCTTCACTGACACTAATCATCCAGTCCCTACTAGGATCTGTAATTGGTGTTTCACACTTTTAAATAGAGACCAATCCTTTAATTCCCCTAGTCAAATCTCTTTCTCTTTAAAGTGGGATCAAATCACATAGAGCAGAATTAGAAAGTTGAAAGTTATCCATGATTAACTCTGTGTGGCTTGCTCTGTAGCCTCCCTCCAACATCCAGGATCTGCAACAGTTGTGGGTTATTTTACAGATTATAAGAAAATGTATTTGAATTTTCAAAACAAAATGTTTTGGGAAAGTCTGCATCTAAAAAGTGGCCTTGAGGACTGGGATATGGAGGAGGAGCTCAAGCTAACCACCACCACTGATCAATTTCCTCAAGGTAAGGAGTTCTGAAAGGCTTGGGTTCTGGGTGGCTTGGTTATGTCTTTGTTCTTGTATCTGAAACTTCCAGGTGAAAAGCAGACTCTGGTGATGGAGATAGGAAATCTGTTCTAGGATGGAAGGGAAATTCATTACATTTAAATTATCCTGTCTTGATATCAGAGTTCAAATGCTGTAAAATTAGAACTTGCTCTTCTATAAACTTCAAAATTTATGCAAGTTTAGGAGACCCTGGAGATTAAGCTGTAAATAATTGATGACTACTGGGATAATAGGAAGATCAGTACAGAAAGCTATCAAGACTGGCTCATTGAAATAAAAATCTTCAGAGTGCATTTGAGAAAACATACTGGCACGTGATCGAACTATCTGCACTGACTGGATTGAAGCAGATTCTAATGCTGAAAACATGTTCATTATTCTTGTTCAACATTGTGAAAATATCACAGTCGCTTGCTAAAAGTTAGTCTTGTCTAAATAGGAATAATTTGGGGGAAGCTCAATGGCCTGAGTTACGGACGTAACTAGATGATTAGTGACTCCTCTGGCTTTTGAATGGAACCCCCTCCCCCAAGAACATCTATTTTATGTTGTGTCTAGTTAATATCTACTCCACCACTGTTGCTATGATTTGCTGCTTTGGTTAGTCTAATTCTAAATCTCTCTAGTGATGTCCCAGTCTCAATCAATTCTTCCAATATTGGGGTGGGGAACCTAAGGCCAGGGGCCAGATGCGGCCCCCAGGTTGTCTGGATCCAGTCCTTGAGACTCAGGGTTCTCCCCCACCACCAGCATTAAAGAGACTGTGTTGGTACTTCAGCCCCCCTGTGTGTGCTCCAGCCCCAAGATCTACTAGCCTGAGCCCCCTCCCCTAGGCTCTGGTGTGCAAGTGAAATATGGAGAGTGTCTTTCTCCTTCTCAGTTGGGGGCTATGTCAGTTAGGGTTGGGTTTTTTGTTTTGTTTTTTGCTTCTCCCTTGTGTGCAACCCTTGAGTACTTTTTCAGTGGGTCAGTGGCCCCCAACCCAAAAAAAGCACCCCCCCCCTTAATACATGCACTGTAGGACTTTGGACCATGCCAGGGAAAAGCTGGGACTGGTATCTCCCTAAAAACCTTATCGTCAAACTCAATATCCCCTCTAATCTTTCCCATACATGTGTGGAATAGATGTTTCTTGTGCACCAAGGCATGTGCAAATGTGCACCACCAGTAGAAACAAAAAACCCAAGCTGTGAGCGCTCTGCTAATCAGCTATGTGGCCGCACAAGCTCACAGTTTACAGGGCACGCAGGTCAGAATCTTAGGCTTGAGGCCTAAAATCTGACCCACAGCTAGGTTTGTGTTTCTCCTGGTGGTGCACATTCTACAGGGGTCCAAAGGCAGGATGAGAGTTCCAATGTGCAGCTATACCTCTGGAGAGACAAAGACGTCTTCCGGGGTACTTCATCTCATTTATCTACTTCTCTAGTTTTACAACAAGCTACATAAAAAGCACTACTGATTACAGTTCAAACTAAAATTTTATATGGACAATCACTTGTTGATACTATTCCTTTCGTGTATTTATAACTGGTTAAAAGATAGGAAACAAAGGGTAGGAATAAATGGTAAGCTTTCTGAATGGAGAGAAGTAAGGTCCTCAGGGGTCTGTCCTGGGACCAATCCTATTCAATGTATTTATAAATGATTTAGAGAAAGGGGTAAACAGTAAGGTGGCAAAATTTGCAGGTGATACCAAACTGCTCAAGATAGTTAAGACCAAAGCAGACTGTGAAGAGCTTCAAAAAGATCTCACCAAAGTAAGTGATTGGGCAACAAAATGGCAAATGAAATTTAATGTTGATAAATGTAAAGTAATGCACACTGGAAAAAATAATCCCAACTATACATACAATATGATGGGGACTAATTTAGCTACAACTAATCGAGATATTGGAGTCATTGTGGATGGTTCTCTGAAAATATCCACTCAGTGTGCAGCAGCAGTCAAAAAAGAAAATAGAATGTTAGGAGCCATTAAAAGAGGGACAGAGAATAAGACAGAAAATAACTTAATGCCTCTATATAAAACCATAGTACACCCACATCCTGAATACTGCGTACAGATATGGTTGCCTCATCTCAAAAAAGATATATTGGTGTTGGAAAAGGTTCAGAAAAGGGAAACAAAAATGATTGGGGGTTTGGAACGGGTCCTATATGAAAGATTAAAAAGACTTGGACTTTAGCTTAGAAAAGAGGAGACTAAGGGGGGATATGGTAGAGGTCTATAAAATCATGACTGGTGTGGAAAAAGTGAATAAGGAAAAATTATTTACTTATTCCCACAATATAAGAACTAGGGGCCACCAAATGAAATTAATAGGCAGAAGGTTTTAAAACAAACACAAGGAAGTTTTTCTTCACTCGGTGCACAGTCAACCTCTGGAACTCCTTGCCAGAGGATGTGGTGAAGGACAGGACTTTAATAGGGTTCAAAAAAGAGCTAGATAACCATTAATGCACCTACCCTCCAAGAATCTTAGCCAGAATAGGTAGGAATGGTGTCCCTAGCATCTATTTCTCTGTAGGTGGGTGACAGGAGAAGAATCACTTGATTACCTGTTGTGTTCCCTCCCTCTGGGGCATCTGGTATTGGCCACTGTTGGCAGATAGGATACTGGGCTGGACGGACTGTTGATCTAACCCAATATGGACATTCTTATGTTCTACTTTACATGCTGTACACTAGGGCTGCGTCTAGACTGGCATGATTTTCCGCAAATGCTTTTAATGGAAAAGTTTTCCGTTAAAAGCATTTGCGGAAAAGAGCATCTAGATTGGCACGGACGCTTTTCCGCAAAAAGTGCTTTTTGCGGAAAAGCGTCCGTGCCAATCTAGATGCACTTTTGCGCAAAAAATCTCCGATCGCCATTTTCGCGATTGGGGCTTTTTTGCGGAAAACAAATCTCAGCTGTCTACACTGGCCCTTTTGCGCAAAAAGACTTTTGCCCGAATGGGAGCAACATAGTATTTCCGCAAGAAGCACGGATTTCAGACAGCAGGAAGTCAGTGTTCTTGCGGAAATTCAAGCGGCCAGTGTAGACAGCTGGCAAGTTTTTCCGCAAAAGCAGCTGCTTTTGTGGAAAAACTTGCCAGTCTAGACACAGCCAGGGGTGGAAAGAATATGGCCCGTGGGCCAGATGCGGCTCACCATAGTCCCACAGCCTAGCAGGAGCCTCAGGCAGCCACACTCCCATACCTTGCTCAAAGGAACTGGCTGCTGTGGCCATGTGCTCTCTGCATGCCCCAGGATGGGGAGCTTCTCATGCTGCCCCTGCCTCTCAGCAAAATCTCAGACCTTGAATTGGTCAGAAACCAGCTGATGGGAGCTGGCTGGGCTGTGCTTGCAGCGCAGGTAGTACATGGTCCCTGCAGCAGGCTACTCTGACCAGGGTGCAGGGGTGGGGATGCAGCTGGCAGGGGAACCTGCCTAAAGATCCAGTTGTTACCTTAGGTGGCTCAAGCTAAGTGCCTCCTGGCAAGATCTTGTATGTGGCACCCCACCCTTTCCCGCATTCCAACTTTCTGCCCCAGGTTACAAATCAAATATTCTGCATCCAGGTCACAATCCCCTCCCAGAACCTGCATTTCCCCCCCCACACACACACCTCTCTTCTCCAAGGCAGAATCCTCTTCTGCATCCTATACCCCTTCCCAGACTAAGCATGTGAATGGTTAACTGGTTGACCAGTAAGTCTCATCCCTAACCAGTGGGAGCTGGAGCAGCTCCCCACCTATTGCAGGCAGGTGGGGGGAGGGAAGAGCACTCCAGCTCGGCTGGAACAGCCCCTATCTGAGGTGAGGGAAGGGGATGGGATTAAGCGGTCCCCTTGCTTGTCCCCACTTTAACTGGTTAAACATTATGGTTAACCAATTAAACAGAATTCTATATCCCTACCCCAAACTCATGTACTCCAATCCCCTGCCTCAGGTCACAATTCCCTCCATCACTCGAACTCTTTCACAGACTCTTTTTCCCTTCATGCCACCAGGCGTTAGCCCTCTACCCCGAGCTCCCTTCTGTGTAGCCCTTCACCACTTACCAAATCTTGGAGTGGCCTCCATCAAAAACTATTGCCCACCCCTGTTATATACTGAAATGTACATATAATATTTATATTCCAATTGACTTATAATTGTGATTAAAAAAAGAAAGTAAGCAATTTTTCAGTAACAGTGTACTGTGATACATTTGTGTTCTTATCTGATTTTTTCAAACAAGTAGTTTAAGTGAGGAGAAATCTGGGGGTACGCAAGACAAATCAGACTCCTGAAACCAGCACAGTAGTCTGGAAAGGTTGAGAGCCACTGATGGAACCCAATATGGATAACCCATCATGATGCAGAAAATGGCTTTTTTCCATATTAGACACATCCTCTGTCTCAAATCACTGATGCTTAGACAAGACAGGAGATGGGTGACAGTGCTGTCAGCTCACCACATTGTCTCTGAACTTCCATATCCCACCAGCTGTAAATGAAAAACTGAACCATCACATGCTGAAATGGCAGCGTGATCAACAAGTGCGCAGGAACTCGCTCACCAGGGAACTGTCCGAGACCCTTCCATCCACACAGTCTGGTGGTGAGACTTGAGCAGGGTGTAACCCGGGAGGAGGGCGGGGAGAGAGGGGGGCGGGCAGGGAGGGTTGGTGGCATTAGCAAATGTATTGGTAAAGTGGCATTCATTTAGCCTATGACAGAGAAGTGGACAAGCAACCGGGTGCACATCTGGGTCTGATCTTCTCCAAGGGTCAGAGGCAGTTAGGTCAGTGCTGATGGGAGTATTACATCCTACTTTCTCCATTGGATGCTGCAGACCAGCAGCCAGGGTGATTCCTGGGTGGTGGGAGTACATGCAGCTCTGGTGCTGTTGGCAGGGAAAAGGAGTTAAAACTCAGAAGGTGAGGGAGGGCTAACGCCTGGTGGCATGAAGGGAAAAAAACAATTTATTTTGCATCAGATATGGAGATAAATACTATTTTAGGGGAAAACAGCAACGAGTGTTGGGCTAGGAGAACCCTGACACTTTGGATTTATATCCTATTTAGCCTTTGCTCAGCCCTTTTCCCAGGCGACAGGAGTTCTGCTGTTGCAGAGGCCTCAGATGGTATCACTAGAGTGCTTTGGCTTCTTCTGTCAGCAGAATCTTATGTGCAGTCCCATCTGTGGATGTGGGTTAACCCCAATGTGGTTTGCCCCATTTCTGGCTGCCCCAGTGTGGACTTGCCAGCGCCCAGTAACCCAGAATTCTCAGTAGCTGATGCTCCAGGGTTTTCTTCTCCGAGCTCTTCCTTGAATTACTCCAACCTTGACTGTTCTGAGGAAGATCTGCTGTCATCATCCAGTGAGACAGAGAAGGTATGTGGCAGAGGGAAAAATGTGTGGATAGTGCTGGGCATTACAAGGAATGTGAATGACTAGTCGCTCCCCCCACTTGTTGCCTCTTTCTGATAGAGGCAACAAGGGGGGTGGGGTGGGAGAGGAAGCAGCACTGCATGGAGCCTGGGGCCAAACCTTCGGCTCCATTCGGCGCTGCCACTTTGAAACGCTGCATGCAACCCGAGGTCAACTGAGGTGACCCCAGGCTCCACGTGGTGTTTTAAAGCGGCAGTGCCGCATGGAACTTGGGGTCAGCGGAGGAATCCTCAGTGGGCTGACCCCGGGGTGCTGCCGCTTTGAAATGCCGCAAGGAGCCTGACGACAGACTCCTCACAGCATTTCAAAGCAGCAGGGCCGCATGGAGCTCAGGGTCAGCAGAGTCCCCAGGTGACCCCGGGCTCCAATGCAGTGCTTTTGCCTCTGAAGTGTAGCAACAGCCCTAGGGCGGTGGCACCCTATCGACTAATTGAATGGTCGAAGCAAAATACATCGACTAGTCGACTAATCAATTACTCAAAATTTAACATTCCGAGGCATTTCATGCTGAGAGTTGCTTGGTCTCTGTGATTGAAGCCTTCCAACATAGCACTAAGATGGCTCATGCCCTGTTTTACGAGCAGCAGAAGCAAATGCATATAGTCATCCAAAATTATGGCTAGCAGAAGGTTCAAGATGCTGGATTGGAGATGGGAGTCCTTCGTACCCACAGGGATAGCCCAGGTGGCAGCACATCTCAGGCCTGACACATAGGGAGGAGCTCATTCAGTAACACTGACAATATGTGATTGTTCTGCTAAAACTAACAGAAATGGGTTGGGTAGCATTCTTTGTGATGGGAACACATCACCACTGCGAACTGGACTGAGGTCCAAGCTCATTACACACAGGCCACTGACATGCATTTCCTCACACACCACATCCCAATTTACTGTTGACTTCATGCAGGCCTAACCCATCTCTTTCATCCTCCCTCTGCCTAGTTCACTGAGGATGAAGCTGCTTCAATGATGGACACTTCACTCTTTCAAAAAATGAAGATTTCCAAGCCTAAGGCTGCTGTGACACCCCAGAAACCAAAGATGCCCAGATCTCAGAGCAAGAAGCTCAAGTACATCCTGCAGGCGAGCACCAAAATAAAAGGGGGCTGGCCTCGCCCCCCCCTTAATTACTGTATCCTCATCACTGTGGCCCTGCGTAACAGTGCAGAAGGCAGCATGACTGTGCAGCAGATCTACCAATTCACACGGTACCCACAGCCCTTTCAACTCCCCATTCCCCGCATGCTGGGATGGAGGGTGTTTGAAGAGGCATGGGTACAAAACTGTTCTAGCTTTTATTGGGGAGGAAGAATGATCTAGTGGCTAGGGCGCAGAACTGGAAGTCAGGATTCCTGGCTTCTAGTCTCAGCTCTATTAACTCTCCAGGAGACATTAGGCAAGTTGCTTCCCTGATGTTCCCATTAGAGATGACATGCATTTTATTTAAATGTCCAAGTTCAAGAGTTTTCAGACTTGGAGTTTTAGTTCTGGCCTGTGGCCACTTAAAATTGCTCTGTTAAAACAGTCCACCTGAACCTAATGCTTCAGGGCATAATGTAACCCTTTTCTGAGGCCCAGCCCCTGCTAACTCCAGCCTCCCTTCACTCCCCCCTCCCCCCATCACTTTCACCAGGCAGGGGCACTGGGTTGGGGTGCAGGTCTGGTCTTGGATTAAGGGATCTGGAGTATAACAGGGGCTCTGAGCTAAGATTGGGGCAGGCAGTTGCAGTGCTTGAGGGGGTTCTAGGTGCAGGCTCTGGGAGGGTGTTTGGATGCAGGGGTGCTCAGGACTGTGCAAGAGACTTGGGGTACAGGAGGCAGGGTTTCAGGATGTGGGCTCCAGCGGGACACTACCTACCTCAGGTGGCTCCTGGGTGGTGGTGCAGGGAGCTGAGGCAGGCTCACCCCTGCCCTGGTCTTACACCACTCCCAAAAGCAGCTAGCAAACTCCATCCCAAGTCCTGTTGTGCCCTCTCTCTGCTCGGTGAAGATAGGATACAGGGTGGGAGAGGAGGTACCTTGACAGGAGGTACCTTGACAGCAGTGCCCGTCTTTTTCCTTCCCTGCCTTGCACAGCAAGCAGGAGGCTCCCAGAGGAGTGCGGGGGGGGGGCGGGGGGGAGAGAAAGTTCCAAGGCAAAGGGCAGGAGATGCGTAGCAGCAGAGGGAGGGGCAGATGAAGTGCCTGCACTTGATAACAGTCTCTTGGCCAAACAAGTCAGGATCACTTGTTAGAGGCTCCAAGATCTACCAGTAGATCCCGATTTACTGGCTGGTGAACACTGGTATAGAGGCTAGGGAGGAATTTGCATCCTTGTCTATCCAGGTATGTTCCGCAAACCATCAGGTGCACTCTGGCTGTGGTAAGAAACACTGAGTTCATGATTAGAGTGGCCTGTGCAGCAATCCTGTGCTCTGAGCTTGTCTTGCTTATGAACCCAGCTCTGCGCCCTTCTCTCTCTGCAGGCAGCACTTTCCCTTTTTCCAGACTGCTCCAGATGGCTGGAAAAACACCATTCGTCACAATCTGTGCTTCAGTAGCAGCTTTGAAAAAACCATGCACTTCGTGTGCAATGAGGGTAACCGTAAGTCCCGCCTATGGAAGCTGACCCCAGAAGGCTGCAGAAAGTTCCAGGAGGAGGTACAGACTCTATCTGAAGAGGCTCTTGATTTAGTGAGCCAGAGCTTGAGCCAACCAGGTATATACCAAAAGGCAAATGCCCCCACTGAGGCTTTGGAGCCAGGATGAGTAGTGCTGGAAAGCAGTGTCTCCCATGACTTTGTGGTTACTCTAGCAAGGGAGCTGTAGAGGTAGTATGTATATGGACAGAGAAAGTGCAAATACAGAGGGCTAGACTGGGTGGGTTTGAAGAAAGCTGAAAAATATGGTTTCTCCAGGTTAGAGCCCTGTCAAGTAAAGTTACTCCTGTGTCTCATTTAGCTGTAACTGAGGCCAGGAGAGAAGTGGGAAAGATTTTTCCTTTTTGAATTAGAGAAATGCTCTTGGTAACTCCTCTGAAGATTATTCCTCTTCACCCCATACTTGAAACTCCTTGCGTGGCTGGATTAGCAATCTCACGTCTGTAATTTCCAGTGTTGAGTGAGTTACTTCCCCAAACTGCAGAGGGTGTTACTGATTGCTGAGGGTGACTAGGTGAATTGCACTTTGAAGTCCAGGCCAACGAAATGACGCGGCAGAACAGTATGAGGAACCACTCTTGTGATTTGGAACACAGAAGGCCTCTACCTAGATGGTCTTAGATGGTGCTGTCTCATAGCTTTGGCAAGCCAATTTTAATATGGATGCCTAATATCCACACAAGGCATCCCTGTTGTGGGGGGACCTCAGGAACCTGGAGGCCAATTAACTAAGAGAAACTCAGCTATGAACAGGATTAAATTCCTGGCTGCCTAAGAAATGTATCTTCCAGCTCATACTAAACGACAGGCTTGGTCATTTAGAAGTATTAAATCAAAATAGAAGTATTAAATTGTTGGGACAAGCGTTCATTGTGGCAGATGATTCTGAGAGCAGGACACAGATAGTAATGTTGGTAGAATGCTGAATATCCCTCTTACGCTCTACAGCAGGGCTACTCAACTTTCTGGCCCCCAGGGCTTCCAGTGATACTCACTGCAAATGCTGAGGGCCACAACTTAAGTGTGGTTGCATATGCATGCAAATATAAATGCAAACAGCTTATTTCACACCGATGGGCGTGATTACAAAGATTAAGCCTTACACTGTGGTGCTGGACCCAAATATGGCCAGTGTGAGCCAGTCAGCTCTCAGGCTCTACCCATAAGGCTAAGCAGCCTACACTTCTGGCACCTCCTTCCTGGGGGCTAGAAATGCTGACACCCTGTACCCGTCTGTTCCTGCCAGCTTGTCTGCTTGCATCTTTCAATGCTCACCCTGCCTGGGTGACAGCTTGTCATTGTGGAGCATATTCCCAGTGAAGACCATGTTCAAAGGATCCTACCTGCGGGCCACGTGTTGAGCTCCACGTAAACCCAAACCACACCGTGGGCCGCAAACAAACAGGCTGTGTCCGCATGTTGAGTAGCCCTTCTCTAGAGCCAGAACCTGGCTGGGTCACAGCCCAGGCTCAGCTATCAAACTACCTGCTCTCTCTCTCTTACTCTTGTTGCAGAACAGATGAGATCTTTGTTCAGCCTCTGATCCTTGCTGCCCCGTTACAGCTGATAGACAAGGACCAAGTGGCTCCGAAGCAGGCTTATTTTCTCCCATGCTGCTACAGACAACTTCAAGCAATTGCAAAATGGAGCCCTAGATGTGAATGTAAACTCTAGGGACTCAGCCCTCCAATCAGAGGGAACTAGGGTCACGCCTATCACCCCTCTAAATGGCTTGCTGGGGCAGGCTTTGTCTTTGGTACATACATCAAGAAGGAGTCTAAAGTAAAGGATTTTCATGGGAGAACATGGAGTAGGAAAATCTGATCCTCTTGACTTTCTAACCATTCCTCCCCTTCAGTAGTTCAAAGAGTAGTCATTGAGGCCATGATTCACTGGCTGCGAATGGTCAGAGCTGGTTACATCTGAGGGAAGATTATACTAAAGCTTCCTGCAATCTTGAATCTCAGGGCTTTAATTTCAACAGCCATTCCCAGCTGTTTCTATGAAAAACATTCTCTTTCCCCTCTACAAGAAGAGTATGGGGGGAAGTTGGTTACATTTTTGTATCTTTTAAAAATTCCTTATATTTATTCTGCACTTATTGTTTTGTAGAGTATGCTGAAGGTACAAAGCATTCAGGGCTGCTGAGCTATTAAAAATGCCCAACCAACTGTGGAACACAAAGCACAGAGTAAGATCTAACACAGAGTTCAGGCATTCCTCCACTGCAGCAATTTACAAATAATAATATGATAACTTTATTTTGCTGATGTTCCAGCAAACTAGCACTTTAGGCTTGGTTTTTTGTTTTGTTTTTTTTAAATAGTCACACAAAACAAGACCACACCACAAAAAAAATTATCTTCATTGCCAGTGGTAGGAGACACAAAGATGACCTTAAATAGGGTGGAAGGGAATAAGGGGAAAACTGGGCTATTATTCTCCTGCCTCTCCATAACAGAGGCTGAAGCTTGCTGTTTAAACAGAGAAACAGATTTAGTTTTTTGGTCTCAGGACCAATGATGTAACCTGAGCAAAAATGTGGCAACTGAGGGGAAAGGGAGTGTGCCACTTGTTTAGCTATTTAATATGAAAGCCTAATAAGTGCACCAGATAAATGTCTTTGCAAAAGTCCCCTCCCCCCTTGTTGCTGACACTAAAGGATTGATCTATTTAGTTATTTACATCACCATAGGCCTAGATTGAATCTAGTGCCTGACAACCTCACAAGCAACCACTCTCCAAGAGGCAGAGCAAGAACCTGCTGTCTAAACATGTGAACACTTAGGCTCTTTCTAGCTATTTCAGAGATGGCATGTGAGATGTTATACAAATCACTTCTACTCCATCTTGCAAATAAAACACAGAGATGAAGTTTTCTTATGCCAGAGATGAGAGACTTTACATTTATAACCAGAGCACTTTTGAGTCTGGTTGGAAGGAGCCAAAGAGGGAACAAGAGTGGAGACCGCACAAAGGAATGCTTAAAACATTAGAAATCAGTATCCTTTTAACACTGTAAGTTTTAATAGGTGCCTGGCAAGTTGACAGCTGATAAAGACTTTTACACTTCTAAAATAAAGTGACATTTTAAACCATTTAATTTGATCCCTACCATAGGCTCAGGCCTGTAGAGCCAGCAGCATGGTGGCAGCTTCCTTCTCTAAAGAAGGGCAGGTAGAGGCTTGTATATGTTAGTCTTGGGGACAAGTTAGATCAGTTCAACTCCCTAGTGGGGATAGCACAATTCAGAAGTTTTACTCCCACAAGCTAAGTCAAAACTAATAGATTGTTAGAAATGTACACACTAGGGCATTGCACCCTTTTAACTACATTGGCATAGATTTAACAAAATCAAAAGCTATTCAGACCTGTCCTGAAATACAGTCTGGAACAGATGTTAAGAATCTCCTACCCCTTCTAAGTCATCAGGAGTCCAGTTTCTTTGTGGAAAAGGGGGCAGCATGTGTGCATGGCAAGGGAAGACTAGCCATAGAGGCTTGGTGTATTTAGGACATAACATGAGTATTCTCAAGTAACATTTGACTTGTTCTCCATATAAGAGTGAAAAGAAGGTTGCATTGCTTTACACACAAAGTTCATCTTCACTAGCCTCTTGCTGGCAAAGACCCTTTTGAAGTTTGCATCAGTTAGTCAAACGAAGCAAGAGGAAGAGTCAATGTCATGTCAGCCAGGTCACAGGGGCTGAGTCATAGACGATATCAATCTCAGGCTGTGTCTACACTGGCACATTCTTGCACGAAAACGGCCGCTCTTGCACAAAAACATGCCGCCTGTCTATACTAGCTGCGCGTTCTTGCGCAAGTAAACTGATGTTGTACTGTAGAAAATCAGGGCTTCTTGTGCAAGAACTCTGACGCTCCCTCTCAGGAAGAAGCCCTCTTGCGCAAGAGCTCTTCCAGAAGAGGCCAGCATAGACAGGCAACATGAATTTCTTGCTCAAGAAGCCCCCATGGTTAAAATAGTCATCAGAACTTTCTTGTGGAAGAGAGAGTCTACACTGCCATGGATGCTCTTGCGCAAAAGCACATGGCAGTGTAGACACTCTTGTGGAAGAGTTTTTGCACAAGAACGTTTCCGCAAGAGTTCTTGCGCAAGAAGCCACCAGTGTAGACGTAGCCTCAGTGTTGCAAAAGTAAGAAGAAGAATGGGTAGTTTTGTGGCCAAGCCTGAACCCAAGAAGATCAGGTTTTATTGTCCAGCAAAGCTAGTATGAAAGTACCAGCGTATAAAGATTCCAAGCTGGTTAGCTTCCATGTAAGGTGGGCCCCCTAGGCTGTAACTCTGGCATCCACACTTACATAAGCAAATGAGAGCTCTAAGTCTATGAGCTAGAAGACCAGTGAGTCAGGAGCTCTGTACAGTTTTTGGCAAATTCCTTCAATGCACAGGCAGAGGCTGGCTGGGGCCTTGATCACGAGGTCTAGTGCTTCCGTTCCCTTTTCACCTTTCTGTACTGATGCCCTTGCACCACAGAAAAGACCACCTATCTTTTCCTCTCAGCACCCTCATAAGTTTCAGAAATAATTACAAGTGAAGAACACTTTGTCTTCACTCAGTAACTACGTGATTCTCTGCAGCTGCACCTAAGTGACACAATCAGTCAAGAAAGACAGAGCCAGCCTCAACATGGGAATAAGACTGACCTTTAAGAGAGAGAGTCTTCCTGCAGGAGCTTAGTATCCTATCATTCACTCCTTCTCAATTGCACAGCTGCACTACCATTAGTTCCACTGATGCTGCTGCTAGTGAGAAGATCAGGAGTAGGTAGTCTTCAAAATAAGAGTGGGCTGCATAGTTCTGGAAGTTCAGTGTACATGAAGAAAATTTAACATACTTTTGATTTGCTGGAGCAGAGCAGCAGCTCCTCCTTGGGATAATGTTTCCTGAAGTCAAATAAGACTGGCTTTTGATAGGAGTCCTCAATTGTTGCAGTTTCCCAAGATGCTGTCTTTCTCTGTATGTGCAAACTGGCATGGGATTAGCTACTGGGGGCACTTCTTTACTGAAGCAGATTTTCTATTAGAAGCCTTGGATAAGGCAACTAATGGAGATGCTGGTTTTACTGGAGCGGAAACCTTGGGTGCAACAGCTGCCATTAATAGAGGGAATACAGGTTTTCTGGGAAGAGTCTTGACTGTGAAAGCCCACAGGATCACAACACCAACATCAGCCAATGGGGGTACAGAAACAAAGGCTACAGGCTGAAGTCTGCAGGACAGTGGCCAGGGCCACTTCCTTTACTGAATTATATTTTTCTAGTGAACACCATAGATGCAGCAGTTACTGGGGGTACTGAAATACACTGTTCAGAGGAGGTTTGTAGGGCAGCAGGTACTGGGGGCTTTGGTTTTATTGAAACAGGTTTTCTAACAGCTGCCTTGGATGGAGGAGCCAGGAATGCACTGGCTTTCCTGAGACTCCCATATTGGGGCATCCTCAGTCCCCTACAAAGAAATCTCTGTGGGACGAGGGAGCCATGGGAGGGGCTTGTGGCTGCCTCATCCCCGTGGACTGGGTCCCACCTCCGGCCTCACTTCTGAGGTGGGGGGAAATCAGCCCCAATTCCCGCTGTCAGCTGGAGCATGGGGGAGGGAGCCTGGGGCAATGTGCCGCTCCTGCCTTCCGCCAGCTGGCTGGAGCATGGGGGAGGGAGGCAGACTGGGGCAATGCACCATCCCAGCCTCATGCTTAGTTGGAGGACCATGAGGGAGTGTGTTTGTACCTTTTACACCCCTGCTGCATACAGGCCTGATCCTGTTATGGGACACACCAGGGTGGGGTTTACACACCTCCACAAATGTGGCTGCACTAAAGATGTTAAATATCAAGTAATTTACTAGTTGATAGTCACTTCTGCATTCCTCCTTTGAAATGTACAAGAGCCCCCGCTGGAAGTCTTGTACATTTCAAAGGAGGAATACCAAACTCCGCCTGCAGCCCAGGGCTAGCAGGAAGTCCCGCTGACTCTGGGCTGCACATGGTGTGCCAGCTTTGAAATATACAAGAGTCCCCAGCTGGGGCTCTTGTGCATTTCAAAGTGGAAGCGCCCTCATGGAGCTTTGATGCGCAGCTGCTTTGAAATGCCACATGGAGCCCAGGGTCAGCTGAGGACTGATCCCAGGTTCCGTGCAGCATTTCCTCAGAACCCAGGCTGATTCCAGGCTCTGTCTGGTTTGAAATGCTATGCTGGGACCCGGGCTCAGCTGGGGAGTCCCCAGCTGCCCCTGGGCTCCATGGAGACGCGGCCCCTTTGAAAGGATGCCTTGGCATTTCAAAGCAGCACTGCATGGAGCTGACCCCAGGCTCCATGTGGTGCTGCCTCTTTGAAACGTTGTGGCGGCGTTTCAAAGGGGCAGCACCGCACAGAGCCCAGATACGGGCTCCGTGCGGCACTGCCTTTTTGAAGTACCCCCTTCTCCCTCCCCCCCCTTTGCTGCCTCTATTTGACAGAGGCAGCAAGGATGGGGGGAAACAACTAGTTGACTCAACTATCCGATAAGCAGATACTCAACTATTCCTTAACATCCTTAGGCTGCACATTAGATTTTGTGGAAACAAAGACAACAGATCACTCCAGTGAAGCTGTGCTTTGGTTGGTGTTAGCTGCGTGTATCCTTGACACTGGGGGGAAAGGCGGGTCCCGCCTTTTCCCTTGTTTAGTTCCTTTGGACAGCTTATTAGGCAACAGTATCTTCAACTCCAAAACTATAATCCTATTACAAACCAGAGGAGGCTCCCTGTGAGCTAGAGTACTGGAGCTTTAACTCAATGGGGTGTAGCCACCAGAAAACAACTGTTACACACTTCATCAAAGCTGAAATTCCATATACTAGAGAGCATGGCATACACATGCAGTAGGCTCACTGATACTCAGACTTTAGGGGTTCAGGAGCCAAATCAGTGACCAACCTAATTCAAAAGAGCCATAGTAGTATGAATTCACTGTTTCATTTGCTATTTTTAATATACATATTTTCTCACAGCAAAATGACCAAGTATTCTACAACTGATAAATAAAAAAGTAAATAGCATCCTGATTGGTTAGTAATGAAATCACAGTGCTGTAATGTCATGTATTGCAAAGAGCTACAGGAGACATATTAGAGATGCTTGCAGCTCCAAACCTCAGTTTGAGTATCACTGCACTAGCTAATGCATAACTCCACAGTACCCTGCCCACCCTGATTAACATTGCCAACCTAACCATAGGAGCCACGCTATGTAGGAATAGTGGCAGGGTTTCCTATTCTACACAACCCATATTTACCACTTGCCATCTTGCTCCTTGGGCAGAGGGGAACTGACTGCTTCTCTTGTGTCAGAATTGCTCCCATGATGTTCATATGGCTCACATAGGAGTATTTGCTGAGATCCTGTTTTGTATCTGGTACACAGTCAAAGAAAAACATACACTAAAACCAAGAATACACTACACACATCAATCAAACTTGCTCCTCTCTGATGTTTTCAGCTCACTAGCTCTGCTGAAGCAACACATGGAGTCAACCTATCAATAATAACAGAGAATATCTAGGGCTACGTCTAGACTACATGCCTCTGTCGCCAGAGGCATGTAGATTAGGCTACCAGACATAGGAAAATGAAGTGGCGATTTAAATAATCGCCGCTTCATTTAAATTTACATGGCTGCCGCGCCGATCAGCTGTATGTTGGCTCAGCGCAGTAGTCTGGACGCGCGGGTGTCGACATCTAAGGCATTTGTCAACCACCCAGGTATGCCTCCTGGAATGAGGTTTATTCCAAACAAACAGCTGATCGGCTCAGCGTAGCAGACACGTAAATTTAAATGAAGCGGCGATTTAAATAATCGCCGCTTTATTTTCCTATGCCTGGTAGCCTAATCTACATGCCTCTGGCGACAGAGGCATGTAGTCTAGACGTAGCCTAGGTTGTCACTGGTTAGACAGTGCTCTTCTTCTATTGCTACTGTATTATACTTCTTCAGGATTATTATATTTTGCTAACACTCCAGTGTACTTCAGAGCAAGAGACAGGTCAATGTTTGCAAGCAACTGTTATCTATATAAACCATTTATCAGAGAGCAGGAAATATCCTCTAGTGAGTCTCTAAAGCTAAGTTCCAACAAACTCCCAAAGACATTTCACCTCAAAGAGAGGTTTGTTGGTATTCAGCCAAGTTTCTCCTTTCCTTAATTTCTATTTATTCTATTTTCTTCCTTGAAGCATCCTGAAGAAATTCCTTCTCCATGGCATTTACATCCCTTTGCATACTTGTACACAACTGTCACTGCCTCATTTTAGTTAGTTTTACAAGTTCCCAGCTCCTCATGTAGCAGCAAATAAAGTATTCTGAAAGATGATGTTCTCTACAGCACTAGGAAAGCACACCTACAAGACTCACTCTCCATAGTTTAGGGAGCTCTGAACATAGAAATATCAGACAAGAAATACGTATTTTCACATGATTTCCACATAGTTTACAAGCCATTTGTTATTACTCACTACACCCTATCTGATGATGTAAAAAGCACATGGACCCCTCCTAGCATTAACATGCTGCAATGTGCATTTGTGCATGCACTCACACGTATTCTAGAGTGTGCTATGCAAGAGGGAGATAACCAAGCTTTAAAACGGAAAAGGCTTTTACCTTACAAGACAATGGAAAACTCAGATAGGCCATCAGATTAGCAGTTATTTTTTCAGGAGATGGCTGTGGGAAAAATGGAGAGGATGTTTATGAAAAATGCTTGCACCAGACCTTTTTGGCAACAGTTCCACTAGTAGCAGCAATGGTGGAAAACCCTGATACACACTGGAGTAAAAAGTTGACCCATAGACAACCCTCCCAATAAACCAACAACAAAACCCACACCAGTTTCTTATAATATGTATAATCTTTTTGCAAGGAGGCCTAGAAAATACATGGTGGTAGAAATGCTGCCAGCAGCTGCTTATGCCACATCTATGCTAATACTCCTACCACAGAAGCTGTATCACTAGCAGTGTACCTGGTTGAGATTCCCAAAGTCTAGTGAAGTTCAGCTGTGCTCTAAAGGTCATTGTTATAATTATAGTTAATCAACTAGACCTTAGCTGTGGGAATCAAGTTTATGCAAGAGCAGAAGCTAATCCATAGTTAAGGCGGCAGTATTTTCAGTTCTGAGAAGAGTACTTCTAGAGGGGAGGGGAGTTGAACTTACTGCTTATGTTATGAAAACTCTGTACAAACATTAGATATATTTCATATGGGCTGTGAGAATTAAGTGTCATTTCTCCTTCACAGTGGGGAAACTGAGGCACAGGACAGTGACATGACATGACCAAGGTGGTACAGGAAATCACTAAGTGATGAGAAAAAACATGGAAGTCCTGGCTTCTGTGGCAATAATATTTAGCTCTGAAGTTTCTCTGCCGGAACTTCAGTTAGTGAAGAAATCCATAAGATTTTACAAAATGCTAATATAAAAACTATTTGGCCTAAACTATAGTATCTAATGATCTTCTTTAAAATACAGCTAACTTAATTGCAATGAACATGAAATTTGTTCAAATACATTTATTTTCAGCAACTTTTTTCTACTTCTATAAGTTACTCCTGCCAAGTAAGGAAAACAAATCACACCCATCATCCCCAGTAATTCACAGATGCCCAGCATCTCATAGGACAGTTTCTAATGAGGAAATCCAGAGCTACATTTAATTGGTGTAACAGCTACATTTACTGGCTTGCACAGTCATAGAAGGAATAGTTATCTTATTTGAATATAAGAAATATATAAAGAAATGCAAGAGATCATATTTACATAAGTGAAATGCTGAGCAGTTGTTTCCTACAACTTGATCATGGGTGGTAGCCAGTTAAAGTTCCATGAACCATATCCCAACTTTCAAGGCCACTTTTTAAATCAAGGTTTCCCCAGGCCTTTTTGTGAGCCAGCTGATTCCCTGTTCATACCATCTGCATAAGAATTAAACTTGTGAATGAAATTAAGTTTCAACCCTTCTCTGTTTATTTGGCTTGTGGAAATGATCTGAAACAAAACATTGACGTGGAGATCCATTAATGAGAGTCCAGGCAGATTAATGTGTTCTCCAACAGGTTTTTGTGTATTGTCTTTTTGGATATCCGATTTGTATCCATTAATTCTTTCCTGTAGAGACTGTCCGGTTTGGCCAATATACATTGCAGTGGGGGCATTGCTGGCATTTGATGGCATAGATCACTTTAGTGGATCTGCAGTTAAATGAGCCTCTGATTTGGTGGCTGATGTGGTTGGGTCCAGTGATGAAATCGCTAGTGTAGATGTGTGGGCAGAGTTGGCACCAGGACTGATTGCAGGGTGGGTTCTTGGAAGATTATGATGGACCTACAGGATCTATATAAAGCAGGGCTACTCAACTTTGGAAGTCCCGGTGGCCACAATGATACCCACAGCACATGCAGAGCTGTAACTTAAGCATGGTCGCAAATATTTGCAAATAGCTTCTTTCACACAGATGAAGGCAAGACTACACTACTCACAGGCCCCATTTAAGTCAGTTCTGCTGATATTAATAAAATGCAATATTTACCCGATTTCCACCCATATGTCAGCACTTTTAACAAGCAATGACAGTTCAGCAATTTAACTGATAAGACACATTATCAACAGAAGACCATTATATTGATTACTACCTAAGCCCCAGCCCAGACCTTTCTCACCCTGGCCTTACCGCCTGGCTCCACCGCTGCCTCGTTCTCTGTCATGGTCATGAGGGATGGTCAGCAGCCTGAGGACTAAAGGGTTAACTGTACTGAGCCAGGTAGCAGTCAACAAAAAGAAATGCAGGGAGGAATTTCAAACTGGGACAAAGGAATTTTTGGGTTTACCCTCCTTTGTCCCTGGGCAGTTGGCACTCCAGATACTGAGGGGGACAGACAACATGTCCCTCTCCAAGAAGACTCTTCACCATCTGTAAATAGGGCAAAGTCTAGATAAATCCATTAGGTGTTATTGTTTTACGGTTTCGAAATGGGAATCTGATGTCTGTGCATTTAGAAATGGGTTTTCCTCTCTTTTGTAACTAAGTTTTGTTCCCATGGGAAATTCCCCATAAGTTATTAATTGATGGCTCTTATCATCTAGCCAATCCAACTATGCTTGCTAACAGGAGTATTGCTGTGATAATAAAAGTTCTTTCTTTTTTATTAAACTGGTATTGGTTAAGTTCTGTGTCCTGGAAAATCCATCTGTGGGATCTGCATGCCTCTTACTAGGGGATAGCAGCCACAGACTGCAGTTTTTCAAGCTCTTTGGGGAAAAGAGTTTGGGGTGCCCTGGGACTGGTTTCAAGAATCCACCCGTTTGTGGGTTCAAAAGCACTTGATGGTGGCAACAGATTTTTATCCCCAAAATCTAGGTTTTTAAAGATTTTATACCAAAGCCTGCAGAGATAAGGTTCTGGGGTACTTTTGCAGGCCCCCACTTCTGCATTCATCATGCCAGAGCGGGGAATCAGCCCTGACACTCTCTCTCTGCCACATGCGTCTTGCCGCCCCCAGCAGCTCCTGCGCATGAGCCGACATGGCCTGGTTCGGGGAGGCACTGCCACTATGACAGCCGATGTACTTTGCCGCTGCCTTTTGCCACACACCTCCCGGCCAGCCGGCAGCTCCCTTGGACACGCAGACATGGCTCTGCTTGCAGGAATGCGCTGTCACTGTGGCAGACACAGCAGGTGTGCTCTGCTGCACCTTTTGCTGCTCCCCCCTCGTCGTTGTCGGCAACTCTCATGCATGCGCAAACACGGCTTGTGTCACTGCTGCACTGTGCGGCTCTGCTCACAGGGAGGTGTTGCCGCTGTGGCAGACAAAGCAGGTGTGCTCTGCCTCCGCCTGTTGCCACCCCTCCTGCTGGCTGGCAGCTCCTGCACATGCGGCCTGGCTCAAAGCCACGTGACTTGGTGCTCAGCTCGGTGCTGCCACTGGTGCCCCAGCAATGAGGCAGGCAGGTGGCTTGGGAAGCGGCTCAAGGCGCTGAAGGCTGCATGCAAAGGGGCCGGCTGCATGCAGCCCATGGGATGTGTAGAAGCTATTTTATGTTTAGCTAGAAGCCATTTTGGCACGTAAACCAAAGTGAACTTTGTGTCACCCCGTAAAAAAGGCCTACAGGATGGTCTATTGGTATGTGTTAATTGGGCTGGTTAGGACAGAAGATGTACTCCCTCGTACCTGTCCGCCATCTTGTTGATAAGGCTTTGTTTTTCCAAATTTAATTGAGAATTTCTGTAATTGGATGCCCTGACGTCAGACTGTTTGGCTAAGGGTATAAAAATACTAGAATTAATTGTATTAGCAGCCTTACTGGGCCCGGCTCTGCTGTGACCACGTTTGGCTCATGCTGTGCTTTATTAATTAATAAAGCTGTTTGTTAGCTGCCTAAACACAAAAAAGCGTGTTTTTGCTTCAACAGATGCATGTTTAGTAGCCCTGATATAGAGCTTCCTTAAAACTGAAATACACACCTGGAGAAGTGAAAAAACAGATCGACAGAGCCAAAAGAGTACCCAGACACGAACTACTTCAAGACAGGCCCAGAAGAGAAAACAACAGACTTCTTAAACCCCTCCAACACATTATCAACAATCTACAACCTATCCTGGAAAATTTCCCCCAAGGTCTCTGAGAGCGAGGGTAAGGCCAATTCTCGCCTACAGACAACTGCCTAACCTAAAATTCTTTCCAGTAACCATGCAACACACCTCCATCATAATAATCCAGGAACCCACCCCTGCAATCAACCGTGATGCCAACTCTGCCCACACATCTACGCTAGCTGGCAAGGCTTCCCCTGTCCCACTACGTCTGGCACTGGGCCAAGGGTTAAGGGTTTGGAGCCGAGAGGTCACTTACCTGGGCCAGTGGAAGGCAAGATGGCAAGCCCCATCTCCAGCTAGCTACTCCCTTGGTGATGCAGTTGTCCCCGGTGGTCACTCTGCATTAAACCTGGCCCCTGCACTCGATGACCAGAGTGGTGATTGTGAGTATAGCATCCCTCCACTCAGCCCCCTCTCTTTCCATGCTATAGAAAACAATCAAATTCAAGGGCATCCCATTTTCTTGGTCTTGCTTTTAAGTTAGGATTAGAGGAAACTGCATACCAAATTTGGTGGTCAAGCTCTTACCATTTAGTTCTTGAACAAATGGACAGAGACAGACTCACAGACATATGCACAAATCTCTAAAATATATATATAGAGAGATGTAAGCCTCAACTTGGCAGAGGTAAGTACCCATGTAGCAGATATATAAACTCTCTTGTCCAGATCTCCAAAGGTATTTAGGTGTTTAATTTCCAGAAATTAGGCCTTGACAATCTGGTCTAGGAAACTACTTACCTATTTTACAGACAGGGGCTATGTCTAGACTGCAGGCTTCTTTCAGAAGAAGCTTTTCTGGAAGAGATCGTCCCAAAAAACTTCTTCTGAAAGAGAGCATACACACTGTCAAAGCGCATTAAAAAAGCAATCTGCTTTTTCGAAAGAGAGCATCCACAGTGAATGGATGCTATCTTGCATTTAAGATGTGATTACTATGGTTGGAGTAGCCACCAGGGTACCTGTGCTTTTTCCTCTTTCCTCTTCTTTCAAAAGAACTCCCTCTTTCCTGTCCACACACACCTTTTTCCAAAAGAGCTCTTTCGGAAAAAAGTTTCTTCCTTGTAGAAAGAGGTGTACCAATGTTGGAAAAATCCCTCTGTTCTTTCGATTTTTTCTGAAAGAATGAAAATGAAGTGTGAACGTAAGTGAAGTTTTTTCGGAAAAATGGCCATTTTTCCAAAAAAACTTTATCAGGTAGACATGGCCTGGATGTGAGACTTGTCTACATATAAACTACTTAGGGTGTACTGCTGTAGAAATTAAGTTAAGATTTTACCTACGCTGTGAGGGGTTCCTGTTGGTGTAGGTCAGTGGTCTCCAACCATTTGGAGCTGCCAGGCGCCAGGGGGTGGGGCCATTGGCCCGCCGGATGCCAGAGGGTGGGAACACTCGTGCGCCCGGGGGCAGGGCCGCGCATACACCACACCCCCATGAGCCACTTGCCTGGGGCCAGCAACCCTATGCGCCGTGTGGCCATGGGTGGAGCCGCCCATTCGCCGCAAGCCTGGGACCGGCGCTCTCCAGAGCCACGCAGCCAGGGCCAGCACCCCCCATAGCTGCGCGCCCAGAACCGGCACCCCCTCATAGCTGCGCGTCCGGGGAGGCCAATGCGCTGTGCGCCCGGGGCCAGCGCCCGCCCATGCACGCATCATGCGCCCAGGGCTGGCGCCGCATATGTGCGGTGCGCCTGAGGTCAGCATCGCGCATGCGCCACGCGCCCGGGGCAGGGCCAGCCTACTTTAGTGTGTGCAGAAGTAAGACCTTATTTAATTATTTTAATCACTAGCATTATTTTATATGAAGCAATAACCATATAAAATATTATAATATACTTTGCTGCTACATGTGAAAATTGTGACTGTTCCATCTACTACATATCTGAGATAGAAAAACTTTAAAAACAACAAATAATCTAATAGCACCTTAAAGACTGACAAAATATGCAGGTGGTGGTATGAGATTTCGTGGGCATCTGAAGAAGTGGGTTGTGCCCATGAAAGCTCATGATACCATCTACATGTTTTGTTAGTCTTTAAGGTGCTACTAGACTATTCATTGTTTTTTAAGTTTTTCTAGTTACAGGCTAACTTGGCTACCTCTCTGAAATATTTGAGATAGTTTGTCTGTATGTCTGTTGAAGAACTCCTCCTAAATGGTAAGAGCTAGGACATACCGTTTCCTCTTATATCTTAAAACACGGTAAGGGGTTTGCTTGTGCCAGGAAAATGAGACATGCCTAGAATGGGATTGCTTCTCATAAAACCATACAGAAAAGAAACAGAATCACCAGGCAGGTGAAAGGGGCTGTGCCTGTCTGGGACTGACTCAGCCCCAAGCCTCCCACCTCCCAGGCACCCTTTGGGAAGGGAAGGGAAGGGAAGGGGGACTAAAACCCCTCCTCCCCCCCATTCATATGGGAAGTAGGGATGTTAAATTTAGATTAATTAACTAATTGAATAGTCAATTGGATCTCCATCAACTATTTGATTAGTCTATAAAGCTGCCTCTGCCTTTGAATTGTAGCAAGAACCCTGCCTGGCTCTTGCTACAGTTCAAAAGTGGAAGCCCTGGAGGGAGCCCCACGCTCCCTGCAGCGCCTCAGCCTTTGAAATGTATAAGAGCCCCAGTGGAGTGAATCCCCTGTGCTACAACAAACACTTGAACTCAGTTCTCCCCCTTTCAGGGGCAGGGAGGTGACCTAGCCACCAAGAGTTATTCTAGGTGGAGGTGCTTTCAGTCTCCCCTACTGAACTCATTACATCTTGTATAAAAAACTAAATATTCATGGAAGCAGGAACTGGAACTAGTGTCATCGTCCCCATTCCCTTGAGTTCCCCAGTTAGAAGGCTAGAATCATTCCCCTGCCTCTTCTCTCTTTGGCTCAACAAATATTTAGGTATTTAATACAAAGTGGAACAGCTTCCATAGGAGATTATTAGAACCCCCATCCTGGGGGTTAGGGCATTCACCTGGCATGGGGAAAGACCTTGGTTTTTAAGTCATTGCTCAGCTCAGAGAATCAAACTGAGTCTCTCCTATCCACACGAATAGCTTATCCAGGTTGGGTATAACTGGCACACCGCAGTTACCAGCGCCTGTTCTTCTGGGGTTTGGAGAATGGAAGCTCATTGTAAATCTATCCCTTTGTTCCAGAAGGCGGGTGTTAAAATGTCCCAAAACTAAACAGCATTAGGCCCGAAGTGGCTTTTCCCCACTTCTGGATTCATTGCAACCCAGCGCCTGTAAAGCAGGCAGATTTTCACGGGTAAAGGCGGGCTTCGGAGATATGGCCACGTCAGCATCCTCCTCGCTTCCGCCACGGCCCAAAACAAGCTGTACCTGACACGCGCCTTGGCCAGTGGCTCTTGCGGGCACCAGGCGCTCGGGCGGGCTCTGCAGAGAGACGGGAGGGCCGGGCCAGGCGCTCGGGCAGGCTCTGCAGAGAGACGGGAGGGCCGGGCCAGGCGCTCGGGCGGGCTCTGCAGAGAGAAGGGAGGGCCGGGCCGGGCGCTCGGGCGGGCTCTGCAGAGAGAAGGGAGGGCCGGGCCGGGCGCTCGGGCGGGCTCTGCAGAGAGACGGGAGGGCCGGGCCGGGCGCTCGGGTGGGCTCTGCAGAGAGACGGGAGGGCCGGGCCAGGCGCTCGGGCAGGCTCTGCAGAGAGAAGGGAGGGCCGGGCCGGGCGCTCGGGCGGGCTCTGCAGAGAGAAGGGAGGGCCGGGCCGGGCGCTCGGGCGGGCTCTGCAGAGAGAAGGGAGGGCCGGGCCGGGCGCTCGGGCAGGCTCTGCAGAGAGAAGGGAGGGCCGGGCCGGGCGCTCGGGCAGGCTCTGCAGAGAGAAGGGAGGGCCGGGCCGGGCGCTCGGGCGGGCTCTGCAGAGAGACGGGAGGGCCGGGCCCGGCGCTCGGGCGGGCTCTGCAGAGAGAAGGGAGGGCCGGGCCGGGCGCTCGGGCGGGCTCTGCAGAGAGACGGGAGGGCCGGGCCGGGCGCTCGGGCAGGCTCTGCAGAGAGACGGGAGGGCCGGGCCCGGCGCTCGGGCGGGCTCTGCAGAGAGAAGGGAGGGCCGGGCCGGGCGCTCGGGCGGGCTCTGCAGAGAGACGGGAGGGCCGGGCCGGGCGCTCGGGCGGGCTCTGCAGAGAGACGGGAGGGCCGGGCCGGGCGCTCGGGCAGGCTCTGCAGAGAGAAGGGAGGGCCGGGCCTGGCGCTCGGGCGGGCTCTGCAGAGAGGAGGGAGGGCCGGGCCAGGCGCTCGGGCGGGCTCTGCAGAGAGACGGGAGGGCCGGGCCAGGCGCTCGGGCAGGCTCTGCAGAGAGAAGGGAGGGCCGGGCCGGGCGCTCGGGCAGGCTCTGCAGAGAGACGGGAGGGCCGGGCCGGGCGCTCGGGCAGGCTCTGCAGAGAGGAGGGAGGGCCGGGCCAGGCGCTCGGGCGGGCTCTGCAGAGAGACGGGAGGGCCGGGCCGGGCGCTCGGGCGGGCTCTGCAGAGAGACGGGAGGGCCGGGCCGGGCGCTCGGGCAGGCTCTGCAGAGAGAAGGGAGGGCCGGGCCGGGCGCTCGGGCGGGCTCTGCAGAGAGAAGGGAGGGCCGGGCCGGGCGCTCGGGCAGGCTCTGCAGAGAGACGGGAGGGCCGGGCCGGGCGCTCGGGCAGGCTCTGCAGAGAGACGGGAGGGCCGGGCCGGGCGCTCGGGCGGGCTCTGCAGAGAGAAGGGAGGGCCGGGCCGGGCGCTCGGGCGGGCTCTGCAGAGAGAAGGGAGGGCCGGGCCGGGCGCTCGGGCGGGCTCTGCAGGGAGACGGGAGGGCCGGGCCGGGCGCTCGGGCGGGCTCTGCAGGGAGACGGGAGGGCCGGGCCAGGCGCTCGGGCGGGCTCTGCAGGGAGGAGGGAGGGCCGGGCCGGGCGCTCGGGCGGGCTCTGCAGGGAGGAGGGAGGGCCGGGCCGGGCGCTCGGGCGGGCTCTGCAGGGAGGAGGGAGGGCCGGGCCGGGCGCTCGGGCGGGCTCTGCAGAGAGACGGGAGGGCCGGGCCCGGCGCTCGGGCGGGCTCTGCAGGGAGGAGGGAGGGCCGGGCCGGGCGCTCGGGCGGGCTCTGCAGAGAGGAGGGAGGGCCGGGCCGGGCGCTCGGGCAGGCTCTGCAGAGAGAAGGGAGGGCCGGGCCGGGCGCTCGGGCGGGCTCTGCAGAGAGACGGGAGGGCCGGGCCGGGCGCTCGGGCGGGCTCTGCAGGGAGGAGGGAGGGCCGGGCCGGGCGCTCGGGCGGGCTCTGCAGGGAGACGGGAGGGCCGGGCCGGGCGCTCGGGCAGGCTCTGCAGAGAGAAGGGAGGGCCGGGCCGGGCGCTCGGGCGGGCTCTGCAGAGAGGAGGGAGGGCCGGGCCGGGCGCTCGGGCGGGCTCTGCAGGGAGGAGGGAGGGCCGGGCCAGGCGCTCGGGCAGGCTCTGCAGGGAGACGGGAGGGCCGGGCCGGGCGCTCGGGCGGGCTCTGCAGAGAGACGGGAGGGCCGGGCCGGGCGCTCGGGCGGGCTCTGCAGGGAGGAGGGAGGGCCGGGCCGGGCGCTCGGGCGGGCTCTGCAGGGAGACGGGAGGGCCGGGCCGGGCGCTCGGGCGGGCTCTGCAGAGAGGAGGGAGGGCCGGGCCGGGCGCTCGGGCGGGCTCTGCAGAGAGGAGGGAGGGCCGGGCCGGGCGCTCGGGCGGGCTCTGCAGGGAGACGGGAGGGCCGGGCCAGGCGCTCGGGCGGGCTCTGCAGGGAGGAGGGAGGGCCGGGCCGGGCGCTCGGGCGGGCTCTGCAGGGAGGAGGGAGGGCCGGGCCGGGCGCTCGGGCGGGCTCTGCAGGGAGGAGGGAGGGCCGGGCCGGGCGCTCGGGCGGGCTCTGCAGAGAGACGGGAGGGCCGGGCCCGGCGCTCGGGCGGGCTCTGCAGGGAGGAGGGAGGGCCGGGCCGGGCGCTCGGGCGGGCTCTGCAGAGAGGAGGGAGGGCCGGGCCGGGCGCTCGGGCGGGCTCTGCAGAGAGACGGGAGGGCCGGGCCGGGCGCTCGGGCGGGCTCTGCAGGGAGGAGGGAGGGCCGGGCCGGGCGCTCGGGCGGGCTCTGCAGGGAGACGGGAGGGCCGGGCCGGGCGCTCGGGCAGGCTCTGCAGAGAGAAGGGAGGGCCGGGCCGGGCGCTCGGGCGGGCTCTGCAGAGAGGAGGGAGGGCCGGGCCGGGCGCTCGGGCGGGCTCTGCAGGGAGGAGGGAGGGCCGGGCCAGGCGCTCGGGCAGGCTCTGCAGGGAGACGGGAGGGCCGGGCCGGGCGCTCGGGCGGGCTCTGCAGAGAGAAGGGAGGGCCGGGCCAGGCGCTCGGGCGGGCTCTGCAGGGAGGAGGGAGGGCCGGGCCAGGCGCTCGGGCGGGCTCTGCAGAGAGAAGGGAGGGCCGGGCCGGGCGCTCGGGCGGGCTCTGCAGGGAGGAGGGAGGGCCGGGCCAGGCGCTCGGGCGGGCTCTGCAGGGAGGAGGGAGGGCCGGGCCAGGCGCTCGGGCGGGCTCTGCAGGGAGGAGGGAGGGCCGGGCCAGGCGCTCGGGCGGGCTCTGCAGAGAGAAGGGAGGGCCGGGCCGGGCGCTCGGGCGGGCTCTGCAGGGAGGAGGGAGGGCCGGGCCGGGCGCTCGGGCGGGCTCTGCAGAGAGAAGGGAGGGCCGGGCCGGGCGCTCGGGCGGGCTCTGCAGAGAGAAGGGAGGGCCGGGCCGGGCGCTCGGGCGGGCTCTGCAGAGAGAAGGGAGGGCCGGGCCGGGCGCTCGGGCAGGCTCTGCAGAGAGAAGGGAGGGCCGGGCCGGGCGCTCGGGCAGGCTCTGCAGAGAGAAGGGAGGGCCGGGCCGGGCGCTCGGGCAGGCTCTGCAGGGAGGAGGGAGGGCCGGGCCGGGCGCTCGGGCGGGCTCTGCAGAGAGAAGGGAGGGCCGGGCCGGGCGCTCGGGCGGGCTCTGCAGAGAGAAGGGAGGGCCGGGCCGGGCGCTCGGGCGGGCTCTGCAGAGAGAAGGGAGGGCCGGGCCGGGCGCTCGGGCAGGCTCTGCAGAGAGACGGGAGGGCCGGGCCGGGCGCTCGGGCGGGCTCTGCAGGGAGGAGGGAGGGCCGGGCCGGGCGCTCGGGCGGGCTCTGCAGGGAGGAGGGAGGGCCGGGCCGGGCGCTCGGGCAGGCTCTGCAGAGAGGAGGGAGGGCCGGGCCGGGCGCTCGGGCGGGCTCTGCAGGGAGGAGGGAGGGCCGGGCCGGGCGCTCGGGCGGGCTCTGCAGGGAGACGGGAGGGCCGGGCCGGGCGCTCGGGCGGGCTCTGCAGGGAGGAGGGAGGGCCGGGCCGGGCGCTCGGGCGGGCTCTGCAGAGAGAAGGGAGGGCCGGGCCGGGCGCTCGGGCGGGCTCTGCAGAGAGGAGGGAGGGCCGGGCCGGGCGCTCGGGCGGGCTCTGCAGAGAGGAGGGAGGGCCGGGCCGGGCGCTCGGGCGGGCTCTGCAGAGAGGAGGGAGGGCCGGGCCGGGCGCTCGGGCGGGCTCTGCAGGGAGGAGGGAGGGCCGGGCCGGGAGCTCGGGCCGGGCGCTTTCCGTGGGCAGCGATGGCGCCGAGGGGCGATGTTGTCGCCGCCACGTGCCAGGGACCTGAGGGAACCACTTACCGCGGGCGGGGCCGGAGTCCGCCCCGCCCCGCCCCGCCCGTCCTGAGGTTCCCTGGCGCGCGCCACCAGGTGCCTGAGGCGGGAAACGGGAGCCGCGCGCTAGGGCTGCCGCCAGGGCGCGCTGTTCCCACTCGGAGCGGAGGTGACGCAGCTGCTGGAAGATGGCGGCGGCCGCGCGGCCGGGCTCCTAGCGCCGCCATGGGGGTGTTTTACTGCCCGCTGTGCCGCCTCACCGCCTTCGCGGGCCGGCGCCACCTCTACAGCGGCGGCCACCGTCGGCGGCTGCGGGAGGCGCTGGGCCGGCTGCAGGCCAAGGTGAGAGGCGGGCGCCGGCTGGGAGAGAAGGGAACCAGGCCGTGGGGGCCCGGACCTGCCCGTGCCCAGCTCAGGGCCTAGACGCGCCTCCGCCGACCAAGCAGGCGTCACACAGCGCCCTTGTGGCGGGACGCCCGAGCATGCGCAGTGGAGCGGGAGTAAGGGCCGCCAGGGGAGCCCCCTCGCGGGAGCGCAGGGCCTCGCTGTCCTGAGAGGGGAGGGCAGGTCCGCGGTGGGGAGCGAGTGTCAGTGAAGCTGCGATGTCCCCTGAGCTTGGCCGCCATTAGCTGTGCGGCGCGACCCGTCCCGGTCATCTCCATGGCTACGAATGCCAAAGCCAATCGAAGGCGAAGTCTTCGCTGGAAAAAAAGCGTCTCGCGCACCGCTCGTTAGCTCACGTGGGAGCCGATTCTGTGCGGTCTCCATGTAAACGCCGCAAAGCCCTAATGTCCTCATTAACGTTTCACCATCACAGAGCATGTGGGAAAGAAGAGTATCACAAAGATCTGCTCTGGCCTTTCCTAAGGTTTGTGTGGGAAAGCTGAGACTAGTTCAAAGGACTAACTGGGTGGGGAGCATGAGACAAATACATTAATAATAGGCATAAGGCCTCTTTCAAATTCATGATGGGATTATAGGGGCTAGTATAGTTTAATTTTTTGTCAAGAGCCTCAGCATAAAAGTTTGGTAACCAGCAGCTATTTCACTTGTCTTCCCTCCATTAATCAGGTGCAATTGGCTCGGAAGATGATTAAAAATGCTGTGGTTGTGAAGTATGAGGCAGTGGAGCATGAGCAACTCTTCTGGTGTGTCTGCTGCAAGCAGGAGGTGAAAAAGCACCTGAGCCATGGAAGCCTGACAGTGCTGTATGGGGGACTTCTGCAGCACATGGCCAGGTAGGGTGTCTTGATGCCTGTCTGCATCCTGGATATTGTGTTGTTTATACTTTGCATAGGCACAGCCTCTCAACCCTGAGATACAGAGATGAAGTGATATCCTTCAAATCATATTGAGTCAGTTAACAGAATTCCTGTGCTGTTGAAGTTTCTTACAGCCCTATGTTTATTCCTGCCCTTGCCCCTGACTTGCTATGTGATTTTGGGCAAGTCAGTTCTCTAACCTCCATGATTTGACATAGAGATTTTGAGAACGAGCTGTAAAGTGTTTGATGCAAGGTGCTTAACAATACATGAGCAGTTTTCTGCATTTGTCCCTTAGTGTCTGTGCACACTTTTAAGAAATAATCTTATTTACATACTGAATCTAAACTAAGTGCCTCGTAGGGGGTGTCAGTGACCATTTATGGAATTATGGTTCTGAAAGAAAACCACGACTTAAAATCCACTACCCTAACAGCACGTACAACTTTAAACTGGTAAATTATTTGTAACTCTTCCAGTATTATTATCCACTAATAATATTTTAATGATAAACTTAAACAACAACAAATGGTCTGGTAGCTCTTTATAGACTAACAAAACATGTATATGGTATCATGAGCTTTCATGGGCACAGCCCACTTCTTCAGATGACTGGCTCATCTAAAGAAGTGGGTTGTGTCCACAAAAGCTCATGATACCATCTACATGTTTTGTTAGTCTGTACAGGATAAACTTAAAAAACAACATATGATTTGGTAACACTTTATAGACTAACTTGGCTACCCCTGAAGCTTCTGAATACTTTAATGGTAAGTCTGTAATATTTTACTTCTAAAAAAAATCACTCAAAGGAAGTACCAGCTCTTTATAGCTATGTTGAGAGAACATGTGGCTGTTCCATAAACCTTTTTGTATTAAAGTTTGGTTACTCAAAGACAGATTTCATTAGCTTTTGGTGGACTAAATTGTGAGCTACAGGGAGGAGAAACGCTCAACACTCTACAGCTACAGTGATGACCATAATGCAAGTAGCAAGGGAGAGAGATGTGCTCTCTGTGTCTTTCTTGGCTTCTGGGACTCAGCCAAAATGCTACATTAGAAAAGAACATGAACCAAACATCAAAGTTTAGCAGTGTTTGACATCTAAATACCCCTTTGAAATGAACTTTGTTACTGACCTTTTTAAACAAACTATAACCTGAAATCAGGTTTGCACAAAATACAAAATTTTTATTCGACTTTATTGCTTTGTCATGTAATCACTTTATCTGAGATAAGTTAGTAAAGGAAACGTATACCAGTTATTGTGTTCTTTACTTAGTTTAGATTGGGAGTTCAGGTTTTAAATGATTTAATTAAACTTGGTTTTATTCTTTTAAAGCCTGGAGCATAAAAAAGAAGCCAACAAGTTCTGGTGGGAGAACAAAGCGGAAGCAAAATTAAAGGAGCAGTTTCTGATTTCCCCTGAGGACTATGAGCAGTATGTAGGCACCTTGTCTCTTTCTTTGCTTAGGAGTATAGTATTTGCTACATTAGATCAAACTATTGATACAAAATTCTTTGAGGCAGATGTTTCAGTGTGTATAATTGTGGTGTTGTATAAATAAATAATTAGCCCAGACTCCTGCCTTAAGCAGCAATCAATATCTGATACCATTCTCCCCTGCATCTGGCCAGTTACATTGTGTTAGAGATACTTTACGGACTTCCCCAAGCGATCACCTCACCCTGTGAAGCAGAAGATTTGCTCACTCTCTATTAGCATAATTGTAAAAAACCGGTGTTCATTCCAGTCATAGATACATTGCAGATTCGATAATTTACCATTCATCGTGGCTTATCTTCCATGCGCTTATCAACCAGTAACTCATTAATCCTAACGGGGTCCTTGCAAATCCAAAATGGGAAACTGAGACATGGGGACCAACCAGCTAAGTAGTAGTTCTACAGAAAAGGACCTGGGGGTTACAGTGGATGAGAAGCTGGATATGAGTCAACAGTGTGCCCTTGTAGCCAAGAAGGCTAATGGCATATTAGGTTGCATTAAGAGGAGCATTGCCAGCAGATCCAGAGATGTGATTATTCCCCTTTATTTGGCATTGGTGAGGCCACATCTGGAGTATTGCGTCCAGTTCTGGGCTCCCCACTACAAAAAGGATGTGGACGCATCGGAGAGGGTCCAGCTGAGGGCAACCAATATGAATAGGGGGCTGGAGAATATGACCTATGAGGACAGGCTGAGGGAGTTGGGTCTGTTTAGTCTGGAGAAGCAAAGAGTGAGGGGGAATATGATAGCAGCCTTCAACTTCCTGAAGGGAGGTTCCAAAGAGGATGGAGAGAGGCTGTTCTCGGTAGTGACAGATGGCAGAACAAGGAGCAATGGTCTCAAGTCGTGGTGGGAGAGGTCCAGGTTGGATATTAGGAAAAACTATTTTACTAGGAGGGTAGTGAAGCACTGGATTGGGTTACCTAGGGAAGTAGTGGAGTCTCTATCCATAGAGGTGTTTAAGTCCCGGCTTGACAAAGCCCTGGCCGGGTTGATTTAGATGGGATTGGTCCTGCCTAGAGCAGGGGGCTGGACTTGATGACCTTCTGATGTCTCTTCCAGTTCCATGATTCTATGATAAGGGAATGGTTTGAGAACATGATCTTGGTAACTAATTGACCATTCATTAACAGTGGAAAATAGGTCAATGGAGGGATGATAGGAGTTACTATAGAGAACTTTCTGGGTGTCTGGCTGGTGAGTCTTGCCCACATGCTCAGGGTTTAGCTGATCGCCATATTTGGGGTCGGGAAGGAATTTTCCTCCAGGGCAGATTGGCAGAGACCCTGCAGGTTTTTCGCCTTCCTCTGTAGCATGGGACACAGATCTCAGCTGGAGGATTCTCTGCATCTTGGGGCCTTTAAAGTATTTGAAGGCTTCAATATCTGAGACATAGGTGAGAGGATTATTCTAAGAGGGGTGGGTGAGATTCTGTGGCCTGCACTGTGCAGGGGGTCAGACTAGATGATCATAATGGTCCCTTCTGACCCTAAAGTCTATGAATCAGTGTCAGAATTTGAGGTAGAAATTCTAGGGTTTCCAGCTCCTAGCATTTCAGCTATCAGACTATAGCATGACACAAAAGTGACTGATCTCTCAAATACTTTTTAAGGTTCAAATCATCACTTGTCAAAGCTCTGGATGTTTATGAAGAAAGAGAGGATGAAGTCATTAAAGAGGTGAACAGAGACGACCTACATGTGTTGTGCCTGACTTACCTGCTTGCTTTGCCTTTTGTCCTCATCCTATATCTTGCTTCATTCAATTCCAGATGGCATCCCATATTCGAAAAGTGGAGCAGAGCAGACAGGAAATGGTACATGCTGTCTTAGAGGTTTGTTTTCCCAGGATTCACCTGAGCAGTATCCAGCAAATGATTGTTTCCACAAGCCCCCCTGAGTTCTTATAGATGGCTGTTATCTGCATTATTTGTTATGTTGAAACTACATACTATTTACTTCTAACAACTTGTTTTTTCACCTACCATTGGGGAAGTTCTTATATGACAATTGATAGGACTGCTGCTCTTTACACATCTCTGGCTTAATTTAGCTGTAATTATCAGTGTGGGTTCTTTCAGGATAGGGTTAGGTGTGGGTGACAGAGAAGGAATCTGGAATACAGTGTCCTACTTTACCTGCACTGTGGAATACTAGACACTTAAATACCATTCTTTATAAGTTATTAATATAAACATTCCTGCAGTGGAACCAGATATATCCTCTTGATGGGAACTCAGTCTTGCACTTACATAGGATGAAATCTGTTAGGTCTTTTGACTGCACTCAAACAAAATAAATAGTTATTGGCCCTTTTATCTTTTTAAAAAGTACAAAATCTGTTTGACTCCATAGAAGGAGTATTGAGGTATTGTAGATTTATGCAATGACTCCAGTTCAAATTGTTTAGATTACAGATAAAAAAATATTGCACTTTAACTGCTGTTGCTGTAGACACAGTGGGATCCTCAAGTCTGGCTGCATCCTTATCAACAATAAATATTCTGTCATTCAAGCCTACTTTACAATTCTGTTGGTGATTCATGAGCCAGTGAAAAGCCAGTTCCCTCTCTGTATTTGTTTTCCCTTGCTAGCAATCCAGAGCCAGGGCAAACTAAAACACAGTTAGCATCTACACTGAAAATTCCCACTATCCTTGCCTCCAGAACACAAACATGAATGTATCGTTCCTAGATGTTTTAATAGAACAGGAAAGGCCTTCCTGTTAAATACCAGAAAAAATGTTTATTTTTCCTGAATCAAACTCAGCCTGAGACAGACAGAGAATTTTGTGATGAACCTTCTGCCATCAGCACACCTGGAGGGCACAAAAGGTAAGACAGTTGCCTTTTATATTATCATATATTGTCTTCTCTGCTTAAGAGTTTTGTTTTTTGGTGAAATACTGAGCAGCAATTATCTAGATTTACTGTTAACTTGACCAGTGTAGTGTCAATGACTTTTGCTTTCTCTGTTGCTATCAGTTTACTATCTGTTGCTCACCTTTGGCTACCTGCAAGCCCCTAAGTATACTAGAACAAACAATGTAATAGCTTCAGAGGGGTAGCCGAGTTAGTCTGTAACAGGAAAAACTTAAAAAACAACAAATAATCTAGTAGCACCTTAAAGATTAACAAAACATGTAGATGGTATCATGTCACACTCACACACTGTCTGTTATTCTCATAAACACACACTATCCATCAGTCTCATCTCCCTACCTACCACATACATGGGGGATTGTTATTTCTTTTAGGCTATGTCTACACTGGAGGCTTCTTGCACAAGTATGGCCATTCTTGCGCAAGAATCCGCAGAGCGTCCACAGTGCCTTCCCGCTCTTGCGCAAGGAAATTTACACTACGGCGTGGTAAGAAGGCTTCTTACGCAAGAGCTATGCTCTTTTTTTAACAGGTGTAAGCCCTCCTGCGCATGAGGGCAGTGTGGACACTGGGCAGGGATTTCTTGCGCAAGAAAGCCCTATGGTTAAAATGGCCATCAGAGCTTTCTTGCACAAGAGAGTACTCTTGTACTCTTCTGCAAAAGTACAGCTCGCACGTGGCAGTGTGGACGTTTTCTTGCGCAAGACCTCTTGCGCAAGAACCCTTGCGCAAGATGCCTCCAGTGTAGACATAGCCTTACTGTTTTCAAAGTGTTAGTTTTGTTTTTTGATTGGTCTGTGCATTTCATTTCTCTCTTATGCTTAGATTTAATTCTTTGAGTAGTGAGTTCTAAAACACCTAATGGGTTGTGTCTGGAGTAATTATCCCTGTAGTAATTGCTGCTCCTCGAAGTGGCTGACATGTCCCTGCAGCTCCTGAGAGAGGCAAAGCAGGGGTCTCCACATGTTGTCCTTGTCTGCAGACACCACTCCTGCCACTCTCATTGATCAATAATGGGGAGCCTTGGCCAGTAGAAGCTGTGGGCTCAGTGCTTGTAGATGAGGGGCAGCACATGGCACCATAGAGCTACTGCTGTATGTGTCAGCTGCTTTTGGGAGTGGTTCAGGGCCAGGGCAGGAGTAAGGCTGCCTTACCGCTATCTCAGTTAAATGGTGTCCAGCCAGAGCCTGCTTCCTGAACCCCTATCCTATCCCAGCCCTGAACCTCCTCCTGCCCCAGACATGTGTCCCTATGCACCCAAACTCCTTCCCAGAGCTTGCACCCTGAAACCACTCCTGGACCCTTATCCCCTGCCCTGGGCTAAACCCCGGAGCCCCACCCACACTCCAAATTCCTTGGCCCCAGTCCAGAGCCTGCACCCCATCTCTCTAACCCAGTCTAGTGAAAGTGAATGAGGTTTGGGGAGGAAGGGGGATGGACTGAGCAGGGTGAGGCCTTGGAGAAGGGCCTCAGAGAAGGGGTGGGAAGGAAGTGGAAAAAGTGATCTTGTGGTTCAAGCTTGGAGACCACTGTACTAGACTATTTGTCTATTTGACAATTTAATGTTAAGGTGAATATTGTCCTGTCTCCAAAGGGATGTTAAGGACTAATCTCTGCACAGAACTAATGCTTTATAAATGCTAATTATTGTCCGCTGATGAATGTCATTAAAAATCTCCAAACTTGAACATAGGCATTGAAGTTTTTATACCTTATCGCTACATCTACACTACATGCTTCTTGCGCAAAAACAGTTTTGCGCAAGAGTTCTTGTGCAAACTTGCACAAGAGAGCGTCCACACTGCCATGTGCTTTTGTGCAAGAGATGTACTTTTGCACAAGAGTTCATAGCAGTGTGGACGCTCTCTTGCACAAGAAAGCTCTGATGGCCATTTTAGCATTAGGGGTTTCTTGTGCAAGAAATTCATGTTGCGTGTCTACACTGCCTTCTTGTGGAAGAGCTCTTGCGCAAGAGGGCTTATTCCTCATGGGGAGAGGAATAACTCTTCTGGAAGAAGCCCTGTTTTCTGACACTTTACTGTGTAAATCTACTTGCACAAGAATGTGCATGCAGTGTAGACGGTCTGCAAGTTTTTGCGCAAGAACAAGTGTTCTTGCGCAAAAAGCCTGCAGTGTAGATGTCGCTTATCTGTATCCCATAACTTGTATTTAACAATTCCATGGAATAGATTGAAACACATTTGTTTTCTTGCTGTTGTCTGGGTTCTAAATACTGTATCTGGCAGACTGTTTTGGTTCCTGTGTTCTAGTGACTTCAACATCACTGAAGAGGAAGAGCAGCTTGACCCAAGTGCAATTCAGACAACACCTGATTTAGATTGGATGGATGAAGACCATGCTCTGACTTTTATTGGCCACCAGGTAGAATTGCAGTAGGCCTTAGACTCATTTTCCTTTTTTTAGGGGTACTGGTAATACAGATCATAGCCAATGGCATTTATACTTTTAGCTGCTGGTTAGAATCAATTAGAGTTTATAGCAGGGGTGGGCAATAATTTTTGATGGGGGGCCACTCCAAGAATTTGGTAAGTGGTCAAGGGCCACACTCTTCCCTGATATTAACAAAGGAGGTGTGAGGCCTGGGATAGAGGTTGGGTGCAGAAGGGAGCGTGGGGTAGGGTATTGGGCTGCAGGTTCTGGGTGGGGGATATGGATTCTGATGAGGATTCTGACTTGGAGGAAGGATGTATGAGGGCGGTGCAGGGTCTGGAAGGGGGTTGTAACCTGGGGCAGAGGTTTAGACTGTGACAGGACAGGATGCAGTTGTGCCCTGGAACAGGGAATTGAGATTCAGGATATGGGTGGGAGAGGAGGAATGTGCAATGTTTGGTTTGGGACCTGGGGCAGAGAGTTGGGGTACAGCAGGGGGTAGGGTACCCCTGCCTTCCACTCCTGCATGCTATTGAAAGCAGCCTGCTGTGGGGCCAATGTGCATCTGTGTGTGCCCCGTCCCCCTTCAGGTGGGGATCCCTATGCTGGCTATCTTGCAGGCATGGCCATGTATCTCCACCCAGTGGGAGCTGCAAGATAATAGTTTGAAGGGTTGTATTTTGCCTACCCTGGTTTATAAAGTTCCCTAATGTTATAGTGGCTGACCAAGCATGGTGGTGGATTTCAGTAATACACTGAAAATGAAAGATCCTTAGAACAGGCTAACCTGTTAAATCATGGGTTCCCAAACTGGGGTATGTGAAGAAATTCCAGTGGGGGCTGCGAGGCAAACCAGCCTCCTCCCCCCTCAAGTTTTGCTGCCCTGGCCAGTTCCTTTTTTTTTCCCCTCAACAAGTTTTGCTGCTTTGGGGGGGGGTGAGGGTTTTTCAAAAATCAAAAAGGGGGTGTGATGCCAAAAAGTTTGGGAACCACTGTGTTAAATTATAGAGGGAAAGACTTCCCCTGTTTTCTTTATTGCAGTTTCATCCAGAAAGGGCATTACAAATGAAATTCAGTTCCCCTGAGCTGCTTATTTTCAGTTATCAGATTCCCTTTGTATATTTCCTCATACAAGCTTAACTAATAATTATTAACTTACTGTTTTTAGAGTGTTCTGGGGGAAAGTTAAGTTGCTATTTTAATCATACATTTCTGATTGGGATTATTTTATTTTTGTAAACAGGAATCAGACGGGAAAGGAAATGTTCACACAGGTACATGTTTATTGCCAGGGTTCCGCTTTTACAAGCTCATCAAATATTTCTAGGTTCTGAATGCAACAGCAGACTAAGTAACTTTAAAAGAAATTGAGATAGCAAGATAAAGATTCTGAAACCTGGTTCAGACAGCCTTTTCATATTAGAATGGGTGTGGAGCAAGATCTGTCTTATAATGGAAACTTTGAAACTAAGATTGCAAAGTACGAACTGTTGCTTAGTCCTTTCTTTTCTCCACAAAAGAAGCAGCACAAAGTATTGTAATTCCAGGAGAGAGCCATTTCACCACTGATTTCTTAGGGAAACCCTGTCTACAGAAGTGTGGGGGCATTTTTACCATCCCCTCTCCCTTGGCCTATATTTAGGGTTATTTCAGTAGCCAAGCACGTTCTCCCTGACCTCCTAGGTGCCAAACCTCCCTGGCTGATGCAGGACAAAGAGGATTTTGGAAATAAACAGCAGATTGGACCTTCTTATGAGGAATTTCTCATGGAAAGTAAGTGGCTTTAAATATATCAATACTAGTTTTTAAACTAATTTTAGTTAAAAAGCAAGTCAATGTGCACACAGAATCTGAGGAATTAAGTGTGACAAGTCTGTTTAAAAGACGAAGTGATGCAGAGAGTAGATGACATACATTAAACACTGCAGACAGCCTAAGTAATAATGGTATTCTGATAATCCTGAAGATAAATTCCAGTTAGTTAATAGATTGCCACTTTTTCTGCAACTATCTAAAGTGCTTGATGAATTCAGGCTAGAACCTGTTCACTTTCTCTGAACTAACAATTCTTAGAGGAGAAGCAGAAGTTGAAAAAGCTTCCTGCAGATCGTGTTGGGGCCAACTTTGATCACACCTCTCAGACAGGTGAAGGGTGGCTTCCTTCCTTTGGACGGGTCTGGAATCATGGCAGGAGATGGCAGTCTAGGTAAGGATCTGAATACAATGGGTTAACATTTAAATTCAAGATTCTTTGTAAGAAAAGGACTTCTGCCACGATTACTGATAGTGGTAATAACATGTATCTGAAACAGATGTCTTGGTGCAAGTAGAAGGAGTTAGAGGCAAGGCTCCACATATTGAGCATTTAAGTCCTATTACTGAAGTGTCTCACTCACATACCTCCCAAGGTACTGGGTCTGCTGCAACAGAGTGCACTAATGTAACTAGAACTTTACCTAGATGTGCTCCATTAAAACTTCAACCATATGGTGTAGTGACTCATGTTCTCTCTCAAAGCTGACTCCATTGATATCTTTTTCAGACATCAGTTCAAAGCTGAATCAAGCAAAGAAAAGGACAGGCAAAGGAAGACCCGGCAAAGACCAATCTTAAGTTCAATGAAAAAAGGCACAGCTTAGTAATTACACACTAAATGTATTACAGGTAACCCTATGTTAAGGCTGTTCTTATGTATGTTATGTTTACCAATTTATAAGCTAGATGTATTAAACTTATGGAACTCTTGTACTTAAGTTTATTAAAACTAAGTGGGTTGTTGCTGTTCTGTCCCACAGAGTAGGAGTCTAAGAGTTCTTTGGCCAGAGCTATCAGCATCACAGAATAAAAGATATCCTCATAAGCCTCTTGGCTCTCTCACCCTCAAGAAAACTTTAAACTTTTTCTTTAATTCAACGACTTTATTGTATACATTTGCATATGAAATATGGCAGAGGTGACTGGAGAACCTGCAAAGCAAAAAGCAGTGATTTAGACAATCTGTTTTCTTAAAGTCATTTAATAAAACGTGAAAGAACAGTCCTCCACTTGTTGGGCACTTTATGAAGAACTTGAGTTTTAGTTCTTCCAGTGCTCCACACCTATTTGTTTTCACTGTTTAGATTTCACAAGGCAAGGGGGGAGAAATCTAAAATCCCCTAGAGTGAATACTTCATAGTAGCAAGCAATTTTTAACCAGTAGTACTTCAGAGGAATAGCAGCTCACCTTTCTATGCATCTTCCCCACCAGCAGGTGCATCCCCACCCTTGGTATTTCTGGTGTAAATCACTTGGGCTCGATGCTTGGACACAAGTTTGATTAAACCTATGAAGGAAGCAGGAGACATTTATGAAAACAAAGTGTTAACAACTAAGCTTGGAAAGCCCATATGGCCAAAGGGTAACAGCTCTATATTGAGCACTTCAGACACAGGGCTAGAAACCTGTTGGTTCAAGAGGGCATTTCAATAACAGAAATAGAGTAGAACGCACTATGAACCACTTTGATTGGAAACACTGAAATTCCTATTGAAGCCTTTGGCAGAGTTATAGTCTTACTTAGACATAACAGTCCCAACACTAAGGCTACATCTACGCTGGCATGATTTTCCGGAAATGCTGTTAACTGAAAAGTTTTCCGTTAAAAGCATTTTTGGAAAAGCGTGTCTAGATTGGCAGGATGCTTTTCCGCAAAAGCACTTTCGCGATCAGGGCTTTTTTGCGGAAAACATCTGTCTACAGTGGCCCTTTTGCGCAAAAGTTTTTCGGAAAAAGACTGTTGCCCGAACGGGAGCAGCATAGTATTTCCACAAAAGCACTAACAATCTTACATGAGATCATCAGTGCTTTTGCGAAAATTCAAGCGGCCAGTGTAGACAGCTGGCAAGTTTTTCTGCAAAAGCAGATGATTTTACGGAAAAACTTGTCAGTCTATACACAGCCTAAATGTTTTGTAGGACAGGAGAACGGTTTTATACAACATTAAAATGCCAAGTAAAATATCCATTTGAGTGATGCCAAACTCTCCCCTTACCCCAGGCTGTGCCTCCCCCTCCAGTACAACCTTTCCCTGCTTCTCCCAGAGCCTCCTGCAGAGATGAGTTGATCAGAAGGGGGAGCTGGCAGCTAGTGAATATATAGCACCTATCAATTTTTTTCCCCCTGGGTTCACCAGCCCTAAAGCAGCCCCAGGGTCAGAGCCCATGCACCTTTGTATACAAGCTTGTATCAAATCAATATAAGCTTTAAACTAGGTTCAATGGGGGCAGGTGACCAAAGCCAACAGGTACGTGAAGCATGGAAATCTGGGAGATGGGTCAGAAATGGGAGGGGGTGTAGCTATAATAGCAGAGGTAGAGGAGGGAGAAGGTAAAAATGGGAGGCAAGATCAAATCAGTATCTTATATGCCTATATACAAATGCAAGAAGTATGGGGGAATAAGCAGGAAGAATTTGAAGTGCTCACACACACACACACACACCCCTGACATGGTTGGTATCACAGAGACTTAGTGGGATAATACACAACATTGGAATACTGGTATAGAATGGTACAGCTTACTCAGGAATGATAGGCATGGAAAAAAGGGAGAAGGTGTTGTCTTATATGTTAAAAATGTATGCACTTGGACTGAGGTGGAGATGGACGTAGTAGACAGTTGCATTGAGAGTCTCTGAATTAAGCTAAAAGGGATTTTAAAAAAAGGGTGATGTCCTGCTAGAAGTCTACTATAGACCACCCCTACCCAGGTAGAAGAAGCTTTTTTTAAACAAAATCATCCAAAGCACAGGATTGGGTGGTGATGGGGGACCTGAACTATCCAGACATATGTTGGGAAACTAACACAGCGGGGCACAGTCTGTCCAATAAGTTCTTGGACTGCACTGAATCATCATTTCCCTTCACATCCACTGGCTTATAGGGCAACACAGACTGCATTGAAGACAATTTTATTTCAGAAGGTTTAAAAAAAGCTACTGGGGGAAGCTGTTCTAAATTTAATTATAACAAATAGGGAGGAGCTGGTTGAGAATTTGAAAGTAGAAAGCAGCTTGGGTCAAAGTGATCATGAAATCCTAGAGTTCATGATTCTAAGGAATAGTAGAAGGGAGAACAGCAAAACATAACAGATTTCAGGAAAGCAGATCTTGGTAAGCTCAGAGCACTGGTAGGTAAGGTCCCATGGGAAGCAAGACTAAGGTGAAAAACAACTGAAGAGAGTTGGCAGTTTTTCAAAGGGACATTACTAAGGGCCCAAAAAGCAAGCTATTCCGCTGTGTAGGAAAGATAGAAAGTATGGCAAAAGGCCACCTTGGCTTAACCAGGAGCTCTTGCATGATCTAAAAATAAAGAGTCATAAAAAGTGGATACTTGGACAAATTACAAAGGATGAATTAAGCAAACACAGATATGCAGGGGCAGGTTTAGAAAGGCAAAGGCACAAAAAAAGCTCAAACTAGCTACAAGCAAAGGGAAACAACAAGAGTGTCTATATATTAGAAGCAAGACCACCAAGGATAGGGCAGGCTCTCACTGCTCAGTGAGGGGAAACAACAACAGAGGAGCTTAATGACGTCTGTGTTTCAGTCTTCATCCAGAAGTCTGATGAAGGAATGCCTAACAGTGAATGCTAGTGGGAAAGAGGTAGGTTTAGAAGATAAAGAATAAGTAAAAAAATCACTTAGAAAAATTTGTCTGCAAGTCACTAGGGCCTGATGAAATGCATCCTAGAATACTCAAGGAACTGAGAGGAAGTATCTGTGGCCTTAGGTATCATCTTTGAAAAAATCATGGAAGACAGGAGAGATTCCAGAAGACTGGAAAAGGGCAAATATAGTGCCCATCTCTAAAAAGGGAAATAACACCCAGGAAACTACAGACCAGTCAGTTTAACTTCTGTGCCAGTAAAGATAATGGAGCAAGTAATTAAGGAATTCATTTGCAAACACCTGGAAGGTAATAAGGTGCTCAGTAACAGTCAGCATGGATTTGTGAAGAACACATGTCAAACCAATCCGATAGCTTTCTTTGATAGGGCAACAAGTCTTGTGGGTAAGGGAGAAGTAGTGGATCTGGTATACCAAGACTTCAGTAAGGCATTTGATACAGTCTTGCATGATATTCTTATCAATAAACTAGGTAAATACAACTTAGATGGGGCTGGATAACCGTTCTCAGAGGGTAGTTATTAACATTTCACAACCCTGCTGGAAGGGCATAACCAAGTGGGATTCCACAGAGGTCTATTTTGGGACCAGTTCTGTTCAATATCTTCATCAACGATTTAGATATTGGCATACAGAGTGCGCTCATTAAGTTTGCAGATAATACCAAGCTTGGAAGGGGTTGCAACTGCTTTGGACGATAGGGTCATAATTCAAAATGATCTGGACAAACTGGAGAAATGGTCTGAGGTAAATAGGATGAAGTTTAATAAAGACAAATGCAAAGTGCTTCACTTAGGAAGGAACAATCAGTCACACACAAAGAATGGGAAGCGACTATCTAGGAAGGAGTACTGCAGAAAGAGATCTAGGGGTCATAGTGGACCACAAGCTAACTGAGTCAGTGTGATGCTATTGCAAAAAAAGCAAACATGACTCTGGGATGCATTAACAGGAGTGTTATGAGCAAGACACGAGAAGTCATTCTTCCACTCTACTCTGCGCTGATTAGGCCTCAATTTTAGTACTTTATCCAGTTCTTGGCCCCACATTTCAAGGAAGATGTGGAAAAATTGGAGAAGGTCCAGGGAAGAGCAACAAAAATGATGAAAAGTCTAGAGAACATGACTTATGAAGGAAGACAAAAACTGGGCTAAAGTTTGGAAAGGAGAAAACAGAGGGGCCACGATAGCAGTTTTCAGGTATCTAAAAGGGTGTCAGGAGGAGGGAGAAAAATTGTTCTCCTTAGCCTCTAAGGAGAGGACAAGCAGCAATGGGCTTAAACTGCAGCAAGGGAGATTTAGTTTGGACGTTAGGAAAAGCTTCCTAGCTGTCAGGGTGGTTAAACACTGGAATAAGTTGCCTAGAGAGGTTGTGGAATCTTCATTTCTGGAGATATTTAAGACCAGGATAGACAGACATCTATCAGGGATGGTCTAGTTGGTACCGGGTTCTGCTGTGAAGGAAGGAGACTGGACTCAGTGACCTCTGGAGGTCCCTTCCAATTCTAGTGTTCTATGATTCTAATCACCAATAAATGAGGGACATGATACATTTGAGGTCTCCGGTGTTTTTACCTTTGCTGAGCAGTTCTTGGAGGGCAGCCCTTGCTAAGGAACCTCGAATCTTCAACCTTTCAGAGACTACAGCAGGCGTAATAAGTTTGTAGTTGGGCACTTCTTTGCACAGTTTATCATAAGTAGCCTTGTCAAACAAAACAAGGTTGTTCAGCTTGTCTCTTACTTTCCCCTTGGACCACTTCTACATGAAGAAAAAGAAAGGAAAGGTCACCAAAGAAAAATACCCTAAATGAAAGCTCTGGTATAATTTCAAGAACTGCACCAGTTAACACAGAAATTTCCTCCGTGTCCACCTAATTCAAGCTTGTTGATCAGATGAGCACCAGTTCAACACACATCTTAGTCACTGAGTTACCAGCACTGACCCATTAGCACAGGGGACTAATACGGCTACCCCTCTGATAATTAGCACAGGGGTGTCCAACCAGTTAGAGACTAAGAGCCAAAATAGCTGTGGATAGAGTGCAAAGAGCCATGTATTATATATTTATTTTTATATATCTATAGATAGATACAGGGCTTGACAAACTGCGGCTAAATCTACTCGCCAGCCCCACACTGTGCATGTGCAAGACCCGCATTGCACGTGTGTGCTGCCAGTGAATGGGGCAACCAGCCCCGGATATAGTACACAAAAATGTACCGATAAAAACAACATTACAGGACATTTCAGACAAAAAAGTCTCTAGTCACTTAAAAAAAAATTCACTGCCTGTCCATAGATCTTCAGAGAATTTGACAAGGAACAAACATCAATTAAAAAAAAAAACAAAACAAAAAGCCTTTAAAAATACAGTAATATTCTCTCTCTCAAAAAAAGCATCTCCACCACGTATTTTAAATTGAGCACAAGTGCCCTATTATGGTCTGAGTTTTTTTAAATTAAACTGAACTGAGAAGTAAATTAGCACAATTTGGAGTGCCTGTTTCACTCCAGCTTGATGATCTCTGGTATGGTTTTGTCATTTTTTTTAAGCTAATGCATATTATGGCTTTTTTATAGTTCTAAAATCTAGGTCTGTCCCAGACTGCAAATATGAGAGGTTCAAAAACAATAAGGGAGACACTCATATCCCAGAATAATTGCTTCAGCCTGGCAAACAATAGCCTTTGAATTTTCTTTAAAGAAACACAGCATAAACCAGGGACATTCGGATTCTTTTTTTGCCCTGGAGTTTAAACAGGACATCTGTGTTGGCTGCCTTGTTCTGCATCCATGAATACTTTTGAGTTTAAGGTGCTTCTGTGTCTCTCTTCCCCCCCCCCCCCCCCCCCCGCTCTAATCCAATGCCTCCCCCAGAGCCAGGTACCTCCAGCCCCCTGCTCTAACCTAATGCCTGGGTCTCACTGGAGTCACCGCCATGCACTTCTCCCTCCAGGTGCTGGGGCATACGCAGAGCTGCTGGCCATAAGCAGTCTTGGCCGCATGGCTCAGAACTACAACAGCCGCATTTCTTGGAGCAAAGAGCTGCATGCGGCTCAAAAGCAGCCGGCTGGCCACCCCTGCATTAGCATCAGGCTCCAAAATGCACAGCAGGGCCTTTTTCTACACTACCACAAAACAAAAATTCCAGAGCAGACAGCAATCACATATATTCACCAGTTATTCAATTCTACTGTATTTAAGCCACCTGCAATCTGACACAGTGCTAGCTTGTAAGTCACCCCCAAAATCCAAACTGTAACTTGAAACTGACTTGTGTTTCTTTACACACGTGAAATTCACCCTGTAACAGTGCTGACATCCAGGTCAGTAGAACTGCCATGTCACAAGCAGCTAGTCCCCAAGGGAATTGGGTTTTTAAACTGGCTCCCCTCTGACAGTGGCTGGGGGCTCGTCAGGAGCGGGGCTGGAGCGCGGGCTGCCGGCCTCGCCCCAGGCACCACGGAATAGGGGAGTAACCAGGAAGAATTCCCGGGGTCGCTCAATTAGCCGATATGGAACATCCCAGGCCCCGCCGCGCGCCCGGGAACCCACCTTCTTCTTCGCTTTGCCCCCGGATTTGTTCACGGGGTCCTTGTCCTTCTTCGCGGACTTGCCCGCGTCCTTCTTCTTCTTGTCGTCCTTGGGGGGCTGGGAAGAGACACGGGGGGGGGGGGGTGAAACCAGCCGCCAGCCCCGGGAAAACCCTCCCCCGGCGGGACCCACACGGGGCGGCTCGAACCGGCCGCCCCCCCCCCACGGGACCGAGTCACTAACGGCCAACCCGGCACCAGCTGGTCCAACCTCCGCGCGCAGACCCCTGCCCTAGGCCTGCCCGGCGCGGCTCACCATGGCGCCGGCTGCTGCTGCTGCTGCTGCAAGATGTCGGACGAGAAAGGAAAGAGCCTGCTCGGGCAGCCTGGGAAACCCCGTGCTGCCACTGCGCTTCCGGAGCACCGGGCCACACCGCTTCCGGGTCACCGGGGGGGGGAGACTACACTTCCCATCATCCCCGCCCACCGCCGTGCCCTGGGCTGACGGGAGCCGACATGGCCATCTTCAGCGTGTACGTGGTGAACAAGGCCGGGGGGCTCATCTACCAGCTGGATCACTACGCGCCGCGCGCCGAGGCCGAGAAAACGTTCAGCTTCCCCCTGGACCTGGTGCTCAAGCTCCACGACGAGCGCGTGGTGGTGGCGTTCGGGCAGCGCGACAGCATCCGCGGTGCGGGGGGGGGCACTGGGGGCCAGTTGGGGGGCTGAGGCCGGCCAGTGGGGGGGGGCAGTGGCTGTGCCTGTGGGGGGGACACTGGGGGCCAGTTGGGGGGCTGAGGCCGGCCAGTGGGGGGGGGGCAGTGGCTGTGCCTGCGGGGGAGGCACTGGGGGCCAGTTGGGGGGCTGAGGCCGGCCAGTGGGGGGGGGGGGCAGTGGCTGTGCCTGCAGGGGAGGCACTGGGGGCCAGTTGGGGGGCTGAGGCCGGCCAGTGGGGGGGGGCAGTGGCTGTGCCTGCGGGGGAGGCACTGGGGGCCAGTTGGGGGGCTGAGGCCGGCCAGTGGGGGGGGGCAGTGGCTGTGCCTGCGGGGGGGGGCACTGGGGGCCAGTTGGGGGGCTGAGGCCGGCCAGTGGGGGGGGGGAGTGGCTGTGCCTGCGGGGGAGGCACTGGGGGCCAGTTGGGGGGCTGAGGCTGGCCAGTGGGGGGGGCAGTGGCTGTGCCTGCGGGGGAGGCACTGGGGGCCAGTTGGGGGGCTGAGGCCGGCCAGTGGGGGGGGGGCAGTGGCTGTGCCTGTGGGGGAGGCACTGGGGGCCAGTTGGGGGGCTGAGGCCGGCCAGTGGGGGGGCCAGTGGCTGTGCCTGTGGGGGAGGCACTGGGGGCTAGTTGGGGGGCTGAGGCTGGCCAGTGGGGGAGGCAGTGGCTGTGCCTGCAGGGGAGGCACTGGGTGGCTGGGGCTGGCTAGTGGCTGTGGGGGAGGCACTGGGGGCCAGTTGGGGGGGGGGGCAGTGGAGTCCAGTTCGGGGGCTGGGGCTGGCGAGTACACAGGAGGGGGCACTTGGGGCCAGCCAGGGGACACAGGTGGGATCCTGTGATAACAGCACAGTGACCAGGTCCGTGCACCTGTTGCTGGTGGGTGCTGTGGGGCTCAGCTCTCCTGTGCTGCTTTCAGTGGGCCATGCTGTACTCTCCATCAATGGCATCGATGTGAATGGGAAGTACACAGCTGATGGGAAGGAGGTGCTGGAGTACCTCTGCAACCCTGCCAACTACCCCGTCTCCATCCGTTTTGGTCGGCCTCGCCTCTCCTCCAATGAGAAGCTCATGCTGGCCTCCATGTTTCACTCGTGAGTTTTCACTGGGAAGTTGAGCTCTGTGTCCTGGCTACCATGGCACCAATAATTAATAATTCAGTAATGCCCTCATTTATGTGGCACTGACCAAACGCAGAGGAACCCACATTCCCTACCCCAAAGACGACCCGTTGAGGGTGGAGAAGGGACCCAATATGGACTACCACATTTCTAATAACTTGAAGAGGAATCCTTTGTTTAAGACTGAAGTAATTTCCCTTTGTTTGTGAAGGTTGTTTGCAATTGGGTCCCAGTTGTCTCCTGAGCTAGGGAGTTCTGGCATCGAGATGTTAGAAACAGACACATTTAAACTACACTGTTTTCAGACTTTAACAGGTAAGACTTATTGCTCACATTATCCCTGTTAGTTCAAGCTCAAGGCTATTTCACCCTCACTCTGAAAAAACAAGTACAAACTGCTTTAATAGACTTGTATGCTGCTGAAAGGACTGCTTTTGTGCTTTGTCTTTATTCAGAGGGTATTTCTCGGAATTAGATTGTCAATACCTCTGAGCAGGGGCCCATCACCTAGTTGTAAATCCTTCTGCATGCCTCTACTCTACTGCTCTTGAACCAGATACTAGAGTAATCATCTTTTCCCCTTCTCTTCTGCCTTTCATCTTAAAAAGGCAAATTACCTCACAAAAATGAATTAGCCCTCAGCTGCTTACTCACTGCCCAAGAATTATCCTCTCTTTACAGCCAGAGAAACTAGTTTGTTTTGTCCATGCCTCAATTGGCCAACATGTCTTTAAAGTCTGGAGAAATGCAAGTAAACCCTAGACTGTGCTTGAACTGCAAGATTCCTCTACAGGTACTCAACTGTATAGGCCACTGGATCCCCAACCTTTTTAACCACAAGATCACTTTTTCAATTTAAGTGCAATGTAAGATCTACCTCCAACCCAGATACCCTTCCCTACTTCCTTCCTACTCCCTCATCCTCACTCACTTTCACCAGGCTGAGGTAAGGGGTGAGGATGCAGGCTCTGGTTTTGGGCAAAGGGATTTGGAGTGTGAGGGGTGCACTGGGCTGAGCCCAGGGTGGGGCTTTGGGGTTCAGGAGGCATTTCATGGTGCAAGCTCTGCAAAGGAGTTTGGGTGTATGGGAACTCACACTTGGGGCGCAGGAGGTTGGGTGTAGGAGGAGGTTCAGGGCTGGAACAGGGTTCAGGAAGCATGATCTGGCTTGACACCATTTAACTGAGATGCCTTCCGGGTGGTGGAGCGGTGGGGTTAAGGCAGCCTTACTCCTGCCCTGGCCCTGCACCACTCCCGAAAGCATGTACAGCAGTAGCTCCATGGTGCCACGTGCTGCCCGTCATCCACAGGCACTGAGCCCACAGCTTCTACTGGCCAAGGCTCCCCCTTATTGATCAATGGGAACTGCAGGAGTAGTGTCTGCAGACAAGGACAACATGTGGAGACCCCTGCTCTGCCTTTTTCATGAGCTGCAGGGACATGTCAGCCACTTCCAGAAGCAGCAATTACCACAGGGATAATTACTCCAGTCACAACCCATGAGGTGTTTTAGAACTCACTACTCAAAGAATTAATTGTAAGCATAAGAAAGAAATGAAAATGATGAACTGCACAGACCCGTCAAACAAAACAAACACACTTTGCAAGCAGTAAAAGAAGTAACAACCACCCCCCATGTGTGTGTTGGGAGATGAGTGACAGATAGTGTGTTTATGAGAATAACAGTGTGAGTGTGAGTGTGAGAGAGAGAGAGAGATTGATTTGCATTGCCAAGCTCCCTCCTGCCCCTTCACTGTATGGGAGACAGGGTGTCCCTCCTCCCCCCACTTCTGTATCTTGACAGCAGCACTGCCCCTCTTCTCCCTCCCACATTCTGCACAGCAAGCAGAAGGCTCCCAGGAGGGAGCTCCAAGGCAGAGGGCAGGAGCAGCATGACAGTGGGTGGAGGGACAACTGAAGTGACAACACTTGCTAGCTGCCGGGCAAAAACCAGTCAGGATCCCCTGTCGAGTCTCCAAGATCTAGCAGTAGATCCTGCTCTACTGGTTGACCACCGCTGGTCTCGGGCACTGTAACTATTTCAAAACATGCTTTGTGCACCTCAAGTAAAATCACATCACTAATACTGGCTTTTTAAAATATTCTACCCAATCATTATATATTAACTAGGCAAGTTTTAAATAATCTTCTGGTGGTGTCAACTGATCTCCCATCCTGCCTGTAAAAGAGGCCTTTTCAATTATATTTAGGAATGTATTTCATAGTATATTACCTTCGCAGCTTGCACCAAGTCTCTGCTAATGCTGCTTTCATTATGGTTCCAGGGATCAAATTTGTAGTACTTGCTGATCCACGGCAAGCTGGGATAGAGTCCCTTCTGCGCAAGATCTACGAGATTTATTCTGACTTTGCTCTGAAAAATCCTTTCTACTCACTGGAGATGCCAATCAGGTAGGGGCATAAGGAGATGTGTAGAATAACAGGATACTTGCATTTGCTCAGCTCACCTCTTTCAGAGCACTTTACAACCATTAATACAACATCCTTTGAAGCATGGAAGACCAACTTATTTTACAGTGGGAAAGCAAATGATTTTACTGTTTGAGGTTATTTGGTCAGTGATGAAATTGGAAATAGACCCCATGTCTTCAACTGTCATTCCCAGAATCCATTAACTAAATAACCCTAAGATTGCTGGGTTCTGTTTTGACCTGTGCTGCTGCCCGAAGCTCCAGTAATAAACCTGACTGCTTTGTGTGTCAAACAAAACCACAGGTTGAACCTCTCTCAATCAGGACTCCCTGGTCCAGCAACATTTGTGGGGTGGCAGGACCAAGGATGCTGCTGGATCAGAGACCTGGTGGAGGGTCAGAACACCAGCGGGCTCCGGGACCGCCACAGCAGGGATAGCGAAGCCAGAAGCTCCGGCAGCACGACCAGTGCTGCTCTGGTAGAGCTGGCAGCGCTGGGAACCCTGGCAGCTGAGTAGCAGTCTGCTTCGGGGGGGGATGGGGCACAGCGGGACTGCAGGCTGGTGGGTCTAGTGCTGCTGTGGGAGGGCTGGGAGCACTGGTAGTGGGGCATTCGTTTGCCACAGCAAAACAGAGCCCCAGGGCAGGACCATGGGATGCTGTGGCAGAGCATCAGGACTGGTTGCACATGGGGAGCCCACCGGGAGGCCAGGCCAGGAGCAGAGACCTCCCCTGGTCTGGCAAAATCCCTTCTTTGGGACCACTCAGGTCCCTAGAGTGAAGGACCAGGGAAGTCCAACCTGTAGTGTCTGTATCAACCCAAAGCCTGAATTTTTGTACAATTAAATTTCATAAGGAGGTTCAGCGCTGTCAGAGGTCTCATGAGAACAGCAGTCTAATTTCTGTCCTCTCTAAAAAGCTGGAGGAAACTTCCTCTGGAGATGTTCCATTTGAGCAATATGGTATGCTGTCTCTTGGCCGGACCCTCATTGAATTTCTAACCCCTATCAAGGTGGCAATCAAGCTTGAGACTTTTGAAACTGTTGTGGCATGTCAGAAAAGCTGAACTCAAGCTGCTTTGGGGGTCTGATTCAGTAGCAGAGTTTGGCAGAATAGAGAAACGGCTGCAGGACTGGGACTGGCTGTCTTCCAGCTCTTGGTTTCTGATTAAAACACCAGCATCGGAGGAAATGAGTTGTAGCTCACAAAAGCTTATGCTCTAATACTCTAATGTGTTTGTCTTTAAAGTGTCACCGGACTCCTTGTTTTAGCATGGGTTGGGTTGCAGATGGAGATTTTGACATCCCATTCTGACCATGATAGATGTACTTCTGTGATTACTGCAGGTGTGAGCTGTTTGATCAGAACTTGAAACTTGCTTTGGAGGTAGCAGAAAAAGCTGGACCATTTGGACCGGGATCATAGGACTTTTCTAGAGTCAGGACTGAGCCTCTCCTCACTAGACAGCGTGTCCAGGATCTTCTGGCTACAGCAATGGGAGAGGAGGTCCTGAGGTCACAAATGGCATGTCATGTCCAGAAATGCTGCTTTATTTTATTGGTGTAGAATTCACTTTGCCTAACAGTAAATGTCGTTGTTATAGCTAAGAATGGGCAGACATGGCTGAAGCTACAATTGCAGCTCTAATGCTGTCACTATAACATGAAGGAAGACAACACATGACATGACACAACATGGTGGTAAAACCTCAGCTAGATCCCCCTTTCTCACTTGAGTTTGTACACATCTATTTGTCTTTCTCTGTAGCTTTAATTTATGATTCAGACACATGGCTACTTTGGATGTACAAGTAATAAACATTCATTTAAACTATGGCCAGATTAATTCTTGGATTGGATGCATTCATTCCTGCTAGAGCTAGTGTTTACATGCAACCCAGATATTGTTACTCTGGTGTCGTTTTACCATCTGGAACCATAGCTTCAGATGAACTTTACTGTGCTCAAAACCCTTTGGAAGGCAACACTTCAGCTTACCTCGGGGTAAACTGAAATAAATGATTTAAAGCGGGAGGAATAGAAGCAGAAAGGGCAGCATAGAATGACAAAGGCTAATCAGTGCAGAAACAAATGTCCTACATCCACCACTGGCCTCTGGGCAAGGGCAGCTTTTTTCTTGGGTCACTTGGTAGAAGAAATCTCATGCTCCCATTGCAGTGCTCCATTTTTATTTCATAGTTGGGTATACAGTATGTCTTAAACTACATGTGATACTTGCATATGAGTATTACTTGTGCAATAATAGCCATTTTGTTAAGTCTGACTGAGCAATCTCATGTCAAGGGAGCTCTCTGGTAGTGGCCACTGAGCCACTTGCATCCCTAAAAGCATTCTAAAGAACTAAATCCTGCAGAAACCTCAAACCAAAATCCTGATCAGAAAAGTCCCTTAATATGACATTTGCTTCCACAGAGCAATGCTCCTGCTAACAAGCCTTCATAAGAGTGAGCCACTCCTATGGTGTAGCGTAACCTAAAAATGCTGTACGGGGACCAAAGCCATTAGAAAGATAAGCTTTCACCTTATTGTAACTTATTGATAAATTCATCTACAACTCAATGATAAAAATCTCTTAATAATTTTCTAGATAATGCAGAAAGAGGAGCTATAAATGTGCATATGCTCTTGAACCAGTTTTCTTAGTACTCCAGCATTATATTTGGTGTTAACCATCTGCTTTGCAGCTCGCTAATACTCGATGGTTAACCAGGGCGATTAATTTAATAGCAAAAAGTACCATAAATTAACAAATATAACCCGCATCCATGTATAACATGCACTCGTATATTACTTGTGGTTTTTCTATTGTATAAAAAAAATTAGATAACCCACAGAGACTCTGCTGCCTTCATAAAAGGCTGATTTTATCATGTTGGTCTTGTCTTTTAATGTGAGTAAAAATCAACTTGAATAAGACGTGGGGGCATGGTTGGTAAAAACATGGATAACCTGCAGGTTATATTCGCTAATTTATGGTAACTGTTCTACAGTGCTTCTATCTCTTGAATGGAGTTCCAAGATCTGTACTCATTTGCAGTTACTGAAAAGGGTGCTGTTTTGCTGCAATGGCAGGGATCTGCAGTAATAAGTGGACCAGTAACTGTTCAGACTGACGAGTTGGGGGAGCAGCACTTTTAGTAATAAGTCAGCAGTCTGCTTCTGGGAAGGGAGACACAGGAGGCAGCTTATGGCAGAGGAAGCTGGGTCACAGCTGCAGTTACAACAGCAAGTGGAGGTAAATGAAAATAGGCTCAGTGCTGGCTAACTGAAATATTTCTATAAACAAGGAAGCTGAACTGAGCAACACCTCAGCTGAGGCCCAGCAGCAAGAAGAAAAGGTGGGTACTGGATGCCAGTCTTCTGCTGTAATTCTTGCTTAGCAATCCAGACTGCCAAGTCTCTGCTCTGTTCACTAACAGCACTTTAAATAAGAGGTAAAATGAGGTCATGAGATGTAAACAATCACTGAATAACTAAAACTGCTGCAGGTATTGAAACCTAACAGCTGCTGTAGATCTTATGCTTTTCCAAACACGAATGATTAAAATTAAATGATATTTGGATAGATATTCTGATTTAGTCTGCACTGATAGGAAACTCAGTCTCTGGTCAGTTAGTCATCATCTGCCATCCGATAATAGCGTCTGGAGCATCAGTAGTACCTTTGCTGCTCATCTTTAGTCAATCTTCTTGGGTACCCGACCCATCTTGGTGCAGATGTTCCGTAACAAGAAGAAGGCTACAGTGCTGATCGCACATGTTATTTCAGCTACCCAGAAGGCTGTGGCCCAACTGTAGTGCTTGGCTATAGTACTGAAAGGCAACCCAGCCAAGAAACCACCAACTGCAGAGGAGAGAACAGAGTTAGAGTCCTTAAGCAGCAGAATCTTCCAGTTTCTCCTACTGACACTGTTCTTTGCACTATTGTTGGCATTTATAAAAATGCTTCAAGCCGGATATCTCAAGTTATTTTAAACAGAACAATGCTGTCCTGCCTGGTGAAACATCTGGTCACTTCAAACTCTTTTCTCAATGTCACTCCTTCAGGATCCCTCAACGAATGGGCTGTGGCCACCTTTTCCTCCAAACAGGTTTTCACAGCCAGAAAACTCCAGGGAGCAAACTTCCTATCCAGCTATCAGAAAAGATACAAGTTTGGTGACTGCAGTTTACTTTGCTAACAAATATGAAAGTGAGGACTAAGTTGCAACCTGAAAGACACAAAAATCCCTTACCTGCTACAGACTGTCTGCTTTGGCAAATCTTATCAAAATGTATGAAGTCTCATAAGGGAGACAACTAAAGAGTGCAGCATTTTCACTTGTGACCAGAAATATGTCTGAGTCAAAACTGCAGAGTGAAACATTGCTGAGCTTTGGGGAAGTCTGGATCCAAACTTCAATGGGCTTTTTTCTTACTGTGATCCTGATGCTATAAGGACTTAGGCCTGGTCCAGATCTCAGAATGCTGGCAATAACTTCCACACTACTGCCTTGGGGTTTCTTTCTTTAGGGGTTTTTTTTTTTTAGGACAAGAAAAGTCTGAGAACAACAACATGCGTAGACTGTTTCCCTAATAAGTTAACTCTCTGTATGCTAGACTTTTATCTTTAAATCTTCACTGGGCTGGCAAAGGCTGAGGTTTCAATGGTAAGGACGTTAACAAGAAGTCTCAAAAGGTGATGTATGAGGCCAGTGTCCCAGACAGCCTAACACAAAAGATATGCTTCACATTTGTCCATCTTACCCATCTCTAAATCCAACCTGTAAAGAATACGCCTAGCTGCAGTCTCTGATGATTTTCTACAGACCCCAGTGTGGCTTTCATGGGGACTGCAGAATGAAACATCTTGAGAATCAAGCATGAAATTCAGGAAGTTGCTCAGTGAGTCTCCGGTTTTCAGACCCACTTTTTATTTGTTGAATGAACAGACTCAGTTGCACAAACCTTCACTTCCAATTCTCTCAGCTGTGCTGCTTGAGGGAGATCCTTTCATATCACTCAATAGCACCTGATCGTATCAAGAATATCAGAGCCAATTTGAAACCTTAATTTGCCAGACTAGGATCATCAGGAAATAGGGACATTAATGGTTAACCACTTAGCCTATGGGGGCTGAAGCAGCCTGCTGTAGGCCTTGCCCTGGTATGCCATGAGCAGGGGCACTTCAACCCGACTTGAGCAGCCCCCTGCCTGCCCTGTTTCATCAGTTAACCACTTAGACTTAGCATTTAACCCGTCAACTAACTAAATGGGATTTTACATCCCTATCAGGGGGACTGAGGTTTTTTGCTGCTACAGAATAAAGGCTCTGAAGTTTGTTTGGGGGTTTTGTTTGTGTGAGGGGGACGGAGTATTACTCACCATTGGCCATTAGTGCAACAATAGCATGCGAGGTGCCACACAGATTGGAAGGTGCGCTCTCATTTGCTATCACGCCAAACAGTGCAATTGGTCCATAAGAAGAAAACCCAAAGATGGCTCCTAGAATCAGTATCCATAGCTATCAACACAAGCAAAGAGTAATCAGAGATGGGATCCCTAAATTTGAGCATGTTTGGTTAGACATTGGCTAAGTGTATAAAGCCCTGTCTACCGTATGATTCAAACTGAACGTTTTTCTGGCATACTCTGCTTTCCTAGCTGGTGGGTAGAAAGTCTAGCATGTGAAACAGTCTGCTCTGCCACACATGCTTGTAACACAAGATGGTTTATAATGTAACACATTCCTGATTGAATTGGCCAGCACATTTTCAGCTTGAAAGGAATAACTGTTTTTATCTATTGTTATCAATATCTGTGTGAACTGTCACATAGCCCCATCTCATTATGAAACTCCTTAAACAGGAGAAGATTATGATAATTCTATTTAATAAGCTTTAAGTTATGGTAAAATGGCACAGAAAAGGTGTTTACTGCATAGCAGCCTTTTAAAAAATTATTCTGAAACGTGTTGGTTAAAGGGCATTATAGTTTTATAGATCTACTGGTCAATGCATTTATATCTGTTGTGAGGCACCCCCATTGTTGTCAGCTGAAAATCCTACAGTGTTATATTAAAAGGTAGTCTACCTGAACACGGATTCTAAGGTTGGGATTTACTTTAACAACCAGGCATTGCAAAGTATCTGAGCAATGGCACCAGTCTAAAGCCCATAAAGGGTATATAGTTCTTAGCCTCTCTCAAGATTTTTCCATCTCAGGATCGCAATATGTTGCATAACCATTAATGAATTAAGCCTTAACACTCCTATTGGGCAGAAAGTGTAATCCCCATCTGACAGTTTGGGAAATGGAGGCAAAAAGAAGAGCAGGAAGTAACTTGCCAAAAGTCAAGCAGGAAGTCAATGGCAGAGGCAGGAATAGAAGTGAGGTCTGGATTCCCAAGTCCTATGTGTTAGCTGTAAGACTTCTATTAATAGTTGGCCAGACTTATTATCTCATCTAAAGAGTAAACATTCCCAGAACCCATCAGTGTTTTAGCACTGGTTTTATGAAGATTCAGTTAATTTAGTAATATGAAATTATGAAGCTTCTTTCAGAAAAAAAACTTACAGCACTCTTCATAATGCTTTAAATCCTGTTGAACTAACCAACCTTTCAGATTAGGAAAGACTCAGTAAAAGTAGAAATAGGCAAAAGAGGAGAGAGAAAGACAAGGCAGAAACCTCCTGTTCTGTGAAGCCTGTGAGGGCAGCGAGAGGATGCAAGGCTACAATCCAGAAGTTGTTTTCCTGAGGGAGAGGTGAGAAAACATTAAAAAGGATAGAAGTGAAATTCCATTTGGTAGCAGAGAATACAGACAAAAATATTAGGGATTGGTTCAGAGAACTGTCAAAATTGCTACTAACAAAATCCTCATCAATAAAAGGGATACCATCATCTTAAGCACTTTTTTGCCCGATCATGTGTTAACTACCCAAATAGGTGGAGTTCCCACTAGGGGTGCGATAGTGTACATGTTTCAACAGTTAATAGATGAGCCTTGGTTAACTTGATTAACTTTCACAGTTACAAGCAGCTTCCCTCCCACATACCCCGCTGCTGCTTCTATCAGAGTGGAGGGGGAGAGCAGGTGGGAGCTGGTACACTTTTAGGTCAGTTTCCCATGGAACCGCCTGCAACCCCCCTATGCTTATAAGCTAGCTCCCTGCAGGCATCGGCTCCCACCTGCCCTTGCCCCACACTGCTGCCTCTGATATAGAGACAGCGGGGGGTAGAGGGGAGCAGTTACCTGTGTGTACTAGCTCCCATGGAGCTGCCTCTCGCCCGCATGTAAACATGTAGCCACTGAAAATTTCAGTGATTACATGGTTACAAAAATAAACACATTTAAACATCCCTAGTTCCCACCCTGTCTTGTGTAGTCAGAGTTCAAACTTAACACATTCTTGAGAGTTTAACTTTACTGAAAAAGTTGAGCCACCACCAGAACAAAAACCTCAAACTAAGCTTTCTCCCTATAATGAGTGTTCCTATAGTTTCCCTGCAGAGTAGCTCTGTCTCAGCCTCCAATTCCCTCTTTCAAGACAGCTTATTCCACCTCCTATATATCTATGGGAGCTAACAGGCAGCACTTTCCATAAGGAACCAGAAGTACTTGCTCAGCAGTTTTTTGCCAGTTTCTAATTCCTGCCAATAGGGTAGCTCAGCAACAGAGCCGTGTCTCCTGCTGAAAAATCAGGTGCTGTCATGTCACCCTGTTACACTATTTCTATTTCATACAACATCTCAGATAACTAAAAGTGCAGAGAAGAAATTTTCTCTATTTCAGTTTGCTTGCTTTGTACGTTTAGCAGCACTGTGTCTAGTCAGCTTGACTCTGCAGAGGAAACAATGTCTCTCCTCATCTGTGGGAGCTTTGCACAGCAATAGGGAGAGGGGAAAAAACTAATTGTGAAAATAAAATCATCCAAATTGGCAAAGGACTCTGGGGTAAGCCTAGGAACCTAGAGCTATTTTTACTTGAGTTAGTGAAGCTGACTAGATTTCACGCTTCCAATTTTTCTTTAAATTTTTCAGTTACAGATAAAGCCTGTAACTTCCAGACCAGACACGGTGGTTCTGTAAGAAGACGCCAGAAAGTTATATTGCAGTCTGTTTATAAATCTTTCAAATAGGATGCCCTGGAACTGTGTACAGTCCTTTACAAAAGGATTATGAAGTCAGAGGAAGAGTCCCAGAAGTTGTCACTGGTGTTTGAGCATGCTTTGCTAATAGCTAGATTGAACTTCTTCAGGAAACCTTGGTTCTTCCTTTATTTGAGCAGCAGTAAACATATTGTCAGTACTCAGATAAAAAAAATGATGGGGCATAACAGTTCTACCATTTTTATGCAGAACTTCCAATGCCAAACATGGGAATACTCTTCTGTAACCTTCTGTGCTCTAGTCGGTGTCTGAGTGCAACTTGCAGGACTTGACGGCTTGTGGAAGGGGCAAATGCCCCACCAGTGGCCAGCCCAGGCAGGGAGCAGAAGGGATGGGGCATTTGACCCATGAGTTTAGCATTTGCCCCTTCTTTTAGGAGGATGCTATCTGGTGCAGCACAAGATCCCAGCTAGCTGTCCTGAATGCAAGCTCAGCTGCTGGGGACAATGGACAAGCAAACGGGAGACCCTCCGTCCTTTTCACACGCTCAGCTGCTGTCCCAGAAGCCACCAAGCAGCACCTGGGAAAGCAACCGAAAATGCGGAGGGGGAGCCGGCAAAGCAGGACAATAGTGTGTCCCCCCACCCAGGTAGGGTGGAGAGGAGACAGGTCACATGAGGAAAGCATGTTGCCCTCCTCTTTTAGCTAGTCTGGTACTCTCCTTCTCTATGTTGAAGCATCAGTCATCACTCACATCACATGCTGCATAGGAACAAACTGCTTGTGCATGGGTTACCTTAGGAGAGTCACTTGTGATTGTGACCCGGAAAAGGTACATCGAAACAGACATTCCCGCCATCATGGAAAGCAGGAGCACATGCCGAGGATTCCCATAAAGTGACAGACCCACCTGTAATACATATTGGAACAGAGAGAGAAAATACACCGAAAATGAGTTCCTACTGCCAACCGATTCACAAACATTAGAGCCCAAAGGGACTAGATGACTTGCCCAGTAATTTCTGCTACAAGCTCATAAATACTGTTTGAGCTACAGTGTATCTACAGAACTTTCCAAAAGACTCAAAATTATGTAATATCCATTTATGTCCCAAAGTAAGTTGTATCAGTGAATAATTATCCTCCCTGACCTTACTTTTAATTGATCTGGCTAGCTTCAGCTCCCAATCACTATTTCATTATGCTCCTTTCTACTACATTAAAGAGCCTTCTTCTATTAACAATGTCCCAAAAGGTAGGTGTAAGTACTTTTAGACCATGATCAAGCCACACAGATTGAACTTCTTCGGTCTCTCACTGAGGGATGTTTTGTAGACCTCTTCATTCTTGTAGCTCTTTACTTAATCCTTTCCAATTTTTCAAAGTGTGGGCTCCAGAACTGGACAGAGTAATCCAGTCATGGTCACAATAATGCCACACTCAGAGGTTAAGTAACAAATCCTTAACTTTGTGATTTCCCTGCTTACACATCCTATGATTATGTGTTAGCCTTACAATAGTAAGGTGGGAACTCATGTTCAGTTGGTTATTTACCATAATTCCAAAGTCTTTTTCAATGTCACTGAGTTCCAGTATATGGTGCATCAGCTTGTGTGACCTACATTCTTTGTTCCTAGATTCAACATGTTCTTCATATAGCCTACCTTATGAAGCAATTTAGAGCTGCCTATACAATGAACCCGTATTTATCATTATTTGCCATTCCAATTTTTTATGTCACCTGCAATTTTTTGAAATAATAATTTTATATATTATTCCAGATCATTGACGGATACTGAATAAACTCAAACAAGAACAGAACCTGCATACCCCATTCATAATTTATTTTCCAATGTATCAGTTCATGAGTTTTTACTCCATTTAAATGGGCTACATTAATTTTGGATAGTCTGATTTTAAAAATAAAACTTAGCGCTATCTTGAAGCACAAAGCCAAATACCTTACAGAAGTGTACATCTATCACCACAGTTATCTCTATCAACCATATCTGTAATCTCCTCAGAAACAATATCAACTGGAGAGCTCCCTTGGAAATTTGATGGGCAACAAAGACTGTGCTCATCACTATAGAGCTGGAGTGAATGTCTCTCATCTCAACTTTTCGTTATATCAGTGGAGATTAGGGAATGTGGCTATAAATATACAGGCTTTATAACAAACTGTAATGTTACCTCCCATTCCTGCAGCCACATAATTCATCACAACCATGTTTCTACTGGGTTGTGCCCTGCGGATATTAGATATCTGTATATTTAATAAACTTTAGTGGCTTTGTGCTTTGCAGTCCAATGCTGCACATGGTAACATGACAAACTAATTTAGCTTGAACAAAATACAGGACTATGTAGCACTTTAAAGACTATCAATTTAGTTTGACTGACACACATAAAGCTCCTCAAAGATTCTCTCTAAGGGTATGTCTACCCTACAAAGTTAATTCGAACTAACGTCCGTTAGTTCGAATTAATTTTGATAGGCGCTACACTAGCGCTCCGCTAGTTCGAACTTAATTCGAACTAGCGGAGCGCTTAGTTCGAACTAGGTAAACCTCATTCTACGAGGACTAAGCCTAGTTCGAACTTACTAGTTCGAATTAAGGGGTGTGTAGCCCCTTAATTTGAACTAGTGGGAGGCTAGCCCTCCCCAGCTTTCCTTGGTGGCCACTCTGGCCAACACCAGGGAAACTCTATTGCCCCCCTTCCGGCTCCGGACCCCTGAAAGGGGTACGGGCTGGCTACGATGCCCGTGCCAGGTGCAAGCCGGCCAGCACCCAGCCAGCAGACCCTGCACCTGGCACGGCTCGAGCCAGCCACCCGATGCCCCCCAGCCCTCCCCCTCTTCCCGGGACCAGGCTGGCGGCTCCCGGGAGCTTGCCCGAGACCGCAAGAGGCGGGCACCCGCCTGGGTTAGTGCGGACATCGTGGACCTCGTCCACGACCTCCGCACTAGGCACAGGAAAGTGGCCGTCTAGGGCAGGAGAGCTGCCAGCCTGGCCACCCAGGAGCAGGTGTGCATGAAAATCAAGGTGGTCCACTGAGACCTCCGACCCTTAGCCCTGAGCTTACAATGACCGTACTGGGTCAGACCAAAGGTCCACCTAGCCCAGATGGCAGCCTGCGGCAAGTGTAGCCGGTCTGATGGCCGAGTGCTGTGATGTGCCCAGTGTGGGCACTCAGGGCACTCCAAGCCAGGACTGCTTTGCAAGCGGGGCACCCCTGAGAACTGTCTGTCCGGGGTGGGGGGTCGGGTCCCTTTAAGCACAGCCCTCGGCTAGCCTGAGGCAGAAGCTCCACGGTCTAAGTCCTCATCTGAGGCCCTGCCGGCACTGCTTCCGGCCATCCTTAACCCCGGTTCAGGGTCCACTTAATGTGGACATGCTAGTTCGAATTAGCAAAACGCTAAGTCGAACTAGTTTTTTAGTCTGGATCCGTTAGTTCGAATTAGCTTAGTTCGAATTAACTAATTCGAACTAAGTTAGTTCAAATTAGCGCTGTAGTGTAGACATACCCTTATGGACATGAGAGACACATATTTAGTTGTTAGGCTGTGAAAAACTTTTAACATAACTAGGCACAATTCACCTGGTTTTCAATTTCATTACAAAACTCAGTCCAGACTAGTTATGTAAGCGAGTAGTCAACTAACCGAAAAGCCTAAATTTATAGGTTAATCTAGTCGACTACTTGAATTCTTCTCTGTATCAGAGGCGGGAAGGGGGAAAGCAGGGACTAGTGTTGGGGGGAGCCAGCTTAAAAGCCAGTTCTCCCCAGCACTGTCTCTGTGGTGCGGCCTGCCCCCCGCTTCTCCTCCACACTGCTGCTTCTATCAGGCAGCAGTCCCTGTCCATGGCGGCCCGAGCTGGCTGCTGACGGAGACTGCTCCAGCAGCAGCCCCCGTCCGTGGCCACCCCAGGCCACCGCAGACTGGGGCCGCTGCCAGAGCAGACTTTGTGCACAGCCAGCCTGGGCCGCCACAGACAGAGGTTGCTTTGCAGCAGCGTCCCCCACTCCCTTCTGTTCCCCAGCAGCCTTTGTCTGCAGGGAGCTTAGACCCCCCCTCTGGACAGGGTCTGCTGCCACCCTGTGCTGCTGCCTCTGTATCAGAAGTAGTGGTGTGGGCAGCAGGCATCTGGTCTGCACAGAGAACTGATTTTTAAATTGGCTCCTCTTGTAGACCGGCTCCTGCCTGGCACCCCATGCTGCTGCCTTTGATACAGGGGCAGCAGCATGAAGTGGCAGGGGGCTCCCCGGGAATGGGGCTGGACTGCACTAGCTGCTGGCCCCGCCCCGGGGGACTATAGAATAGTCGACTAACCACTAAGAATTCATGCAGTTAGTCGACTATTATATTACCTGATAGTTAACATCCCTAGTCCAGACCTGCAAGTCTTTGATAACCCTGAATTTTGAGTCAGGTGAACTACTATTTTGGTGGAAATTGCTTCATTGTTCTGACAGTTGTAAGTGATATTTCATTTTGTGTTTTGGCATTTGTTTGAATAAAAGCCTGAGAGCACAAGGTGCATACCCACGATAAATGAACTGGAGAAGTAGGGTTGCACAAAAATCAGTGAATGAAACCAATGAACTGTAGATTAGTGTACATTGGTTTCTATATCATCATGTGAATTAATTACTATTTCAAATTGTTATAGGTGGTTATGTTTCTCACAGGTACTTTTCATAGGTGGCAAGTTATATGGGTCCATGGTACCCAGATATCAAGAATACTCCTCACCGGGGGGCCCTGCTCCACCAAAGTTTGGGGCCAGTACTCCCCACTGTCCTCCACAGAATCCCCTAGCCCTGCCTGCTGCCCATGGGTAATTTAAAACTCGCTGGGGCCACTACTGGCAGCATAGCAAGGCTAGAGCAGCTTCCTGACGCTTACTCAGCACAGCTGCTGGCATATCTGTCCCTGTGACCACCTCTACTATGGAGTTTGCCCATACTCCTTACCCCTGCCACTGGGCACAGGGAATGTGGGTTGGGGTTTTCAAAGAAGCCTACACAAAATAGGCACCTAACTTCCATCAGTCTGTTGGAAAAGCCCAGCTGTTACAAAGAAAGATTTTGTATCTTCTGAAATGTTTAGAAAGAAAAAAAGATTTTCAAGTGTCACTGAATCTGCATCACCATGCCATGGCAATCCAGGAAGGTTGCATTTTACATCCTCAGGGTGACAACTTCTAACCTCTTCAGTTCTCTCACTCCTGATACCTCAAAGTTTAGAGTTACCAGACATTCCAGTTATTGCACTGAGATCTGCCATCTGTGCTACTGAGAAAAACACAATGGACAAGGTTCCAGACTGCTTACCCGTGCTACTGCTCTGTCAGAAAGGTACCCAGCTGCGATGCTTCCTACCAGGCCCCCAATCTCCAAGGCACTCATGTAAGAACTGCCTAGAACACAGGATAAGAGGGCGTGGTTAGGCATCAGATCCAGGAAGGAAACACCAAACCAATTTCTTATGAATGGTTTATGTTTGTGCACAGGGAACAGTTCAGTATAAAGGCATATCAGAGAGAACAGAACAACTAGCACGAACATGCTTATACTTTGCTTGGTCTCCTAGGTTCCCCAGTTCTTCTCAGAGTATCTGATACGGTTTGTTGGTTTTAGTTAAGTAGTGTTTGATTTAAGACCTGAGGGGTAGTACCACAGCAACAGCCCAGGAGACTGAAATTCTCTGTTCACAGAGCAGGGGCAAACCAGGCAGTACCATGGCAGATTTCTCTCGCATATGGGACACACTGGCAGAGAGACAAACACCAATCTGTGAGGCTCACTTAGGGTGAGAAAAGACAACAGGTCAATCACAATGACTTAGTCACTCACTGGTGTCTCTACAAAGGCACCAACTGCTGCCCTTTGTATTGGGGGTTTCTTGGTCATGCACCTGATCATTAGGAACTGGTCAGTCACAAACTCATTTCATATATGTCACCAAACAGTCACCAATGGGCACCTTGGCTTACCTCAAGACCAGGGTGAACTGGAAAGTGTGATCTAATGAGGTAGTGCATGCATTTTCCTGTGCACCAATATCAGGAAATGTATTTCTTTCCTGTACCATTTGCTGACCCTAATCATCTGGACTGGTATTTTCAAGGACACTCAGATCCCATTAAAATGGGAACAGAACATCTTGAAAATTACATCCTTGAGCTTTAAAACGAGGCTCTTGTGCCTTACCCACAAGAGCAGACTGTCCTCTCTCCTGAATCAGAAAAAGCTGACCCCAATCTGTACAACACGTCTTCACTCCAAAGACAACCAGGTAGCCACTTGAAAGGACCCAGAGGTATGGTGAGAGAAGCAGCTCTGCCAGTGTGCTATGATCTCCAGATAAGCCTGAAAGGCAAAACAGTAAAAACACCATTACACCACTTGGATGTAGCAACAGGGTAGTGTCAACCCATCAGCAAGGCAGAATGATCTGCAAGTGGGTTGTGTGTGTAGTAGGGATGTTAGCGGTTAGTTAGCAAACCATTTAACCTCTAAGCAATTGCTTATTGGTTAACAGTCCCGGTTAACCACAACATCCTCCACCCCGCATGCTCTGCATTTAAAACTTGGACCAACAGGCCAGCTCAGTCCCAGCCTACTGGTCAAGTTTTAAATGAACAGCATGTAGGGGAGCCACCTGCCACTCCATGCTGCTGCCTCTGATGCAGAGACAGCAGCACGGGATGGCAGGTGAGAGTCAGTCTATGCGGGGATCCTGTATCAGAGGCAGTAGTGCAGGATGGCAGCAGCCCCTGTCCACAGGGGGCCCGGGCTCGCCGCAGACAGAGGCTACTCCATGGGATGGTGAAGCAATCTCTGACCACAAGGAGCTCGGGGCTACCCATGGACGGGAAGCATTTTAATAACCATGTAACCGCTAAGAATATTGCGGCTACATGATTACTAAAATAAACAATTTCTAACATCCCTATGGCATAGTGGGAGCAACCTTGTAACAGTAAATCTCTTCTAAATGTAAAAGTAGTTCATAGTAACTAGTCGTGATTGGCCATTGCTACCACCCATTTGCTCTGTACAAAGAATCCTGTCTATGGTATTTATTCCACTTAGTTACATTAAAAAGCTCACAATGATAAACATTTTACTTCGCATAACTCTGTTCTCGTACGGTTCCCAGTGAATAGAGGATATTGGAGAACATGCTGTCAATTCCTTCATATTTTGTTTCCAATCTTCTTCACTCGTCTGTGAAAGAAGCTGCGTACATCCCACCCAGCATGTTGCATTTAAGCTAGCTTCTCCATTCTTACATGAACCTGCCAGTTATATCTGCTAACACTCATATCCCCAAAACACAATTGTGGTATCAATTGTGTTCCCAGGACAGTTACCAAACGTCAATTCCATCCACAAAAGATTTACAAGGCAATGCAGAAGTCAGTACTTCACATAAATTTTTGTAGGCTTGTAAATACAGTGACAGACCTTGTGATGCAACAACCTCCAGACCTTTTGCTCTTAAGAGAAGCGTCATGTCCAGTGAATTGAACCAATATTTATTAACTACATGTCCTAATTCAGGACACCAAATGTTGATCAGAGTCCACTCAAGCTAGGGTCAATAAAACAGGAGACAGAATTCTCTGTTTATTGGAGACCTGTGGGGACATGCCAAAGGTAGCACTTCTCTCTGCTGTTCAGTAGGAACAAATAATTATGCTTTGCACTAGAGCTCTGCATGGAATTAGCATAAAGCCCTGCAGTAGGATTGGGATCCTGTGAGTCTCACAGGACCAGCTGCCACAATACCAGGAGTAGCTGACAGTGAGATTAGAAGTCCAACACAATGTTTACTTTACACTTGTCATGTTTGAGATCCTCCATGCCAGACCTGAATAATATAAGACCCCATGGGAAATAGAAGAATATTAACAGAGACATTTCACAGATGGGGAGTCTATGGCACACAGAGCTGAAGTGACTTGTTGAGGGTCCACAGAGTCAGTGGAAAAGCTGGGAATAAATGTAAAAGTGGCTCAGGAACTTTCCCTGACCTATAACCACGCATTAGATGGCAGTCTCTTGCTTTTTTTCACACTAGAAGACACACAGGGATTGGCACACACAAAGGATTCTCTTCCCGTGATACCTTGTAGTATACTACTGCAAGCAGATCTGGAGTTCAATACTGTGAGCACCAAGTTCAGGAAATTGGAAGGGTTTGGTTCCTGCACCAGGGAGACTCATATTTTCAATTTTTGGTAGAACATGTCCCTTCTCCTCTTTCTGCCTACATTCCTCCTTAATTGTAAGGTGAGGAGTCTAATGCTCACCTTTTTTCCCTTTCGTGGTTCCTGGTTCAATGTTTGGTAGCCCAACATCAGAGGGCTCATTTTTAATCAGAACAAGACAAACAAATGAGGTGCCCATGCAGATGAAGCCAGAGATGGATAGAGTTGTGCGCCAGTCGTAGCTCAGAGCCATCAGAGCAGCAACAATAGGGCCCAAGCCACCTGCCAGATTCATGCTGGTGGAGAGGATTGCCCACCACGTTCCAAACTGGGAAGGCTCAAACCACTGTGCAACAGGGAAAGATAGAGAGTGTGAGCAAAGATGCCTGGAGTGGGAATTAGATTCATCTCCAAAAACCTGCAGTTAAATAGTCCCTTCGTGGCCAATTCAGATCCTAGCAGATAGATGTTTATAAAAGTAGATGCAAAAAATATTTTATTCTTTAACATTCCCTTTCATCCAAGAAACTCAGAGCTGTTTGAAAACATTAATGAAGTAGGGATGTGAACAACTAGTCGCTCCCCCCCGCCCTTGCTGTCTCTATCAGAAAGAGGCAGCGGAGAAGAGGGGATGCTTCAAAGTGGCAGCGCCGCATGGAGCCCAGGGCCAGATCCCAGGCTCCATGTGGTGCTGCTGCTTTGAAATCCTGTATGCAGCCCGGGCCCTGGGCTGCACATGACGTTTCAAAGCAGAAGCACCACGTGAAGCCCGGGATCACTCCCTCGCTGACGCAAGGCTCCATGCAGCGCTGACACTGTGAAATGCCGCTGGGAGCCGGACGGTGGGCTCCCCACAGCATTTCAAAGCAGCAGCACTTCATGGAGCCTGATGACAGCTGGGAACTCCTGCAGGGTCTGGGTAGGTCTGGAAGGGGGAGGCTTCACATGCTGTCCCCACCCCCAGCCCAATCTCTCACTCCCACTGGCCAGAACCCAGAGGATCCCAGAGGGGTAAGCCATGGACCACATTCAAAGGCTTGGTGGGCTAGGTTTGGCCTGTAGGCTATATTTTGCTCGCACCTGGTTTACAGGGAAGTTTCTACGAATGCTAGTGTGGAAGAAAGGGTGAGACCTTCTCCATGGCAGTGCCTTCTTTGTTATTGCCTTAGATCATGTCATTTGAACATTTCTACAGAGAACCACAGATTTTAGCCCCTAGCTTTATAATGGTAAACTTTTCCTTCTTCCCATGGCTAAATTATCCAGTTGTGGCTTCTGAGGCAGCACGCACGCACGCATATACACAAAATTCAGCAGGGGCCCTGTTCACATACTGTATGTCTCTTGACATTCTGTGCAGGCAGACTGGTAGGTTTTTTTTCCTCCTGGAGCAGAAGGAGTATGTATCATTCTCCCAAAATATCCTGAACTGCAACATGATCTGGCTTGTGATTTATAACTTATGTGCCCACTGCCAGTTTAAACCAAACTTCATTATCATTCCCTCGCTCAGCAGTGGACAACTGCTAAAGGGAGGAGGCTATGGTGCCTCTGTTTCCACAAATCAGGGACTGGAATCCAGCAATTGGGGTTTCTCATGACTACAAATTCTGTTGCTATGGTGATTTAGCAAATTAAACTACAATTACCTACCAAAGCTTCATGCTTAAGACAAACAAATGGAGTAAATAACTCTCCAACTTGAGTGTTCTTGGCTTGAATACATAGCAAGAGGCATGAGACACTCCTTCTCCAGGGATGGCAGGGATAGAGCAATCAAGAGTTCACAGACACCACGCCTGGAGCCATACCTACACTACATCTCCTGCTAGGAGAAGTGGGAATAGCTGTGAATTCACCCACCAACCTAGCCAGGGCCATGGCTAGGAGAGTGTGAGGTCTGGGACAACTTCTACTCCATCTCAGGCCTGATCCTTCCTTTTCCCACCCTTGCGCCACCCGTCCCCCTCCCAAATCCCCTCCCAAGTGACACAGCCTGGAGCATTAGTAGAAGGTCTGGCTCTAGTAGCAAGGGTTGAGCCCACCCCTGCACGCATAAGTGGCATGGCAGTGGGAAGTGGAATGACCCAACCTCAGCCCACTCTGCTTTGCTGGCTCCCAGCCACATAGCTCCACCTCCCCCTGCCTCCAGTGAATGTGGGGGGTCAGTCCCACCTCTTCCCCCAGCCCATCCCCTGAGCGACATGGCTGGGGTCAGGTAGCACTGCTTCCTGCCACCATCAGTGAATGCAGAGCAGATCTGACTTCTGCTGCAGGTACCAGGTCCCCTGCTAGTCCCCTGGATTGTGCAGGACCTGGGGAGGTTGCACCGAACCATCCTGTGGATGGGATGGCACTGATCGAAGCACAAGGACTGCTGCGGTTTTCTCCATACAACACCTCTTCTGGGGGGAGCTGCTATGAATATCACACAAAGCAAGCATTCCTGTATCATCATTTATTCAGGTCTCCTAGTCAGGGCTTCATTTGTAGTGAAAGAGATATTTCACTTTCGTAATTGACACAGCAAGCTCAGAAGTGCTGGGGCTAGGAACTGCCAAAATAAACTATAACACCGTGGTCCCCAACCCGGCGCCCGCCGGGCTCTTCACATGCGCCCGCGGAGCAATCTGGGCTGGCCCTGCCCCTGGGCGTGCAGCAGGTGCCAGCCCTGGGCGCATGGCCGGTCCCGCCCCCGGGTGCGCCACGCGTGCCCCGGGCCCGGCGCCAGCCCCGCCCTTGGCTCCACCCCTGGGTGCGTACGGGGGAGGGCGCCGGGCACGCAGCGCTTACGGGGGGCGCTAGCCCCGGGCGCGTGGCTATGGGGGGGACCCCGCCGCCGGGCATGCGGCTGGGGGGGGCCGCCCCCGGGCGGGCAAGTGTCCCCGCCCCCTGGCGGGCGAACGGCCACGCCCCCTGGCGCCCGACAACCTGAAAAGGTTGGGGACCACTGCTATAACACAAATTAAGCACTACTCCTAGCATTTAAATCTGGGAGTGTACCCCTGCCCCCCCCCAAAAAAGGAGGGGGGATTTTCAAAGTATACTTACTTTGCGCAGTACCTTCCCACATGGTGGCCATCCCAGTCCTTGTGCCAGACCGTTCAGAAACCACAGCCCTGAAAAGACTGTAACAGTAGAGCTCCAAGAAAAGACAACATTAACTATGCCGACCAGAAGAAGGCCAGATGAGAAGAGCCAGCGAGCACTCATTTGATCAGAGAGGACACCACTGATAAATTTACTGATAGCGTAGGCTGCCGACTGGCTGCTAGTGATAAGACCTGCAATAAATCAGAAACCAAAGACATACATTAGTAACAAATTTTGTAACAAGATAGTTAACTCAGGTATCTAATGGATCACATTCAGGGTTGTCATTCAGGAAGAAATCAGTTCCACTAGCTATTACAATAACAGTGGCTTTCTAGTTGGTTTCTAGAAAAGTATTCCTGCAAGCAGGATACAGACATTAATATGATTAGCACCTGAACTGAGATATACATAATATGACAAGCAGTATTTTTTTTCTCTTCAAAGCACTGAGATGTCTCTAGCTCCACCAAAGTTATGGACACTGTAAGTTTACATTTTCACCACGCTAAAGACCCAACCATCCCATGCTGTTTGTAAACCATAAAGCATCAAGCACAAAGAATATGTAAGATATGGCATTAATGCTACCAATCGGCATCTCCCAAGAAAGCATTTTCCAATCTTTTTAGGCAATTGAGTTGGATTACGGACTTATCTACATAGAGAAAATTCCAGAACAATTATTGTGGAACAACTATTCTACACTTGTTTCCCTTGTGACACCTTTATTCCACACCAAAGGTTAATCCATGTATGACTTATGGATATAAAATCCCATTTAATTAGTTAACCGGTTAAACATTAAATTTTATCGGTTAGCAAAATACATGGGGATACAAGGGTGAGTTACTCCAGCCCCCCACGCCATGGACTGCTCCAACCCGGCTGCTTCTGCTCCAGTGCTAGGCTGGGAGCCAGCAGCGTTGCACAGGGTTGGAAGCGGCAGCCGGGGAGGAGGAAGGGTGACCACACAGGCTGGGAGCTGGCAACCCCCTACCCACTGCCACTTCCAGCCCCACGGAAAGCTGCCGATTCCCAGGCTGAGCCAATTGAGAGCCTGTAGCCCCACGGGGCTGAAGCAGCCCTCTACTCATGGCAGGCTGCAGGTGAGGAAGCTGCTCCTGGGTAACGGTTAACTGTTACCCAGTAAACATCAGCCATTAAGGATTCACATCCCTATTATGACAGTGTGTTTATTAACGGAATTCCTACAGAGCCACATTTTACCTCAAATATTCACCTTAGGTTAAAAAATCCTAATAATTAGCTTAACATATCTGTAACTTAAATCTTACTTTCCATGCCCAGCACTAAGATATGAAGGACACAATAAAGTGCCAAGATTCTGAACTGAACAGATTCAAGGTTTTTTAGGCACTAAGGTTTATAATGGTTTACACCAAGGCTACAGGAAACAACTGAATTTTTCAAACAAAACTATGTTTTTTGGGACATTTTGCCTAGCAAACCTATCTCAGGGCAGAAAAAATGGAGTGCAGTTAACACTGATTCCAATCCCAAGTTTGACTCAATGTAATGTGGAAATTATATATGGCTCCTGGTTTAGCTCAGTAATTATTTAAGGAATATTAGATTTTTGTTTATTTATCCACCCACTAGCAAAATACGGTGACCAAATGTTTGTTGTTGCTATAGGTTTTCTTGACCCCACAAGCCAAATGGCATCCCTGATCATATTTAAACAAAGATTCTACATTTGTTTAATTAAGCTTTTTTTTTTAACTACTCATTTTTTGAAAGAGTCCATCCAGATTAATGAATCAGAGAGATTGCTTTCAATTGTGTATGTGGCTTGGTTCTGAGACTATTTTCACATAACAAAAACCTTGCAGTATGTGAACTCAACTCTACAATAGCAGAGGATTAGGCAAATTACCTCAGAAGCCTCATCCATTTTTTATTTCTGCAACTCTTTGCAGAATAAGAGGTGACCTTTTGAAGTGAATATTCTGAACAATTAAAGGGGATACTTTCATGTCAATGGGGACAACATACAGATTTGGGTTAAAAAAAGATGTAAACCACAATAAAACATCCTATAAAAAAAATGAAACGCAACAGAAGTCTCCCTTTGGATTTGTAAAAATTCCAACAAAAACAAAGTTTGCGTATGCTTGTTTTTTAAACAAACACTGTAGGATTTTTTTAGCACCTCAGATTTACAAAGGGAAATTAACTACACAAAGTGAAACTAATTATTTGGAATGACCAAACTGAGTAAAAATGCAACAAATCAACAGTTCCAATGGCAACAATAGTTAATTTTAAATAATCTCTTTAATTTTAAATAATGTAAGTGATATAAGACGGAAGGAAATACTTAAAATGTATACAGATTTTTTAACTGGGCAGTGACCTTTTTAGATATCACAACTGAGGCACAGAAAGTGTACTACCACTTCCAATTTTTTTTACCAGAAAATATAGATCAAATTCAACTTACTTTACTTGAACTATCTTATTGAAGTCAATGGCACTACAGACACTTGCCTGAATAATGATATACAGATTTGGCCCTAGATTTTAAAGATGTAGAATTTTGATTTTTCTTCCTAGAAACTCCAATAGATGATTTCTCGGTCCACTTCTTCAGATGAACACAACATGCATTTAACATATGGATTCTGGTACAGCGCGTGCACACACACACACACACACACACACACACACACACACACACACACACACACACACACACACACACACACACACCCCCCCCCCCCCCCCCCCCCAAGAGAAAACATGTACAAACTCTATCAAAGAAATTTCTTACCTAAGTCATCTTTGTCCAATTCTATTTCCTCCATGATTGCGGGCATAACAAATGAAAATGTTTTCCTATTGAAATAGTACAATGTATAGCCAACAAACATGGCAGTGAATATCACTGTTCGGTAGTAACTGTAACCCTTATCCATCATGGTACAACCAAAAGTAATATCTCAAAAAAAAATCTGGCCAGTAGGATTTTTAAAATTTTAGCTCACTGCTATAGTGAATAGTTGTAATAGAAGAGTTTTTAAAAATAGCAACTGCTTTTAAATCTGAGAAAGGATGCAGTAAAAAAATTTGAACAAAAGAGCAATTTTGATTGAGGAAAAGTAAAACCGCAACTATCAGGGTATCTGAGCTGGTGGTTGGACTCTCCAGTTAGAATTCACATCCTGAGATATTTTTGCACAGCTACAGCTTTGTCAATGTTCTTTTTTCTTCTCAGTTTTGTTTACAGCTGCTTTCTGGAGAATTATTAACTTAGGGAACTCGTCATTCAGGACAAAACCATCAACCTACAGAAAAAGAAAAAAGTAAAGATAGCTTGTGATAAACCGCACAGTACGCAAAGTGGAAAGATTAGAGGAGCCTTGCTCAGTAACTCTTCTGACCTATGAGCTCAAACAGGACAAACTGAAAATAATCAATCCCTTTCCAGAAAAAAAAAATCAAACTAGACTCGCTACAAGGAAAATACAGGGTAGATTAAAGTCCTACAGCTTCAACAGGCAGTCTTGCATTTAGTTTCTGGTTTCCTTTTCAGTGACTCCACGAGTATTATATAGCTCTGACCTTCTCTGCTTTTTTAGCTGGTTCAATACTGCAGAGCAAGACTCTTCCACTCTAGTGAATTTGTAGACAGAAGATGACATTTAATCCAATCTGACTTATGCTAATGTAATAAGAAACAAAGGTATCTTCCACAATAATTTTGTAATTCTCCCAGTTACTGTTATGTTCTGTGGCTAAAACACAGATAATCACCCACTTGGGACTGTTACAGGTCTTATTAATATTTTCAGAATCTGCAAGTGATTGTATAGATATAATTCAATACCCTTTCTCTAGCAAATTAATGTATCTGTAGAAATGTCCAGGACAGTGGTGCAACTATATTTTTGTACCTGGTAAAGCAAAGAAACCAAATAAACTTTGAGGGAGGGAGTGCAAAAGAGAGAGATGCAACAGGACAAAAAGCAAAGAACTGGGCAATATTTATCCCAAGTGAAAAACCAGGGAAGTCAACCAAATTGCAGTAAGTTTAGATTTTGAATAAAGACTCATTAATATAGAAGAATAAATGGGTAACTGCCTAATTGGGTAACTGCCTATGACAACATAATGAGGCTTGAGAAATAATAAATGCAGAAATTCAGAGTGCAAAGGAATGCAAAAACAATGAAAAGCAGTCAAGCATGAAGTACTGATGCAAGTCTTCAGTCAATAAGCAATTACTCTCTTTTTGAACAAGGAAACTGCATTCAAGCTCATTTTGCATTTTGGAGACCAATCGAAACTTCAAAAGAAATCAAAAAGAAAAGATGCCCTGACAGTATGGGGATAATATCTGAGCAGCAACATGGAAAGAAAATCTTACGAACTAAGAAAAATATTTTTTAACATTCATTAGTGATGTTAAATAGCAGGTAAGAGACTAGTTGACTAACCACATGAATTCTTAGCAGGGATGAATTCTGTAGTCCCCGGGCATGGGGCCAACAGCCAGTGTGCTCTGGCCTCACTCCTGGGAGCCCCCTGCCATTCCCGTACCAGAGGCCGCAGTGCAGGGTGCCAGGCAGGAGCCAGTCCGTGAGGGGAGCCAGTTAAAAAACTAGCTCCCCTGGCGGACCAGCTGTCCGTCTGATACAGAGGCAGCAAGGAGGGGTGGAGGTGGAAACGTGAGTGGTAGACCAGATTACATAGGCTTCTCAGTTTATCTAGTCAGCTACTCATTGACATCCCTAACATTCATGGAGCAACTAGTTTTCAAAGGACTTTATAAACATAATGCTGAGAATATTAATTCCTTGTGGAAGGGGCAATATCTCAATTTGTTTACTGGACAGTACAAAGCACCAAATGCATTACCTAACATATAATAAAACAAACAACAATTCATTTATAGCCGTCGTGTCCAACCACACTCAACTGGCCAAATAGCCACATGTGGCCAGTGGCTAACATGTTGGACACTATGGATTTATAGGGTTTATTTTTAGGCAACTTATGAGTATTTTGGTTTTATACACACACATGGATTTCATCAGGTTTTAAAAACTGTTCCTCTTTGAGTTATATTGAAAGTTGGCTTTGCCTCTGATGGTTAAACTCCTATCTTTTGCCTCCTTTTGGCAGAGGTATTCTTAACTGAAAGTGAAGGTGAGAGAAAGGTGTATCTCCTAAAGAAGAAAAAGTCTGATTTCATACCAAGAATGTCAGTCTTGGCCAGCCAGTTTGTAAAACTTGTGACAATCACACAAGTTCTGTGGATCTTCATGTGCTGGGAGTATCTCAGTACAGTGCTACAGCATTCCTGGAAGCAACATGCAATCACTTTGCTTGATGGCTGTAGAAAATGGCAAAGGCTACCACATTCTAAGTGCATGTAGCTAAGACCCAGTAAAAGATGGTTAAAGATACTAAAGGAGGGCATGAAGAAGGTCTGTGTCAGACTGGAAGATGCACTTGACAGAACTTGTGAAGACAAAGAGTAAGTGCCACTGATCCCAACTTACAAGATAAGGCAAAAAGTGCAGAAGATAAACACACACATGTGTACTTACATAGTTATAATCAAATTTTAAAAAATATTTTTTAACTCTTCCCCTTTGAATTATATTAAAATGTTGGCCATGTCCAAAGACTTTGACACAGATAAGTTCCCAGCAAGCACCAGCTGTCCTCTCTTCAAACAGGAGGAAAGAGAAACATTGAGGGTATATTTTTAAACTACTTCTTATATATGTTCCTCATTAGGATTAAGTTGGTTTTAAACTAAAGCTAGAAACCTGATTCTAAATGTAAGAACACATCAAGGGAAGATGCCTTTACATTTTCAAACTGAATGCTCCTACACTTCAGTTAGTCTATAAGGTGCCACAGGACTCCTCATCGCTTTTGCAGATTCAGACTAACACGGCTACCCCTCTGATACTTTACATTTTCAGATAGTTTTACAAACATCTGGCTCTTTTGATGGATTTATCTGTGTTTCAATAGGACATTTAAAAGTTCATTTCATTTTTCAGAACTTGACAATTCTGCCTGCTCCAAAATCAGCCTACACAGAGAACAAGAGGGTCACATGATTCTTTCTAGCTATGCATTTCCCACATATTTATCATTGTAGATTCTAGGCCAATGGTTCCCAACCTGTGGTCCATGGATCCCTCGTGGTCCCAGATGGTACTGCAGGGGGTCTGTGGAAAGTTTAAAAGTAAGGATCAGGCCACCCCAGAGGGCCCAATCCTTACTTTTTTCCCCCCTTTTCTTTTTTTTCTCCCCCCCCCGGGGGGAGCCGTGAAATTTTAACAGATTGAAAAGGGGACTGCGCGCTCAAAAAAGGTGGGGAACCGCTGTTCTAGGCATCATGTAACAGCCACCAGCAAAAAGTACATAGGGAAACAGTGCATGTGGTTTGAGTCACCAAGACTAAGAAGTATTCAAAATAACAACACTGATACAATATAAAATGAACCATATCAACAGCTAGCACTATCAGTCCCTTTTACTGTTTATATTACTAGCACCTAGAGGCCTAAGTGTGACCATCATGTTAGGCACTACAGTAAGAAACATTTCATGCCCTTAAACAGCTGTTCCTAACTGCTGGTCCATGGCCCAGCACTGCTGGTTGCTGGGCTGCTGCACACCACCAGGCCATGTATATGGAGGCAGGGCCAAGATGGAGCAGGGTGGTGCACCACAGACAGGCAGACGGGGGCATGGAGGAGGTGGTGAATAGCCTGCACAGCCTGGTGTCCCCTGGGCTGTTGGCAGAGGCTGACGCTATGGGCTAGATCCGTGGTCACCAACTAGTAGATCGTGATCCACCGGTAGATCTCAGGGGCTCCAAGAGTAGCTCTTGAGCCTTCTCTGAACTGTGCACCTGCGCAGTGCATTTACATTAGATTTCCTCATGTAATGTAGGCGGGGCTTCAAGGAAGGGGTGGGGCAGTAGATCTTCGCCTGTTCTGAGACTTAAAAAATGAGCTTGGGTGTAAAAAGGTTGGAGACCACTGGGCTAGATGCTGGATTTCACCAGCTCTTCTGGGAGGGGCATATGCAGGGTGGAGCTGGGATAACATGCTGGGTGAGAAGGGTGGGGCTGTGGGAGGCAGGTTGCAGTTGCCCAGCCATTGACCACCCCATGCCCTCTGTCTGGCACGGCTATGACTGTGGCCGCATTGGCAACACTGTGTGTTGCAGTGGGGTACTTTCCCACTGCATGTGCTCCCACGTTGGGTGCCTGCACGAGCCTGACTATGCACAGTTCGCCCCACAGAAGGAGCTTCGGCCCCTCCTGGCTTTGGCCCCATAGGAGTCCGCCGTATGATTGCCACAAATGGTCTTGCTTGTGAGATACTTGGCTGGAAGGAGGGAAAACAACGTACATTTCTTAACAGTAAGAAATTTAAGTTTGTGTATGTGTGTGGCCTCAGGGGAGGGGCTGGGAATATGGGTGGGTGCAGGAGTCAGGGTTGGAGTGTATGAGGGGACTGGGGCAAGGAAATGGAGGGGGGCAGGAGTCAGGGGAGGGCGGTATGAGATTTGGTGGACTAGTAACATTTTGTTTGCATATTCATTATTTGCATAATGAATATGCAAACCTGCAAATAAAATATTACCAGTCCACAAAAGATTTGTTAATGGGTTTGCCAGTCCACAGTATAAAAAAAGTTGAGAACCGCTGCCCTAAAAAAGTTTAAAAGCTGAAGCTAAGCTTCTTCCTCTTTCATGTCCAGTATCCTGTTTCCAGCAGTAGCCCAACCTGATGTTTCCAAAGAAATTGAGAGAGCCCACAACACACATATTAATACTACACAATATGGGGATGAGATTAAATTGGGGGAGGTTGCTTCTAGAACTCTAACATGAACACATGTTGCCTTGAAAACAGAACTAGGTTCATAAACTTACCCAATCCTTTTAACCATCCATTCACAGTATTTAAAACATTAAAACATCAAGTTTAACTTATACTGGGACGCAACACATTATGCTGCTCAGGTCTGATATAATTAAATATATAGCACCAAAAAGTGTACCAGGCATTTTACAAAGACATAGGTTGCTGACACCAAGAATTTATTCTAACAATTGTTAGCCATTTTAACATGTGCATTGCCCTACCTGAGCATAGAAAGAGCAAGGTTCAGAACAGGCAGCAAAGGACTAGCAGTATGGTGTGGGTAGTGCAGCTTGCACTGCTGTAACTGGAGCTGCACGGATATAGATAAGGGCCTGGGTTGTTAAGGGACAAGAACTAAATATAAAAGTCTCTTCAGCTGCTCATCCTCCAGGTGAACGCTCACAGGAAATGGATACCAAGCAAAAGGCTAGAAAACTGCAGCACTCCTGCTGAGGTCAGGGCAACCTGGTGCACGGACTGCAGGCCTTAAGTGTGGAAGAGGCTTGTGCACAGGAGCGGGGGGTTCTGTACCGTAAGAGGCCAGTCTGTACGGTTATGTGGCTGAGGGAGTGGGGCATACTGTGCGCGGTACATGATTTACGTGTCTGGAGGGCTACGCGGGGGAGAGGCCGGGGGCAAGGTGGCTGAGGCCTGAGGGGTTCTGTGGTAGAGAGGCCCGGGCTGTGTGTGGGGAGGGGCTGCGCACTGGAGAGAGGGGGGGAGAGGAGCTGTACGGAGGGGGGGCTGCAGGGGGCTGTGCGGAGGGGGGGAGAGGAGCTGTGCGGAGGGGGGGAGAAGAGCTGTACGGAGGGGGGGGGCTGCAGGAGGCTGTGCGGAGGGGGGGAGAGGAGCTGTACGGAGGGGGGGCTGCAGGGGGCTGTGCGGAGGGGGGGAGAGGAGCTGTACGGAGGGGGGGCTGCAGGGGCTGTGCGGAGGGGGAGAGGAGCTGTACGGGGGGGGCTGCAGGGGGCTGTGCGGAGGGGGGAGAGGAGCTGTACGGAGGGGGGGCTGCAGGGGGCTGTGCGGAGGGGGGAGAGGAGCTGTACGGAGGGGGGAGAGGAGCTGTACGGAGGGGGGGTTCCAGGGGGCTGTGCGGAGGGGGGAGAGGAGCTGTACGGAGGGGGGGCTGCAGGGGGCTGTGCGGAGGGGGGGAGAGGAGCTGTACGGAGGGAGGGTTCCAGGGGGCTGTGCGGAGGGGGGAGAGGAGCTGTACGGAGGGGGGGCTGCAGGGGGCTGTGCGGAGGGGGGGAGAGGAGCTGTACGGAGGGGGGCTGCGGGGGGCTGTGCGGAGGGGGGAGAGGAGCTGTACGGAGGGGGGGCTGCAGGGGGCTGTACGGAGGGGGGGCTGCAGGGGGCTGTGCGGAGGGGGGAGAGGAGCTGTACGGAGGGGGGGCTGCGGGGGGCTGTGCGGAGGGGGGAGAGGAGCTGTACGGAGGGGGGGCTGCAGGGGGCTGTGCGGAGGGGGGAGAGGAGCTGTACGGAGGGGGGGCTGCAGGGGGCTGTGCGGAGGGGGGAGAGGAGCTGTACGGAGGGGGGGCTGCGGGGGGCTGTGCGGAGGGGGGAGAGGAGCTGTACGGAGGGGGGGCTGCGGGGGGCTGTGCGGAGGGGGGAGAGGAGCTGTACGGAGGGGGGGCTGCAGGGGGCTGTACGGAGGGGGGGCTGCAGGGGGCTGTGCGGAGGAGGAGAGGAGCTGTACGGAGGGGGGGCTGCAGGGGGCTGTGCGGAGGGGGGAGAGGAGCTGTACGGAGGGGGGGCTGCAGGGGGCTGTGCGGAGGGGGGAGAGGAGCTGTACGGAGGGGGGGCTGCGGGGGGCTGTACGGAGGGGGGGCTGCGGGGGGCTGTGCGGAGGGGGGAGAGGAGCTGTACGGAGGGGGGGCTGCGGGGGGCTGTACGGAGGGGGGGGGCTGCAGGGGGCTGTGCGGAGGGGGGCCCGGGGGAATAAGGCGCCGGCGCGGGCAGAGGCCGCAGGGCGCACACGGGTAAGAGGCCGGAATCCGGCCCCGCAGAGCTCGGCGCCCCCTCGCGGTACCTCTCCGACCCCTTCGCCCAGGGGCTTCCGCCCGAAAGTCCCGCCTCGCCCCCGCACGGTACCGTCGCCTATTGGGCAAGGAGCCTGTACGTCACCGCTTCTGCCAATCACAGGCAGGATAGGGCAGGACGCCGTCGGGGGCGGGAACTGAGCGTCCGGAGCCCGCTCGCTGCAGCAGGACCGCCAGGCGGCCGCTGAGGGGCCGGGCGGGGCCCCGCTGTGGCGGGGCGGTTGCCGGGTAGGGGGCGCGCTCGGCTCCCCGCCCCCAGAGAAGAGGAACCGACCGACCTGCTGCAGCGTCCACCGAGCGCGCTCCGGCCCCGGTTGCAAATACGGAGCGCGCGGGGGCGGGGCCGGGGCCGAGCGCGCGGGGCGGGGCTGGGCGGCCAGGGGTAAATGGGCCCGGCCCGGCTCGCGCCCCTGTGGGGTAGGGCGGGGGGACCCGCACACCTGAGAAGCGGGAAAGAAAATCCTCATTGACTCTCCCCCCCCCCCCGAGCCGGCTGCGGGAGATTGTGCGCGCCAACCCCACGGGGGAGCAGTGGGCGCCCCTGCCGGGGGCGGAATAGCCTGGCCCGCCCGGCCTGAGGCTCCCTGCCCCGCTCGTAGCAAGGAGGCGGGAAAGGAACGTTCTCCTCAGGTAACAGCTCAGCCGGGCATTGACACCCATCGCCCGAGACCCAGTTCTGGGCCTTGTGCAGACAGCAGAGCAAGCACGGGACCCAGTGAACTCCGGCTCCCCGCCCTCGTCTAAACGAGCTGGGCTGAGGAGGAGTCAGCCTTTGTTTACATGGACGATAGCATTCGGTTAAATGGATTTGGGGATTTTCAAAGTCATGTCAACAGGTGTAAATCCCAGTGTAATTACTTATAAATGAATAGAGTAGTTTTAAATTTCATTATCCAGGCTTATTTTAATTCAAAGAATGGTTAGAAATCCAATAAGTCTCAACAGAATTTAAAATTGAATTAGTACAACTTTGAATATGAGGACCCATTGTAGAAAAGCAAATCTTTATTGAAACAATTTAACAATGGAGCAAGTACAGTTCACGTGAATAGTTTGCCCTTTTCCTCCCACATACAAGTTAACAAAAACCAACCAAAGTAAGTACCTGAAATGCTAATGGAAGGAAAAGAATTGGGACTTTATGGATGGGTGTCGACCAAGATGGCAAAAGAAAAAAAAACCCCACACAGCATGGCAAATCATTGAACATACAGAGGGATGGTGTAGCAGTATTTAATGAGTCCAAAATGTCATCCAATTGGGGCTTGGTTCTACTTTAGCCAGTACACAGGAGCAAAGATGGAAAAGGAGACCCAATCTTCACTCACTCCAGAGGAATCAAGGTCTAAAACCAGCCACTCAAGTTTGAAGAGGAGAATACTTTTAAGTTTCCAATAATGCAAAAGATTTATGACTTTGCATTTGAGTCATTGTTTTGTCTAGTGTCACAGTAGAATGCACATTCTGGTCAATACTGAGATTTGCAAAAACTGCATGCCTTGTTTGTGTTTAATCTTTTAAAATGTTTAAAAAGATTTTTTTAAATGTTAATCAAAATCCAAACATGCCACACACAACTACAACAAAGACAAGACCAAGCTTGCAAAAAAAAAAATTGCTGCCCTGATCATGTCTATATGGTGTGTGCAATACTACTGGAGGAGGAGCAGGAGAAAGGGAATGAGAAAGCTATTTTCAATTAAAGAGGTTTTTATGAACTGCCTTCTCCCATCCACTTTCTAGTCTTACAGCCTATAAATGCATCACTCCTCTAAGCCTGCAGAAGATTTGGTTCCATAAGGACTGCAGCACTATGTGAATCTATCATAGGTTTTACTTTCCTTGGTATTTACATTTTTAACTGTTCTTACAAAGTTAGGGTTAGAAGAGTAAACACCCTATCTGGTAGACAAACAAAAGTTGCACCAAACAGTCATGTTCTTCTCGGGCAAATGTGTAGCTTAGGGAAGAACATGACCTTGTGGCCCATACTATCTTCTGTTCACCCAAAAGGCACATTTCCATCAGATTACTCTTCTACCCTATTACACTGTAACTACCCTGCTGTTATCCCTGATCGCATACTGCTGTGGGCACAGCACCATGAATCCTTAAGTTCAAGCCTGTGTCTGCTGCACATCATAACCAACTTGTAAAATGCACTGCAAGTCTTGCCGGAGCTCCATTCCCTGTCCCCTAAAATGTGATTTTAACCTACAATTGGGCCAGAGTGCAGTCATGCTGTTGAAAAATTAAACAGAAGAAGATCTGTTATCTTTTATAGCTCAGTGGCAGAAGCAGAAAGCTCAGCTACTGATGTCAGAGGCATTTTGACATCTCCCAATCACCACATAGATGTAAACAGTTGAGAAATAACACAGGAAAATGCAATTTCACGGGTAAAATTATATTGTCAAGGGCACCCAAGCACAATTATTGGTTTGTACATCCCAGTTATGAAGAGCTGACACCAGGCATCAGGTGAAAGACTCAGAAAACATTTGCAGACAATGCCAATAAACATGAACTACTGGCAATTCAGGATCATATCCACAAAACTTCTCTACCACCACCAGTAAGGGACAGTATTAATAATGTGACTAGAAGCCTGCTCTCAAGGATCAGACTGCAGAGGTCATTATATATTCAGTTTGATGGGATGAGATTCCATCTAAGGAAGAGAGACGTCTTCCCTACAGTGCAAGGACTACAGGAGGGCCACAAAACATCTAACACCATGTCCTAGGTACATGTATTCCCTTTCAACTGCAGCATGATCGCTCTTCTGCTTTTTGAAAGGAAAACTTCAGTTTTCGAGTGCTATTAACCAACTTCTGTAATTAAGTATCTCTCACTGCCTCTCCTGTATGCAGAAATGTTCTTATGGAGCCAATGCAATATGACTCAATGTTGAGACAACAGGTTACTGGGAGCCAAAAGCAGGATCAAAGATGGAAGGGCTATGCTAAAAGGCTGTCCTAGAGGAGTCCAAACTCCCACAGATCTCTTATGGAGCAGTTTCTGGGCCATCTCTCTGGTACACTAAGTTGGATTTTTGTTTCCACACAGTAGTTTGCTATGAAAGACAGGATGGCAGGGAGACCTCTCCAGGATAGAGGATCAGTATGACAATTTAAGATAGGAAGATGGGAAAACTGTAGTCCCTGTCTGAACAGACTTTGCTGTAACCAAAGGGGGAAAAAAAAGACTTCAAAACACAAGGAAACTAAGTCCAATTGTGAAAATGGGATTACTTGTAAGAATGCAGTTCAGCCTGAGAGTGACCCTGGGCAAGAAGGGTTAGAAGGTCCAGTTATCTGTACTTCTGTGGTTTAGATGCACAAGACAATGCTCAGGAGGAAGCCTATTCAAGGTGATTCACACCAACAGCAATGCAAAGCCCTTGAGACCTGTTTCTTCTGCTTATCTTCTCCCAAGTGAGAGATTACACCATAAGAGAGGAAAAGCCATGGTAAGAATCCACACACAAATCTGCATGGTCAGTGAAAGTTCTGTTTGGACTTGGAAAAGTGTTGGACAGCTTTATTGATAGCACTGTGATCTTCAAGAACATATAGTTGCCAGGCCATGTTGGGAGGGACTAGAGTTCTGAACTGTAATGTAAAAAGTCAAAGAAAGTTTAAGGAATAATCTAAACCACTTTACAAAACAGATAAAAGCATTTTAAAGAGATTGTCAGGAAGAGTATTTTTTTTATTTTGGTCCAATAGGCCAATGGAGACCAACATCAGATGCAGATTCGTAAGGGTTTGCATTAGAAGTAGATCAGGATCTCACGGGTGTATTTTAGCAGCATGAATATTTTCAAGAAGTTATGACATCACTGAAGACCAGAGGTTTCACAACAAAGCCAGTCTGATTTCACAAGACACTGAGTTGTAGGGGTGAGGGGAAATACTACCAAGAATAGATTTTTCCAGTTCTCTCTCGTTCTCCTCACTTAAAAATCTATTCCCATTTGCTGTTCTTGCTTGCACTCAGATTCACCATCAAATATTTTCCTTTCATATATTTTGTGTTCCAAATAGCAACTTCTGGTCCTTTTATATTTAACTCTGAACCAAATCCCATTATCTTCCTTTAGGTCCCTATTTTTTCCCTGATATCAAATTCTGCCTGATACAGAACTAAGGGCAAAGAGATGGCTTTAGCAACCCTAGTCTAATGAAAAATGAATAGAAAATTCTCATCCTAAGGCATGGAGCATCCCCACCAATCCCTATTTCACTTCCCCATGAATTAAAATGAGAATACACTTCCTGTTGGCCACAGCAACCTCTTTCCTTAATTCAGTACCTCTTACAAAGAAAGTCTTCTCTGTGACATATTTCTGGGATACCTTAAAACCTTCAACCTCACCAGCCGAGGCATGGCCCAGAGTGTTTGTGCCAAACTATTTCCTAAACCCTACAGGCTTTTGTGTACTGTTTTAATCTAAAAAAGAAAAGCCACTTTTGGTGACCCAACTGGGCTGTACTGGAACTCAAGTGTTTTCAGTGAGTACATGGTCATATTTCAAACATGAAAAAGACAGACAAAAACCTCACTCACTAAAATTAGTAACAGTGAAATTCTCAGGAGGAAAACAAAATTTACATCTCTATTGCATTTTGTTGTCAGCCTGTTTGTCATGTTCCATTTAACATGAAACTAAATTGGGTCCATTATGAAAAAAAACACAAATAAATAGATGTGATGCTAGAAAATTTTTTCAAGGGGTGCTATAACTCATCGTTCGTCCTGCTCTCTTCTCTAGCTTCTTGCTTCTTCTCACTCTCAGGTTCTATGTAATAAAAAAAAAAATTAAGTGAAATTATGAAAAAAGTTAATTGTATTTATAATTTCACTTAAATGACAGACATGATATACAATGTGGTTTTTGGCTACTATAATACAGAGATGTTAAAATGCATGTAATGAAGTTACTGTGTAACTGCTGAAGATGCTGCTCCAGGGCAGCAGTTGGCTTCCCAGGAGCCAGTATGTGCTGCTGCCTCCGTTAAGTCAAATCCCCACATGTACCGGAAGCCTGCATGTAACTGTCAATGTTAACCAATGAATCCAGGCTCATTGGTTAACTGATTACATGGTTACACTTTCACATCCCTACTTTGATATATTAAAATATATTACAATTTTAACACGCTGTCAAATAATAGGAGATTGGAGAATTGTGGAGGTGTGCTTGGACAGTAGTATTAGATTGTAGCTACTAAAAGGTGGTGTGATTAGACACCAAGGTCTATTTCTTAAAACACCAGTGCACATAAGTGGCTTTACTCATGTGTAAGTGCAGAACTGTGTCCTTGAGTAGCCTAGAAATTCTCTGGTAGGTGGTGGCAGTAGTGAAGACAGGAACACTTAGGTAGTTAGAGACATACCAAGGTGAGATAAACATTCACCCATGTTGTGGGAGTTAAAAAGGAAGCCACCTTAAGAAGGGAAGCAAACCAGCATGACCAGATGTCTTGCCACATGGATATTTAGAGGCCCACTGTCAGATTAAAAGTTGCTTTTAAAAATATATAAACTTCCTTCCCATGTTACAATCCTTTGATTATTTTAGCTGAACAATTTCTAAGTTTAATTTACTCTTCAGAGTCTATACTATTTGCTTAAAATATACATTTAATCCAGTTTGGATATTGAACATTTATTAGTTTCCTTGTTCATAGCTGGAACACAAGTTCTAAAGCAGATGTAACAATGTCTTCCTAACAGCCCCAAGAATACAGTTCAGAGTTATAAGTCCGTTAGTGACCCCTTTAGGTGGGTCTACATTGCAAGCGAACGATTTCCCTTTGCTCAGTTGTAGCTTAGTGTCAATGGCTCCACAGCTACCATCCCATGTCTTTCTGGAGCTGGCCCTCTCAGTTGTAAAGTCTGATTAACTGAGACCTTCTCAGCAGCCAGAGGCTCAGTCTCACACTGTGGTTTATTTGCAGGGAAAAAGAAAGGGAGAGATGAAAACTGAGTTATATTTCCTTATGCAAATAAACTCCTACCTGTCTCTGGTTCCATTCCATCACCTACTGTCGCTTCCTCCACTGTGAGAGGTTCCCTGACAGGACTGGCATCTTCAGGTTTATCTGTATTATGCGGGAGAAGTGTGCAACAAGTGGTCATACAAGTGTGTCAAGCCCAGCACTTTCCCCAGCTCTGGTATACAAGGTCAAATGTACAGGTGAGGCACTGGATAAAGAAAAGTTTGCCAATGTGGACTGTAAGTGAATCAAATTGCAGCCCATCACTAGAAGAATACAAACGTCCCTCCATTAACCCTGGGATAGCCAATGGGACAGTCAATAAGGGTAATCAATAGAAGCACTTTGAAAAAAACCACAAGAGTACCCCAGCAAAGCAAAGGAAGCATCAGCTACCAAGCCATAAGGGAAGAGTCCTGCAGTGACCAAGAGCAGCTCTCTCATATTGCAAACTTTTTGCTCAGTACAGACAGCTTTGAGAGAACATTACTCCTAGTGGTTCAGCTGTATGAGACTCACAGGAGTACTTGCTTGCCTCACCTTCTCCTTTTTCCTCCTTGGGAGGGATAACCTTCTCACTGTCAGAGGAAACTGTGGCATTCTTGCCTGAATCTGTTTTTGTGGTGTTCTTTTCCTTCCTGGGCCTGGGTTTTGCAAACTTAGCCTTGTTTAGTAGATACTGCACTTCCCTGTCCAGGGCTGCTATCTTCAGCTCTATATCCTTGGACAGTAGAGTGGGTTTCTCAGTGGGAGGAAGTTTATTCTGTTCTGCCAATGTGTCATTTTTCCAAGTCTGCAAGGAAAGTCCAGAGTCAATCCCTCTCCATGAATATGGTATTTCCTGGTTTCATTAATCACTGTTAAATACACAATCGCAGATGCAGTACCTGGGCATTCTAACTGCCCATGGTCAACAAGGCTTCCACCCCCACGTCCTCCATGCTCTTAGCTCTCTGAGGCCAGAGAACAAGAGTGCCAATGGCTGCTCTGAAAGCCATACAAAGACTAATTAATAGGAAAGCACTAGTCTTCCCATACTATACATGCACTAGATGCATCTCCAGATGCTACATCTTCCCAAAGCAATATGCAATCAAGTTTGGAACCAGGAAGTACTAAAACAGAGAAAGGTTTTCCTAGCATGAGAAGAACGTACATCCTCTCTGCTCCCTCTCTCCAAGTGAGTGTAAACCCATTCGCTGTGGCACGGATCACATTATACAATAACATATCCTGAATGGGCTCCCCAGACCTTCACTTACCACAGTTTCATTGATTGCTTTCTCTAGAGTACTCAGTTCCACTTCTGTGAATACCTGATCAGCCTCCGGAATCATTCGTGCTCCCCTGAAAAGACAATGTTTCTTTCTGCTCTAATTTTTGTTCAGGTTAACATTTGCATCAACAGTATTTGAAATTTCTGTAAGTCATTGCACAAACTGACATGTTTTTGGACCTTACTTCTTTTTGCAGATACACGTAACTTTTGTTCAGCGAAAGTAAACACTAAAAGAGACACCGATATTTCAGGAAACTGGAAATGAGATGCAAAACCCCTAGTCACATTTAGTAGTGACCAAAATTAACTATGGGATTGGACTACAAGTGGGTTTCCTAGGAAGGAGGAAGTCCAAGGAGGTATTGGTGGATGAGGGGGCCACAGAGGCAGTCCTGACCCTCCTGATAATGGGTGTGCTTTGCAGTATGCACGAGGAGGTCAGACTCTTGTTTCAAAGAATAATTTATGAATGTTGTGTGTTTCTATTAATACAGTGGTTTCCAATAAGGAGGTAAAGGACTAGTCGACTATCCAATAAACAAATAGGAGTCGACCCCCTTGCTTCCTCTATCAGATAAAGGCAGCAAAGGGGATGGGGAAGAAAGGGTACTTCAAAGCAGCAGCGCTGCATGGAGCCCAGGGCACAGGCTCCATGCAACACTGCTGCTTTGAAACGCCATTTCAAATGGGCAGTGCCGCACAGCTGATCCTGGGCTCCGTGCAGTGCTGCCGCTTTGAAATGCCATGGCAGCGTTTCAAAGCAGCAGTGCCACATGGAGCCCAGGGTCAGCTGGGGACTACCTAGCTGAGCCCGGGCTCTGTGTGGCATTTCCATGGAACCTGGAATCATCTGGGGAGTCCCCAACTAACCCTGGGTTCTGCGGAAATGCCGCATGGAACCTGGGATCAGCTGACCCTGTTGTGTGGCATTTCAAAGCAGCAGTGCCGCATGGAGCCAGGGTAAGTGGGGGACTCTGGGGAAATTCCATCGACTACTAGACTAGTAAATTAATCAATATTTAATATCCTTAATTCCCAACCTGTGGTCCGCAGACCCCTGGTGGTCAGGATGATACTATAGGGGATCTGCGGAAAGTTTAATATAGAAATTAAAATAAATGTACAGTATATAAAAACCACACATGTATTTTAATAAATATTTGTAGATTGTGTAATTATTAAATATTAAGTTCTGTGATCATGTTACATGAATACATCAAATGATTATCAAGCAATGGAATGTTTGAAAACAGCTATATTCTTCGGGGATCCATACAATTTTAATAGATTGAAAAGAAATCCGTATTCTTGAACAGTTTGGGAGCCACTGTATTAACATTCCCTAACACGCTCTAGAGGGAGCCACATACCAGTCTTGTTCCACCTATGGCAGTGATCTGCAACCTTTTCATGCGTGAGATCACTTTTTGAATTGAAGTGCAATCCAAGATCTACCTGCAACCCAAATACCCTTGCCCGGCCTCCTTTGTGCTCCTTCTCTGAGGTCCCGCCCCTGCTCATTCCATTCTCCCTCCCTCCCTTTCACTTGCTGGAGCAGAGGGTGGGGTGCAGTCTCTGGGCTTGGATTAAGGGATGTGGAGTGTGAGAGGGGCTCTGAGCTGCAGGCAGTCGGAGTGGGTTCTAGGTACAGGTTCTGGGAGAGCATTTGGATGCAGTCAGTGGTGCTTGGGGCTAGGAGTGCAAGAGGGGGTTCATGACTGGGGTAGGGTTTTGGGATGTGAGCTCCAGCTGGGTACTGTTTACCTCAGGTGGCTTCTGGATGGTGGTGCAGTGGGGCTAAGGCAGGCTTACCCCTGGCCTGGCCCTGTACCACTCCCAAAAGCAGCCAGCAAGCTCCCTCCATCCCAAGTCCTGTTGTGCCCCCTCTGTTCTGTGGAGATAGGATACAAAGTGGGAGAGGAGGCACCTTGGCATCAGCACCCTTCCTCTCCCTCCCCTGCCCTGCACAGCAAGCAGGGGGCTCCTGAGGGGACAGCTTCAAGGCAAAGGGAAAGAAATGTGCAGCAGTGGCGGGAGGATCAGCTAACGTGCCGGAACTTGGTAATAGCCTCTTGGCCAAACCAGTCAGGATCACCTGTCAGAGGTTCCAAGATCTACCAGTAGATCCTGATCTACTGGTTGGTGACCACTGACCAATGGGTTTAGTGGCTAACAGACCAGATTCCATCATAATTAGTGGATCAAAACACACGCAGCAACTTTCGCACCACCCACTGTTTCATATCTCATCAGGATCTTGCTCACTTGAGGAAGATGCTAGAGTGATTGAGCAGATTTTCAAGAGCAGCCAGGCGGTCTGGCCATTTCCTTCTTTCCTCTACACGAAAGAAAAGGCTTCTACAGAGTTTCTTCAGGTCAGAGAGCTTCTCTTTCAGTTCCTGTACATGGGAGAAAACAGAAGAATAAAACAGATCACCCATCTAATGCCCACTTTTACTCCCAGGAAAAATATAACTCTCAGTAGCCTGAAGTCCCCATAAGCTGCACACATACTGTACGCTAACAGCAGCTGGGACACTAGACCCTATATATAGAATTGGAAGTTAATTGCTCTGTGCTCCAAGAGAATGAACAGCGGGGATGGGAAGAGCTATTCCCTATGCAGTTCAGTGCTGGGCAAACTAATAGAAAGAGTTTCAAAGTGCCAGAGCATCCAAAAGAGCCGGAGTGATTAAAGCTCACCTTCTTTGATTTGGAGACATCAAAGAAACCAAGGAAGCCTATATCAATTTGCTATCTACTGGCAATTCAGTACCAACCAACACACTGCTTCTGTGCAGCAGTACCTTGGTCGTGGCTGTATAGCCCTCCTCCTCCATCCAGTTGGAGGCTTCACTCAGCTTGCTTGAGATTTCCTCTCTCTGCTCCTCCGTTGAGACAAACTGATATTCCTCCTGGTAAAGCTTGTCCTAAAAGAGTAAATGTCACTTCAGTTTAATTGCTGACTAACAAGAAGGCACAGACAGCAAAGGAGTCTGTGTCAACCCACAGAATGCAACTGCAAGACTCCTAGAGCTGCCTCATGCTACTGATGGGAAGTTCAACCCCCAAATTTGCTGTCCTGCTCCTTGAATCATCTTGGGCCAGAGGGACATGTAGGAGCGTTCCTCCTGTGCTAGCAAAGTGGAGTTTCTTCTCAGCTGGAGTGTGGTGACGCCACAACATGCGGAGGAGGGGACAGCATATACAAAGCTTTTATGCAGGCAGAGATTTAATTTAGCATGCTGCCCAAGCCCTCATCTGGTCCCATTTGTCTTGAAGCCTCCCAACACCATGTGGTACAGGGAACACTCAACACTGCAGAAGTGGACAAAATGGCAACAGACGAACTCTTCAAAGCATCATCTCCACTCCCTGAAACAGATACAGCTCTCTGCAGCCAGCTCAGCCTTTCCAGTGTATAGCCTCTCCCACCTGCTTTCCAGCAGCTTCCAACCCTATTCACCGCTCTTACCTGGGTCTCAAAGATGAATGCCTCCAGGCTATTGGCTGACTTTTCCCTCTCCTGCTTCTCTAAGTCTCTGACTGTCAGATCCTGGAGTCTAAAGTGCAAGGAGGCCAGAAATAAGCAGAAATGTCATCAACACCCATAAGAGTGCTCAGCTTCTGGGAGTGACCCACATCCACCCTGACTGAATTGGCCTCATTAATACTGGTCCTACACTTGATAAGTAACTCCCTCCTTTTGTTTATATTACACACACACACACACACACACACAGTCTCCCTGCCTATGTAATTTCCACTCCAATTCACCTGATGAAGTGGGTTTTACCCACGAAAGCTTACACCTAATAAATCTGTTAGGCTCTAAGGTGCCACAGGATTTCCTCGTTTTTGCAGATACAGACTAACACGGCTACCCCTTGGAGACCTGTAAGAGGGGGTGATGTTCTCTCTGCAGACAGTGATCTTTGTAGGCAGCAGCATCTGCCACTCAAACACCACTGACTAACCAATCAGCACTCAGGCCAGGCTGACTGCAGGATACACTTAGCTGTCATAGGGTCAAATCTAAAGATGGGAGGTTAGGAGAGATCTCTCCTAGTTTCAGACTTCAGAGTCACAGTGCTCAGGATGTTTCTCCTGGAGTACCGATTGGCTAAAACTTTCTACCTAACCACCTTTAAACCAAAGACCTCCCCTAAAAACTCATCTGCAAGATAGATGGTACAATTATAGTACCACTCTGAACATGTTCGTCCTTCATCCACGCAAAAGCTGTGTTAGTAGCCAAGCCATGCTATCAGTGTTTGTGGTCACCAAGTGCGAGGGGGGGGGAAGAGAGAGAAGAGAAATGGAAGAATCCCTGTCCGCATTGTGGGAGTGAGTGGGCCATTTACACACCATCATGGCTAACAGTTACAAATGGAACAGGCATAGATCTTTAAGTCATGTCTCATACTGCCAGGGTGCCACTTCACAGGGAGCTCAGAAGACCAGAACTGAAGATGAAAAAGATGAAAATTATTGGCTACAATTATGTTAATTGCTCAAGCTGAGCTTCTCCCCCACTCCCTGGGAAGAGACACACCATCTGAATTCCCAGCCATTCACTACAGATCAAATCTTCCATCCAACACACAAAGAGCCAGTGCTGACTGCACTTCCTGCTCTTGTCATTTTCTAGTCTCAGAACTGATCCTTTTCTGGTGCACATTTATCCCAGTTACTCCCTTGGCCATTCAGAATTTCTGGCACCTTGCCATCTTTCAGGAAATGTACCCTTGTTTGTTTGAAGGGAGATGCTGACAAAAGAAGGGTGATACAGGCAGTGGGGGGGGGGGGTAAAGCCAGGTCTTGCAATGTTTATTGCAGTCAGAAGGTGATGTTATCTCTGCACATGACCTGTGCTCAATACACATGCACCTCAGAATCTATTGCTCACTGGTCTCTGTGCCTCAGCCCAGCCCACTCCCATAGCTTACTCCCTGCACTTCATCATGCTCTCCTCAAACTTACTTCTTCATGGAGCTCTTCATCTCGTCCTCCAGCAGGTCAGGCACATCACTGACATCCAACTCCACACTAATCTCATCAACAAATTTCTGCTTCTTCGGGGCTTTGAGTTTCTTCTCCTCTGTTTTGGTGGCTGTGCTACCACCAGGACTTTTGGACATTTCTTCCTCTTTCCCGGATTCTTCCATTTCTTTGGGATCCTGGATCACAGAAGAAACTCCAGGATTAATAAAAAAACCGATTTGCAGCACCATCTCACTTGCAACAAATATTGTGCAGAGAGGTGCACAGGGACCCAGTAAGTGGATTTGAGTTCCAAGCGTTAAGCTAATAGAATTATGTTCTACATTTATCAAAATCATCTGAAGGTTTGCATGCCTTATGCCACAGGCCTCGTCTCTGCTATGAAGAAGGTGTATGCTTAACTCAAACAAAAAATCCTAGTGAAAACAAGGCTTCACCTTTGTCTTCAATTCTACCTGCTTGCTTGTATGAGAATTAAACTGTCTTGTCTTCTCCAGGATTTTACTTCCAGTTAATTAAGAAAAAATCTGTAACATGCAAAGCCTGACTGGTTCCCAGATGGAGAAGCCATGGAACAAAAATGAACTAATGCCCACGATCACATAGGGATTTCAGAACAGAACCCAGGACTCTTGGCTCCCAGTACTGTGAACAGCAGGCCACAGCTCTCTTCAGAATAGGGTATGCCTACCTCTCATGGCACACAACAGCTCAGAATGGCACTGGAGGTACAATACAGCAGGACGAGGAATGAAGGGGCCTTGAAGAGGAGCATAGATAGGTTTGAATCTGACAGGACAACAGGAAGCAATGCTAATCACATCCCTCTGATGCAAGCAGGAAAAGGGTTCTCTGCAGTGCAAACTCCAACAACTCAAGTGAACTCTGACAAGAAACTTCTCAACACTCAGCTTAAGACACTGAGTAAGGTCACTCCCCATTTCTGACCTGAAGGAACAGGACAGTATTTCAGTGGCCATTAGGGGTATATTTTCAGAGATAGTGAACAGGAACAAAGCTGTGTTGCTCAGCCTGCACATGTGGGGTAAAATCTCTCCCACCTATTTTCAGTCAGATCTCAGTCCTGAGGTACAATGGCACATAGTGTCACCATTTTAGAGACTCTCCTTTGCAGAGTCAGTGGCTCACCTGAGGTGCTGTTTTTTCTCCTTCCCCCTTTTCCTCTGATCTCTCTGCTTCTGGAGGGACAGCTTTATCCTGCTTTGGAGACTGCGGAGGCTTCTTTTCTCTCTGCTCCTCGCTTAGTGTCCTTTCTCCCTCCTTCTGGTCCTGTTTCTCACCTTGTTCTTCTTTTCCTGCTTCTGCCTGGCTCTCCTCTTCCTCCTGGGCAGCAGGGAGAAAAATGCCACTGTTTTTACATGGAAACCTCATGCACGTGCCACAAGGAGGGCAGGCTCTGTAATGTTGTACTGGAAGCTTGGCATTCAAGGTATTCCAGAGGCTACAACAGAGGGACAGGCCAATGAGACTTCAGGGAAGTCACCATTATCAGCTTGGAACCACAACCCACACTCCTTTTCTATTTCACAGAAAGAGAACCAAAACTCTTATTGGTAACAACACAGGCGCTTCCAGGCCCAAGTGGCCTGTGCAGCAGAAGAACCTGCCAAGAGCACACAGCAAGATGCAGAAAATTCTAGCCTAAAAAGCACTATCCTGGGGATCCAGAAAGGAGACTGGAATGACAGACAGAGGCTCCACCAGGGAAGCTACCTTGACAGCAATAGCCCCAACAGATTGCTACCACAAGGGTTGTATGTTTATCTTCAACAATGTTAGAATTCGAGACACATACATTTTAGTGTACAATTGTTAATCTTGATGTCCTGGTGGTCACCCTGGTTTGCTTTGTGTTTAATTGCAGCCTCCAACTTTGCAGCCAGGACTGTACCTTACCTGGGTCCTACCTTCCTATCAAAACCAAGACCTCACCTGAACAGTCTCTGTCAGGTTGTCTCCTGTTTCCAGTGTAGGAGTTCCTCCTCCAAACAGGCTAGAGATTGTGTTTCCAAGTTCTGCAGGAAAAAAACCCAGAATGTCAGTCTTTGATACTCATCAGTCAGAGGTTTCGTAACTCCTCGGTGCAAGACAGATTCCCTTGACTTTTAAAATCATGAATACTGTAAAGTGCCTCTCCAAGGACCAACAGTAATCCAGAGGCAGCCAGGGATCCAGATAACACTTGCCATAACTCTGACACTACCAATTCCACCTCTCTTCCTGCACATCCTCCTGCATACAAAGTACTGGGGCCGCCTCTCTGCAAAAGCATAGCCTGGAATCTGCCTCCGTTTTCCACTGTTCATTGCCCTAGGAGACTTCTGCCCATACTCTCTCTCACCATTCCTCCTTACACACCAGCTGTAACCCTCTGCACTTGTCCTACACTAGGGAAATGGAAAGCATTCATTCAGCAACATCAAGGGCCAACCAACGATGAGCAGGGAGTGCTGAAGCACCAGATGTGAAAGACTTCCACTGCTGCCCTCATACCTGCACCTCAACACTTTGCCCCTAGCCTCGAGCCCCTTCCTGCACCCAAACTCTCACAGAGCTTGCACCCTCACTCCTTCCTGCACCCCAACTCTCTGGGTGTAGGAGAGGGCTCCAAGCTGTGGCAAAGTGTTGGATGCAGGAGGGGGTGAGGACTGTGGACTCAGGGCTTGCCCAGGGGGTGTAGGCATTAAGGCTGCAGCCAGGAGGCGCTTACCACAGGTTGCTCCCAGTCTGAAATGCAGCAGGGCTCAGGGAAGCTGCCTCTACCTAGTCCCACAATGCTCTTGAAAACACTGTCTAGCTGAATGCAGGCACCCTGTGTGTGTAGCCCCTGGAGAGGTAGGAGGGGGTCTACATGTGCTGCACTGCTGCCCCGCAGCTGCAAGTGCCATCCCCCAGCCGCTGGGAGCTGCTTGGACAGTGCTGGAGGCAGAGGCAGCAGGAGGTTCCCTGCTTCCGCCTCGGCTGCAGAGGTTACTTGCACTCAGCCAGCCAGCTGCTCCTGGGGACTGGACAGGCAGAGACAGCCTACACGAGAATCCCAATGGACTGGCAGACAATCCAGGATCTACTAATCTATCATGATTAACAGGTTGGTGACCACTGGTCTAGATAGTGCTTGGTCCTGCCATGAATGCAAGGGACTGGACTTGATCTCTTGAGGTTCCTTTCAGTTCTGTTGTTCTAAGAGCTCAGCACACTAGGGAACAAGCCCCAAAGGTAATCCCGACTCAGGGGACAAACAATAGAGTTTTGGTGTGATACAAGGAGAAGGGAAAAAGGACCCCATTATCCTTCAGTGAGGAAGCGAAAATAAGAGTTCTTTTACATCCATGAAAGAGGATCTCAGCCAGGTTGGCTGGAGACAGGCGAGGAGCTACTTCAAACAAGTTTAGTAGCTTGTTTTAGTTCTGGCTCTACCAAGTGTGTTATACCTTTTGTTTTATAGGGAAACATTTCTGTTTTCATTAGTATTCTCTCTCTCTCTTCAATATCAGCTTTCAACAATTTGCAACTATTTTCATTATAAATATCTCTCAGCGCTGTGATGTTATGAAGGCCCTGATCCTGAGTTGTAACACTCAGGCTATATTTATTGTGTTCCCTTGGAAGTAGCAAATGGGATACTTTCTGTGAGTAGTCAACAGCTGGGCACCACAGCAAATGCTTTGAGGATGTGTTGGTCAGTGTGTGCCTATTACTAACCTGCACAGAGGAGGAAGTCTGTGGAGGCCTGCAAGGCAGTGTGTGTATTGCCAGAGGCTGTTGGTTTCAGGAATCTGAGATACAGCAGACACAGAAAAGACCACTTCACTACCCTAAAGGTAGGTGAAAGCACATCACAACCCTGGATATCTGTGAGGAATGTCACAGTACTGCACTTAATTGGTCACTCTGTCCCCAGTCACAGAGACTTGTCTTTCGGAGGAACGTAGTACAGTTAACTGAGTTATAATTTCTAATCCGAGAATATGAATACAAAATGATGACAGTACAGTATATTTACTTGTTAATGTTGACTCCTCTTCTGGCTTGTCCTCCACTACAGTCTCAAACACAGACTCCACCTGGAAGCCAAGGCAGTGAGATAACAGAATTTAAAAACAGGACTCTCAGCAGCACCTGTGGGATAGGGAAGAGAGACTGCACGAGGAAGGAAGGGAAACAGATGGCATTAGCTGGCTAGCACTTACGCGGTCAAGGCTAAGCACTCCACTCTCATCCATGTTGAAGTGAGCTTTGATGCCTTTGGACTCATAATCAGAGTGCTTCCTGAAACTATCCCCAACTCCTCTCAGCCTCACAGTAGTGAGATTCAGGGACCCAAAGGCTCTGGAGGCGGGGGAAATGAAGAAAGGATTGATAGAATTATGACACCAACCAAAAAAGACTAAGCAGCAAAGTGAGCAGACATCCCCCTTCACCGCCTTCACTTCAGCATTGTCCCCAATCTACTCCAGTGTTCTGGATTCTACTCCCAGCACTGACTCTTGTGGGCCAGTCGCTTCTGAGCTTCAGTCAAATTCCAGACACTGGACAGGCTGTCATTTTTGGCGTTATGCACATTGTTTCACCTACTTAGCGTCAGTGACATGCACAAATGGGGACTCCTCACCCCTTCTGCCATATTGCAAATGTTCCAGGGCTATCCACTGGCAAAGTGTCTGAACAAGCAACAGACAGCTGTGCACTTCTTCACAGAAATGCCCTATGGTAATTAGTTGTTCCTGATAAGGAGATCACAGACACAAGTGAGCCCAAGAATCAAAGCAGGGATAGCCAGAGAGGGAGTCTGTGAACCTACAATACAAGCTGGTGATGGCAAAATGTGTCAGAATGACTCCCTTGGAGACTGCAGTCTCTGTCTAGAGAGAAGACAGCCCTGAGGCAGTCGCAGTGTGAGCCTTCCCCACACTGCCCTCTCACAATGGGCCTGACCCAGAGGTACTATATTTCAATGCCTGTATATAAAACCATGGTACAACCACATCTTGAATACTGCATACAGATGTGGTCGAGTCATCTCAAAAAAGATATATTAGCACCGGAAAAGGTTCAGAAACGGGCAACAAAAATGAGCGCAGGTTTGGAACTGGTCTCATATGAAGAGAGATTAAAAAGACTTGGACTTTTCATTTTAGAAAAGAGGAGACTAAGGGGGGCGGGAGATATGATAGAAGTCTATAAAATCATGACTGGTGTGGAAAAAGTGAATAAGGAAAAGCTATTTACTTATTCCCACAATACAAGAACTAGGGGTCATCAACTGAAATTAATAGGCAGCAGGTTTAAAACAAACACAAGGAAGTTTTTCTTCACACAGCCATTGATGGACCTAACCTTCATGAATCTATCTAGCTCTTTTTTGAATCCTGGTAAAGTCCTAGCCTTCACCACATTCTCTGGCAAGGAGTTCCACAGGTTGACTGTGTGCTATTAGCCAGGATGGGTAGGAATGGTGGCCTTAGCCTCTGTTTCTCTTGAGGTGGGTGACGGGAGGGATCACGTGAGGATTACCTGTTGTGTTCCCTTCCTCTGGGGCATCTGGCATTTGCCACTGTCAATAAGACCGGATACTGGGTTGGATGGACCATTGGTCTAACACAGTATGGCCATTCTTATGTACTAGCTCAACAAGAAGAGGGGAATTCAGTCTCCACAGTACCAACAGCAATAAAGATCTGTAATCCTTTGCCTTTCTGGTGAAAATCTAGGGGCCAATTAGCATCAGTTAAGTGGAGAGGAGACTGTTTACTACTGCAATGTTAGAGAATTACATTAGGTTGGCTGCTCAAGTATATAATGAATAGTCTAGCAGCACCTTAAAGACTAACAAAACATGTACATGGTATCATGAGCTTTCGTAGGCAAAAACCCACTTCTTCAGATGACAGGAGTAAATAATGATTGCAGCAAAGATTCTGAAATCATACATTGTCAGTCAATCATCTGCATGCAAGCTTCAGTCTCCAACTAAGCATCTATCAGTCAGCCTGGAGGAAAGTTTGTGCAAATGCCTGTCACCACATACCGCAGGTCTTCCTGGCTCAGGAAACCCAGGTCTCCATAGTTGACATAAAATTCAAAGTCATCTGTGTAGCGGTTAAAAGTGATGACCTTGCGCTGTGGATATGGTGCCATGCGCTGGAACAAAACTCGCTTGTTATGCTTCAAGCTCTTGGATTTATCCTCCTCCTCAACTTCACGGGTGAACTCCACCTGCATCACGCGAAAAAGGGTACAGAATCAGTCACTCATAGGAACACACTGCCCTACACTGCATTGTTTATAAGAGAATTCCAAAGCACTTGGTAGACAATCCTTACCCACCTAACGGGAAGTGTGAGCATTACCCCATGTTATCAGATAAAGTAGTGAGTGATTTGCCCAAAGTGCTCAGGGGTGAAGCTTTAGTGTCTCTCCTCCATTTACATTCCAGACTGAGCACCATTTCCTCTTCAGCACGAAGATCTGTAGGTTTACCTTATGCTATTCTAGCTCCACAAGATCCTACTGCTTATTTATAATCACTTCTCCCAATGTCACCCCACACTATGCCCTCTTCCTTGAGAGAAGGGAAAGCTCACCTGGATGGGGAAAATAGCTGCATCCCGAACAATGAAGGGCTTGACCTTAAAGGCTTTGCTCAGAGCAGCTGCCTGGTAGACTGCGCCCATAGCAGCAGCTTCATCTGCATTGATGCTCTTCCCCAGTTCATCCCTGGAAAGCAAGGGTGAGCGAGATGCAAACCTCTGCATTACTAGTAAAAACACAAGATTGGTGAGAAAAGGCACATGGCAGAGACGCCTCATACACTTACTTGCCCACGGCTTTCAACAAAACTTCCTGTACTTTGGGGACTCGGGTGGCACCTCCCACTAGAATCACCTGGTCGATTTCATCCTAGGAGTTCAGACAATCAGGTTCTGTCTTGAGAATGTATTTTTGGAAAAGCCAAGTTTACTGAGTCAATATCCCCTCCCCTGACTGTTATAGTTAGGGCTCTTCCAAATTAACAGTCATGAAAAACACTGCAAGGACCATGAAATCTGGGCTTCTGTGCACTTTTCCCCCTATACTATAGCGTTTTCATGGGGAAGATCAGAGTTTCTCAAATTGGGTGTCCTAACCCAAAAGGGAACATTTATTTTAGGGGGGCTGCCACATGGCCATCATTCTCTGCAATACTGCAACCCCCCCCCCCCACACACACACACAATAACCTTTCAGCTTTCCCACAACTCCTTTTGAGGGTATGACTCGTGCAACTATGACACCATGAAATTTCAGATTTAAATAGCTGAAATAATTAAATGTTTATGAAATTGACCAAAATGAATCATCAATTTGGTAGGGCCCTGGTTATAATGCCCTGCAAGCAGTTTCTCTACCAACCCTGCTATCTAACACTTAAGATAGGGCTCCAAACATTTTAAGCCCTTATTTCAGTAAACTCCCCAAGTAGCTGTGTCTGAGTAAGTGCTTCAAGATTAGGCCCAACAGTCTTGGATGATTTACAGAGCGACGATCTCAAGCATCTGAGACATTGCACCTTATTCAGCAAAAAAGGTCACATCCAGATCATGGTGCATGACAGAAGAGCCAGTCATTGAAACACTGGTCCCAAGGGAAGGAAATAGTAATCACATGCACAAAAGGTGTTGATCCAAAGAGGCATTGCACTGCATCCCCCCAAAAAAGCCATTTAGGGGACTCTCAGAAGTCTTAAGGCACTTGCCAACTTAGAATCTAAGCACCGAATAAATTGTGCCTCTGAAAACAGTCACATCCAAACATAACCACAGTCAGTCACAGGCTCTCTGGAAGTGCATCTAGAGATTAGATTCCTTATCTATGGTGAAATCTAGGTCAATTTCAGATGCCTTCAAAAGATATGGGGTAAGTGCTCATATGAAAATAAAGGGCTTTTTAAGAGTCAGTAAAACTCTGGCCAGAATCTCTGGCTTATAGGCAACCAGTGCACATGGTAGTCAGGAAACCTGTTTGATATGGTATAAGTGAATGCCCTCAATTCTAGGGTGCACCCTTTGTGCCAGGACACAGCACTGCAGGAGACTTCACCTCTTGCACCCATTCTCAGCTGTGGGAAGGATCAAAGCCCAGCCTGTGTCTTCCCTGGAGTCCTTCAGAAAGAGTCTTCTGCAGCTTAGCTCTCTGCCCATGTCAGACAATAGTCCCCTACTGAGACTGAACTTTAAACAAAAGATCCTTCACCCAACTCCAGTTTCTTTAACCTTGCAGGCTCTAGCTCAGGACTCCTCCTTCAGAGAAACCTGTCTCCTCCTAATGTCTCTCCAACTGAGTTCCTTCAGGCTACCTATACATTTTAGTTTTGCCTCCTCTGACCCAGAGGTAGTTCGTTACACAAATACCACAGTGCAGAATATGAACAACAGTCTTTTCCTTGCTTTGCTGGTGATGGGGGTTAGCCTCTGTGACAGCGCGTTGGGGTTTTCCCGTCTCCTGCACTCCCGTAATGGCAGACAGACTCCACCAGCCAGTAGAATACAGGGAGTTTATTGCTTCTCCAGGATACAGCACAGCACAGATGTAATCCGGTTACAGGAACTGGGACTAGGATGCCTCAGCCCCCCTTGAGATGGGGGGTGGCTGGGCCCTACAATCCCAGCCCCCCTCCCTAGATCCTTCTCCCCTGCTTCCCAGACAGCCACTAACTAACTCTCTTCAAGCCCTGCCCCCCAGCCAGGGCTGGCTTTCCACCTTCCTTTGTTTCTCTCCCTGAGGGGTAGCTGGTCAGACAGGTTCGAAGCCCCCTTTGCATAATGACTTCTCTCCTGCCCTGCTGGGCCGTGCTACAGACAGCAGCCAGCGGAGGTCACCCACTGCCCAGCATAGCCACCAGCAAGGTACCCCCCACTACGTCACAGCCCCATGTCACCTCTGCCCTCAGGAAGACCAGAGCCTGCACTTCTTAGTAAGGGAAGTGACCTTACCAAAACAAACACCACTCAAACAGCAGCGATACTGAGCTGTTGTTGCATCATAGTCACAGGACCCCACACTTGTCAAAGTATCCCTGGACCTACCAGGTTCATCTCTGCACTGCTCAGTGCCTGCAGCACTGGTTCAGGGACCCGCTGGAATAAATCAGAACACAAGCCCTCAAATTCTTGCCTGGACACCTTGGCCTTGAAATCCACATCATCCAGTAGCCCCTCAATCTGGCCAGGAAAAGAGAGAGAAAAAAAGGCATCGGCTTTACATTACACAGCATTCTCTGAGCGAACGTTGTTCCAGCTCCCACTGGGTTGGCCTGTACATTCCAGCCACTCCACTGGATCTTAGGAATGCAGCCTAACCTCTTGTATCCCCATCTCTTGATCTGTGCTAGAAGGACAGAAGACATAATGCCTTGAATGTAACAGCTGTCTAAATCGCATGCTTCTGACAGACCTCTTCCACTCCCCTGCAATGGTCAAAATATTTGGCAAACTGGTAACATTATGGACTTCATCAGCAAAATCCAAGTTCTCACCAGTTTGTTAAGTGAACATCAGTTTAGAAAAGCCATTACTGTTGACGTCTCCTGGGCAAGGTGTTGGGGGAGAACACAACAGTGTGAAAATTAAGTAAGCAGGGGGACTAAGCTCTCCCAGGCTCATTCTTAACCCAAGTCATCTCTCTTTCTGAGGAAGGGGGATTTCCTGCAGCACAGGGCTATACCTGGGCAAGGTGGTCAGCATTGGCACTTAGGATAGTCTTCACGCGATTGGCCTCCTTTAGCAGCTTGGCCATGGCCCGGAGATTCTGACGAATATCTTTGGAAGGCTGCTGCTTGTTGAAGAGTTTCACCAGATAATCCCGGAGCCGGTGCTCCATCTCCAATCCCCCTAGGGTGCGGTCAAATCTGAGAAAATAGGAACCAGAAGCCAACACTCAGACTGGATGGATCAAGTCAGTAACAGAACCTGGAGTTTCTCTTCTGGATGGGGAAGGTACTTGAGAGTTCTAGAGCTGACCTGGATTTTACAACTCTTACCAGAGCATGCAATCATCTCTCACCTACAAACTATTTATTATGAGAACAGTGTGCTGCAAAGGAGGATTGCATGCAATCCTGAAAGCGACACATAATTTTCTCCTCATCAAATACCAGCATGTGGGTTTAGACAAACAATTTTAGCTTTCAATGTTACTGATCATAAAAACCTCAAGCCTCCACAGCTGAATGAGGCTAATTTTCCTGATATTTCTCTTTACACTATCACACAAAATTCTAAGGTTCCTATCTCCCAATAGATTTGAAACCTACAAATATAAGGGGAAACATCTGGAAAAGCGGGAGCTTATAAAGGAAGGATGGGCTTCACCAAAACCAAAACAGAACCAAATTGTTGGCCCTTAAAATTAAATGTATATGCCAAATCTAAAAACGACCTAAGAACCAAAAAAGTGCCACCATGGCTAAACAAAATAAAAAGTAGTAAGGTACAAAAAGTGCAAATTAAATCATACTGAGGAAATAGAAAAGCTCAAAAGCCAGCTCCACATGCGCACCGGCTCCCGCCTGCCCCCCGGAAATAAATTCAGCTGGTTACACGTTTACACAAATAAATGTATTTCAACATCCCTAACAACCTTGACTCCAGCTACACAATTCATGTAGTTGGAGTTGCGTATCTTGCATTGATTATTTCCATCAGTGTAGACTTGGCCTAACTCAACTAAACTGAATGGAGTTCCATGGAATAAAGTAGAGGTATAGTGCTAGCACTACGGTTTGTCCATGTCAAATTTCAAAGACCTGCCCCAAACAACAGAAGCGTGACAGTTTCTCAAAAAAAGGTCACAAGAATCTTTTATAATAGAAAACATTGGTACCCTATATACAAAGGTCACCATGAGCTATACTTATAAGTCTGGTAACGTGTCCACATTCCAACTACTTTCTGCACAAAGTGAATTCATCCAAGTTATTTATAGACTAGATCCTCCCACCTAAGGCACCCAGCCCCCACTCCAGTTTTTTTCAGAATACTCATGTTTAAGACTAGTTCTGAAACGCATCCCATTCTGTGTTCAGAAGAACAAGCAAATCAAATATTTTTGTTTAAGAAAATCTCTTACCCAACCCCCCGAATCTGCAGCTGAGGTTGGGTTCCTGAATCCTTTGTTTTCACTGTCTGGTAAGTCACTATTGTGCACACGGTGCTTCCTGCTCCCATGTCATAAAACATGATATTCTGTAAAGAAGAAGTCAGAAAAGGCCAAATAAGATACCAGAATGTTTCCTCCCTGAATGGGAAGGAGAAAAGAAACGGGGGAAATCATAGAGCTTGGTATGAGGGCAGACACTGATCATTCACTCACAGACAGTGAAGCACAGTTACACAAATTAGACTTTCAGCAATAGCTATGTGGACTGGAACTTGTGACAACCCACTTACCAAGTGCATCCTTATTTCTCCCATATTTCTGTTTTATAAAGTAGAAGATAGAATGGATGTTTTGCTCTTCAAGAGTCCCTTCAATCAGAGGAACTTCAAATATTTTACAAACCGCTTCTGGTTCCCAGGGAGATAGGTTGGTATCATTCTCTCCATTTATAAATGGGGCAAAAAAGGTCAAGAGTGTGACAAAGAGTACTAAAATCCAGAAGTCTCAACTCCCAGCCTCCACACTCTGCACTACAAACTGCCTCTTTGCTTCCATATCTATCAGAAAAAGGTCAAGAGTGTGACAAAGAGTACTAAAATCCAGAAGTCTCAACTCCCAGCCTCCACACTCTGCACTACAAACTGCCTCTTTGCTTCCATATCTATCAGAAAGTACAACAGTTAGGAATGTATTTGCTGCATTATACACAGGGCTCAACAAATACTTGGGAGGAGGGATAGCTCAGTGGTTTGAGAATTGGCCTGCTAAACCCAGGGTTGCGAGTTCAATCCTTGTGGAGACCATTTGGGGCAAAAATTAATCAGGGGTGGTACTTGGTCCTGCTGTGTAAGCAGGGGACTGGACTCGATGACCTTTCAAGGTCCCTTCCAGTTCTAGGAGATAGGCAATCTCCATTAATTTAAATTTATAATGTAATCTACTTGTCTGTGGCGAGTAGATTACAACCTGGAAGAGCTGGTGCAGAGCGCAGAACCGCACAGCTGGCAAGCGGGGCTTGCTGCCACTTGGCGAGCCCTGGTTATACATATGGCCTCTGTCCAATATTTACACAGGTCTATAACAGGAATCACCAGATACAGCCAACAGCAGGAGCACATCTTCACAGTTCATCACTTTAAGTCTCCCACTCACTCAAGTGGAATTCAGTAGCTCCTCCACTTCTGCACCAGCTGCACGTACCTGTGCTGTGGCATTGATGTCCTTCCTCCTGAAGACGCCATAGTTCAGAGCCACAGCAGTGTTGTCATTGATCAGCTGCAGGACCTTCAGGTCTGCCATCTGAGCTGCATGCAGAACTGCCCTCCTCTCTGCCTGATTGAAATATACAGGGACGGTGATCACTGCATCCTTGACAGGTTGTTCTGCAAAGCATGGGAAAAAACAGGTTTTCCATGGGAGCGCCCTGTACAAAATCTCTTCCATAATAGGGCTAACAACATACAAGTGACTATGGAGACTGTAACAGAGAAGTCAACACAGCAGAGTCAACCTATTTCAGCACAGGTGAAACTGGAATAAGTCATTAATGGAGTAGTACCAGTGATTAATTTGTTTCAGCGTTTCCACCTCAAACCCACCAAGCTTTTCAGTGTCATATGAGATGGTCACACTCCCAGAGTATCTGCTATTAAAAGATCATGTTCAGATTTCAGCAATTAGTGAAATCCTGGCACATTAGTCTCTATATTTATTCTCTTTAGACATTGCCAGTATGAAGGCTAGTTAGTGCAAAAAAATTTTTTTTAAATATAGTACTGGCCCTTAAGAGACTGGACTAAGACATCACCAAACTGCCATCAGCTAGAAACTCTTTATTAGCCAAAGCTTGACAAACTGATGACCATTTAAAGGTTAAATGATTCAACATCCTGTTTCTGATTTCCCAAGATAACCTGTCTGAGACCTTCCAGTCCCCATCCCCTCCAGTTTCCCTGCAAATTCCACATCCCATGACATTAAACAAAATAAATGGAACCATGTATGGATATTGTAAAAACAACAATGATCATCCCAACCTGCGAAGTCCTCAGCCAGAGCACGTGAATAGTTCAGGACCATGCCCAGTATCTCTTCTGGAGAATACTGCATTTCACTGTAACACAAGACAAGGATGTAAAACCCTCCATCAGACAGACACCAAAAGTTTTATCAATTGTCAAACCCAAACTTCTCTAACAAATCTCAAAGCATTGGGCAATAAGAAATGAAGCACCAACATGACAGCCTCAAATCAGATATGTCTAAGAAATTATTGGATCCAGGGTAAAAATGGAAATGTTTTCCCCCAGAGAGTAACAAAGCAATGAAGCTGGCAGCAAAGCTCTTGGAGGTGAGAGTATTTGCCCCACCCTAACAAGAACAATGTGGCCAAAGCTCCACATTTAAACACACCAAATGGTAAAAAAAAGTCATCGATGAGAAGTCCAGCAGTGACCAGATGGGAAACAGACACCAGCTGGGTCGACAAAGCAGGAATAACATTATTCCAGAAGGTTGTAAGTCAGCCAAGCTGACAGTTGGGATTGAGGAAAGTAGAGACGCACACTCAAGTGGTGGGGTGATGCCACAAAAACCAGATATCAACCAGTGACATGGGGAGTGAGAAGAGAGAAAGAAAAGAAAGAAGGAAACAACAACCAAAAAACTTAAAAAAAACCCCCACAAACGGGGAGCGAGTAGAAGTCACACATTCAAAACAAGGGATCCTTGGACAGCATCCCTGCGCCACGAATGAGTCAAAGAATTGGGGGAAGTAATTCCGAAAAACTGCAAAGGTGCACAAGTGGACAGGGGACCAGAAAAAGGCCTTTCAGAAGTAGAGAATCCTGCATTAGCCTGCCTCCTCCTGGATTGAGGGTCCTGAAACCTAAAGTACTTTATATAGCCAGAGAACAAGCACAGCACAGGTAGCGGCAGGGACAGCTTCTCTCTTTCCCAATCTATCATCTGCCAAAATGCTTTACACTTCAGCTGGACTGATGCCTTGGGAGGAGGCGCGGGTTGTGAGGGAAACTTATTTTCAAATGTCTCTGGCAAATGTGGGCCGCCGCTGACTGGGAACTAAAATGACATCTCTCTCCTCCCAAGCTCACTTCACACAGGGCCCAAAGAGTTATCACTGTTTTCAATACTGACTTGGGTGGAATTTGAACCCTCAAACAAGAAGTGACAAATCCAATAATTGGGCCTTGGAGGTCTCCATTCCTTTCCAGAGAGATTTTATACCTCCAACTGTCACTGTCTGGAGAAATCTCCTAGCATGATACATACAACAAACTTTCCTTGCTTGCCCATGCTATGGAGAAAATTAAAACCAGTATTTCCTCTCCCTAGCAATGAGAGTCAGCATCTGACATTCTAGAAGAGATATTTCCCAGCACATTTTGTTGCCAACAACCCTGCAGTGAAGGTGTCAGGAGAAAACTGAACACTCACTGGGACAGTTTGAAGATAACCGTCTGTCTTCTTTCATCCTTTACCAACTCATGTTGTGGAAATCTCCAACGATATAATGCCACCTGGGGGTTATCCATGTGTTTACCCAACAGGTCCTGAAAATACTGGAGTGCTATCTTCGGTTTTTTTATGGACTGCAGAAAGGGAGAGAGAGAGTCACTCAAAATGAGAAAAATCAGTCTTGACTTTCAGACCACTTTCACAAAAGTTGCTGCCCCCTGCCACGTTCCACAACCAGTCCTGCATTACATATGTATATTTGTAAAAGATATCTGCTATGGGAAAAAGGCTGACAGGCTGGTAAAAAGCAGAAATGAAGCCACGTGGAACTAGGGTTTCCATAGGAGAACTAGTACAAGGTGGCGGTGGGATAGTAAAATCTCTTAACCTGAGTACTCAGATACCCATGCACAAGGGACTAGTGAACAGAATATATATTGGAGTCTGGGTTTTGTACATGGGTATGTGTATAACAAATTCTACCTGCATATAGTTGATTTGGTATCTTACCATTCCCACTGCACTATCGCCAAACAGACGCTCATTTTCTTTCAGGGACACAGCCACTGGTGTTTTCCTCCGTGATTCTCTAAGGAAGAAAAAAGGATAAAGAAGTGATACAGAGTGACACTCATTGCCAACAACCAACTCTAACAGGTCTGAGAATGTTTAATCCAGAAACTCAAGGAGGATACTCAGATGCCAACAGATACTGAGGCTACATGCTTGAGATAGCTCATCACTGATTACTCTGAAGTGTTTCAATAGCAGCATCTCCCTCCAGGGCAGTTCGGCCAATTGATCATTCTCCAAGAACGAGACGCAGCACAGTTCAGTGCACTGCCACCTCCAATGGCTCTATATGTCTATTTAAAGACCTCTATGACATAGGCCTGCTTCCATACTGCTGGGAAGCTTGGGAGAAGGTAACCAAAACATTAGAATTCCAGAGGAAGCACTTTCTTGAATTTCTAACAAATGGCTCAGAGCTGGAGGCCACTCTAAGGTAACCTTAGTGTGCTTTTGATTTCTCAGTACCTCCATGGCCTATTACCGTCTGCAGCTCTCCCTGTCCCCTAATACTCCTAGCTTGAGGCAAATGAAAGAATAGCCCTTGCCAACAAGCAAGGTTCAAAGGCAATTCTCTGCAACCTCACCGGGGGGGGGGGGGGAGCCAACTTTCCTATCAGGCCTTTGCCAGCAAATTCATAGATTCCAAGGCCAGAAGGGATTATTGTGACCATCTAGTCTGACTGGTAATTTCATGAAGATAATTCACGTTTCAATGACAGCAGATATTTTAAAAAACAGTCTACTTGATTTTAAAATTGGCAGCAACAAAGAACCCACCATGACCCTTGGTAAATTGTTCCAATGGTTAATTACAAATCACTGTTAAAGTACCGTATTTTCCGGCGTATAGGGCGACTGGGTGTATAAGACGACCCCCTATCTTTTTAATTAAAAGATAGGGTTTCATCTTATACCCCAGCGCCCCTCCGCCTCCTTTGCTCCCGGTGTCCCTGGTCTGCTGGAGATGGTCCCCAGCAGACCAGAGGCACCGGGAGCAAAGCCGCCAGGAGCGCCTGGGCTGCCCCCCCCCCCCCGCCGGAGCCCCTCCGAGGCTTTGAAAGCCTCGGGGGAAGCCGGCGGGGGGGCATCCCAGGCGCGCATGGGCTGCCCCCCCGCCGGAGCCCCTCCGCGGCTTTGAAAGCCTCGGGGGAAGCCGGCGGCGGGGCATCCCAGGCGCGCATGGGCTGCCCCCCCGCCGGAGCCCCTCCGCGGCTTTGAAAGCCTCGGGGGAAGCCGGCGGCGGGGCATCCCAGGCGCGCATGGGCTGCCCCCCCGCCGGAGCCCCTCCGCGGCTTTGAAAGCCTCGGGGGAAGCCGGCGGCGGGGCATCCCAGGCGCGCATGGGCTGCCCCCCCGCCGGAGCCCCTCCGCGCGGAGGGGCTCCGGCGGGGGGGCAGCCCATGCGCGCCTGGGATGCCCCGCCGCCGGCTTCCCCCGAGGCTTTCAAAGCCGCGGAGGGGCTCCGGCGGGGGGGCAACCCATGCGCGCCTGGGATGCCCCGCCGCCGGCTTCCCCCGAGGCTTTCAAAGCCGCGGAGGGGCTCCGGCGGGGGGGCAGCCCATGCGCGCCTGGGATGCCCCGCCGCCGGCTTCCCCCGAGGCTTTCAAAGCCGCGGAGGGGCTCGGGGGGGGGGGCAGCCCATGCGCGCCTGGGATGCCCCCCCGCCGGCTTCCCCCGAGGCTTTCAAAGCCGCGGAGGGGCTCCAGCGGCGGTGCATCCGGCGTACAAGACGACCCCCGATTTTGGGGGGATGTTTTTTAACATCAGAGGTCGTCTTGTACGCCGGAATATACGGTATACCTTATTTCAATCTCAGTTTGTCCAAATTCTATTTCTAGCCATTAGATTGTTATACCAAATTAATGAATGCATTATCAAATATTTGTTTTACATGAGGTACTTCTAGACTGTAATTAAATCATCCCAGAACCTTCTCTTTGTTATGCTAAATAGATTTAGTGATAGACTCAAAGTGCTCAAAGACACATTTTCTAACTCTTTGGTCATTCTCTTGGCTTTTCTCTGAACCCTCTCTAATGCTGGATACTCTTTTAGTCTCTCACTTTCTGCTATGGAAGCAAAAAAGCTCCCTCTTTCCATCAACAGGTACCTGAATTTTGGGGGGCAAAGCAGAGTTCCACTCATCTTCCTTTTTAGACTGTTGACTGTTACAAGATGGAGTTTCTCTGCTTTTTTACCCCTCCCCATCATCCAAGCCAGTGCCACTAACAGAGTGGAACAGGTGATTTTCAGTTGCACTTCTGCCCACACATTTCGGAACAGTTACAGTGCAACCAGTTTTAGCATAACTTAGGGCAATTTGGCAAATCTGGGTAATAAAGGCACTGGGATAGTATGTAGGAATAGTATGTAGATGTAGGAAGATGATAATGCATCTGCTTAAACTTGGGTCACAACTGGAAGATTATCGTAATCATAAGGGCCAGAAACTTATTCTAAATCAATGATTAAGTCCTGCAAATATTGACATCTTAGGCTCCTCCATTCCCTTGGGAAGTTTCCTTCCAGCAAAAGACTGTTTCAAGCCCCAAAAGCCAAGAGCATAGAAAGCCTTTACAGAAGATGCAGAGATAAAGAGTTTCTATCAGAGCCTGTATATCCTCACAGGCTTGCTGACATGGAAACATGCCAGACCAAGAAGAAGAATTATAGTTTACTTGTTTAAAACGATCTCCATGGGTACCCCAGGTTTAACAATTGCTATCTTCATTGACTCACTGCCCAGGTCCACTGACATCACAGCCAGAGAGTCTGCAATGCAAAAGCAATAGATGTGAGATATACTTTCCCATGAAATACATCTGTTAGCAAGTCCTCTTGGCATATTGGCAAGGGGTGTAGAAAAGAGTGAAACCACCCTTAAGGACTCTATCCAAACAAGGTGAGGAAAGAGACAAAAGGGAGGAGAGAAGCGAGGTAATATACTTTATTGGACAAACTTCCGTTGATGAAAGAGACAAGTTTTTGAGCTGCATAGAGCTATTCTTCAGAAGTTGGTTCAATAAAAGACACTACTTCACCCATCTCGTCTCTGATATCCTGAGATCAACATAGCTAGAACACCACTGCAAACATTCTGAACTATGGGTAGTTCCATGGCTCCTTGGACTTCATCAGTGCTAAGCTATTAATTTCCAATTCATTTTAGGACCAACATGTCACAATGACCTTGAGGCCTGTCAACTGTGTCTCTTGATTTTGCACCTCTATATTTTGTTTACTCAGAACTGGGGGATAAAATTCAATGGCAAACTTCAGTTCAATAGCTTATTTTATATGCTTCTTTCTCTTACACCAAAAGACTGAAACAATACTATGAATTTAATGCTGGTGTTAGGTTTTTTAGAATGAGAGCCCTGGAGACAGAAATCCTTTATTCACACGCTCTCTCCCTGCACTAGCCACTGATGTATCTCTCCCCACAACCCAGCAGAGATCTCCTTTAATGGTGAGAAGAGAGTGATCCATGCAAATAAGGAACCAATCATACTAACTGCTTTTTTACAATGGGCATATGTATTTATTAGGTGACATTTAAGCCAAAATATACCAAATAATTTCACAAAGGTGCCCAAGCAACATCTGGATGGTTATAATTTTCAGGCTGGACTTCAGGCTATAATCTTGCAGGCATATCCCACTGGCAGTTCCCAGAATAGGTAGATCCCAATGTGCAGGTTTTGCTTATAACTTCCCTCAAACACTTATCAGATAGTAAAAAGCCAAGAAAAACAAAAAAACAAAACACCACAACACTACACCACCATGCACACACCTGTTTCTGATGGCAGACAGGCCAGTAGGAGGAAGGTCAGAGACCACAAGGGCACTTGTGTCATCCTGGACATTGTCACAGCTAATACCTTGCTGAAAATAAACAGCAAAGATTAATTATCCAATCTGGCTGTGAAATTCTCAGCATGTGGAGGAACTTCTCTCCTTTATGCCAACAACTAATAAATAAAAGTCACAAATTAAATATTCACAATAAGGATAATCTGAGATATAAAGTTCTGATCTGGCTCTACTCACAACCAACATTCAGAGAGTTTCAACCCAGAGTTGTAGTTTACATCCATCCCTGATTTATAAATATAATCCATTTTTAGAATAAAGTTAGTTTTAAAAACTGTCTAGAACATTAAGTTTCACAATAGTTTAATAAGATTGTTAGACTGGGAAGTGTTGCGACTGGTTCGGAGGAGGAGGTCATAATTCAAAATCATCTGAACAAATTGGAGAAATGGTCTGAGGTAAACAGGATGAAGTTTAATAGAGACAAATGCAAAGTGCTCCACTTAGGAAGGAACCATCAGTTTCACACATACAGAATGGGAAGCGACTGTCTAGGAAAGAGTACGGCAGAAAGGGATCTAGGCATTATAGTGGACCCAGGGGCAGATTAAGGCATGGGTTAAGCCAGGCAGCTGCCCGGGGCGCCCACCTATGGGGGGTACCTGATGGCAGCTGTAAGGGGTGTGCAGCACCCCTTATAGCTGCCAACAGGCACCGCGCGCCCGGCTCCCAGATCGCGGGCTACAGCAGCTCCCAGCTGCCACCCTGCCGTGGCTACCCGGGGCAGGGGCCGCGTTAATTCCAGCAGCGCAGGCCAGCAGCGCCCTTGCCCCTGTGGCCAGGGGCCCTGAATGGCCAGGCTCAGCCTGCCCCGGGTGGCCCCAGGTTGTGCGCCAGCAGCGGTAGCCGGGCAGGGCTGAGCCAGGTACATGCATCCTGCTGCCGCCTGCTCTGTGAGCCCTCTCCCACATGCCGGGCAGGGGCAGGGCCGCCCATGCTTCCTCCCCCAACTCAGGGTGCAATTAACCTGTGTGCCCAGGGTGCCGGAATGGCTCGGTCCAGCCCTGAGTGGACCACAAGCTAAATATGAGTCAACAGTGTGATGCTGTTGCCAAAAAAAAGCAAACATGATTCTGGGATGCATTAACAGGTGTGTTGTGAGCAAGACACAAGAAGTCATTCTTCCGCTCTACTCTGCGCTACTTAGGCTTCAGTTAGAGTTTTGTGTCCAATTCTGGGCACCGCATTTCAAGAAAGATGTGGAGAAAGGCTGAAAGAATTGGGTTTGTTTAGTTTAGAAAAGAGAAGATTGAGGGGGGATATGATAGTGGCTTTTAGGTACCTAAAAGGGTGTCATAAGGAGGGAGAAAACTTGTTCATCTTGGCCTCTGAGGATAGAACAAGAAGCAATGGGCTTAAACTGCAGCAAGGGAGGTTTAGGTTGGACATTAGGAAAAAGTTCCTAACTGTCAGGGTGGTCAAACGCTGGAATAAATTGCCCAGGGAGGTTGTGGAATCCCCATCTCTGGAGATATTTAGAGCAGGTTAGAGAAATGTCTATCAGGGATGGGCTAGACAGTGCTGGGTCCTGCCATGAGGGCAGGGGACTGGACTCGTTGACCCCTCGAGGTCCCTTCCAGTCCTAGTGCTCTAGGATTCTAAGATACGAGCCTTCTTGCTAAAGTAGCCCACATCTCGTAGGGCACAAAGAAGCGGGCAGACGAGTCAGTTGCTCTAGGGCAGCTCTGAAGCACAACTGCAGCCGGGAACGGTGCATCCCTTCCTCACAGCGCTGGGCGCACCAGCTTGCGGAAAGGCCTCGCTCCCCGCAGCCTGCCTGCGGCCGGCAGTGCGACAGGGCGGGAGCAATGCCCCTGGGCAGGGCCGAGGCGAGCGCTGAAGGCGGCACGGGGCAGAAGTGACACACACGGGCCCAAGAGCCCAGCGACCCCCGCTCCGCCCGGGCTGCAGCGCGAGGGGCCGGGCAGCGAACGCCGCTCCCGCCACAGCTGCCGGTCTCCCATGCTCCCCCGCGCGTCCCTGGGGGGCAAAGGGGCGCCAGGCTCGCGCCCCGCGAACTCACCTCCGGCTCCGCACGCCCGGCGCGAGCCCCGCTACCCCTGGTCCCATTCGCGGCGGCAGCGTCTCGCCTCGCGCAACCTCCGGCCGGACGCGGCGCGAGCTCATTGGAGCGGCCGCCAGCGCCGGCCCCGCGAACCAATCCGGGCAGCAGACTAGCCCCTATTGGGCCACGTTCGGATAAGCCGGAAGGACGCACGTGGGACGCGCCCACTCCATTGGCCACCGGGCCCAGGCGCGCGCCCCTCCCATAGCAACCCCAGGGGCGGTGAGATAGGGTGCGCGTGCATTCTGGGGGGCTTGTGTTGCAGGCCGCTGCGGCTGAGGCGGCGGAAGGAAACTAACGATCGTCCCTGTCCAAAGACTTTTGCATCTGTGCTCACAGGAAGAGGCCTGTTGCTCCTCTCCGTGGCTTGCCTGTCATGCCCATGGCTCCATGCAGACATAACACGTGAATACGCAAAAGCGACGAGGAGTCCTGTGGTACTTTATAGACTAACAGATGTATTGGAGCACCAGCTTTCGTGGGCAAAGACCCACTTCATCAGATGCATTGAAGTGGGTCTTCGCCCACGAAAGCTGGTGCTCCAATACATTTGTTAGTCTATAAGGTGCCACAGGACTCCTCGTCGCTTTTGCAGATTCAGACTAACAGATTACCCTTAACTCATGAATACTGATTCTATGTATTTAACGTGCCACGGGGAGATGCGATGTAATTCCTGGTTTCACGGGTAAAACAACTAGCAACAAAAAGCCTCTTTTCATTCTCCATCTCAAGACCAGAAAGGTATCGGGTCATGTCTGCCATAAACAATCCATTTGAATGCAAACATATGCAAAATGAAAAAAGCAAGAAAAAACTACCAGTAGTAAAACTGTTGTTTTATAACAGGTCCTTGTCTCATGTAATCACAGATTCTAGAGATGGGGAAACTCAAGTGGTTTTAAGGTTGAAACAAAAAAATATTTTGTGTGAAATACATGCTTTTTTGTTACTGTTATCTTGCCTGCATTATTGTAGTCTTAACAGGATCCATCAAGCTACCCCGGGGATCCATGGTATAGGCATTTAAAGCAGTTCTCTCTAACATTTGGCTCTACTGTCCTCTGGTGGGCCCTGCCCTGCGATTATTTGGAAGCACTATTTGCAGTAACACAGAAAAGCAATGCTGCTCCATGGAAGCACTAACTATGTCTGAACCATGACCTAAGTGAACATTTATAAGTATTATATAATAGTGCTCCTCTTGTATTCTTTTGATATCCTGCTACCAATAACCATGCAGAAGTAAAAAATGGTGTACTATTGCTACCTTTACTTCTGTGCTGCAGCAATCAGAGCTGAGCAGCCAGGTAGTGTCACTTGCTGGTCTAGAGTCCCGCTCTGAAGGCAGCACAAAAGTAAGGGCAGTAATACCATTCCATCTTTATTTCTGCATGGTATCAGTAACAGTACTGCCCTCAGAGCGGGGCAGGGGGCCAGCAGACACCAATCTCTGGCTACCCAGCTTTGAAGGCAGTGCAGAAATAGGGGTGATAATACAGTGACCTTCCTACAGTTACCATCTACAAAGATGTTTGTGACTCCTTTTGGGGAAACACTGGTCTCCCGTGTGAAATAGATTAAAAATGCACCAAAGATCAGATTTTACAGGGAGATGTCTAAATGTCATGGGCTAGGACCATGCTTTTTCACAGCTATACATTTGTTAGGGCCCTGAGTATACACCTGCTCCAGCCAGCTAAGTTGCAGACATGCATGCCCAAATACACCTGCCCTAGAGCAGAGTATCTCCATGCTTCGGCTTGAACCCATAGGCTACGTCTAGACTGGCATGATTTTCCGCAAATGCTTTTAACTGAAAAGTTTTTCCGTTAAAAGCATTTGCGGAAAAGAGCGTCTAGATTGGCACGGATGCTTTTCCGCAAAAAGCACTTTTTGCAGAAAATCGTCCGTGCCGATCTAGACGCGGTTTTGTGCAAGAAAGCCCCATTTTCACCATCAGGGCTTTTTTGGCAAAACAGTTTTCAGCTGTCTACACTGGCCCTTTTGCGCAAAAGCATTTCCAGAAAAGGGCTTTTGCCCGAACGGGAGCAGCATAGCATTTCCGCAAGAACACTGACAATCTTACATGACATCATCAGTGTTCTTGCGGAAATTCAAGTGGCCAGTGTAGACAGCTGGCAAGTTTTTCCGCAAAAGCAATCGCTTTTGCGGAAAAAGCTGCCAGTCTAGACGCAGCCTATGTGCACCTTAACATTACTCCCAGGAACAGCCCTGGTGAGCAGGGGCGTGCTGCTTTCGGGGTTAGGGAGCGCGGGGAAGGCCCTTTAGAAAGTAGGGGTCACTCCAATTAGCAATTACAATGTGAGTGGAGGCGGTGCAACTCCCGGCTGCTCCCACACTCGCCCGCGTGGCTGGCTCTCAGGGCACAAGGGCGAGACGGTTTGCAGCAGCCGGGGCCGCGATTGAGCAGCATCCCACGTGACAGACCCGAGACCGCAGTCAGTCACGTGCTCGGGGAGAGCGGTCAGCTGATCTCTGCCAAGCCCGACCCGGCCGCCAAGATGGCCGCCTACCTGCAGTGGCGCCGCTTCGTGTTCTTCGAGCGGGAGCCGGTGACGGAGCCGGGCGGGCCGGAGGGGGCCGGGAAGCCCTTCGCCCTACCGCCGGGCATCGCCGTGTGCGACGCGGGCCGGGGCAGCCTGGTGCTCGGGGATATCCTTGCGGCGCCGCGGGCTGGCCGGCAGCGCGGCCCCCAGACCCGGCCTGAGGGAAACGCCCGCCCGGTGCGCTGGTCCCGGGGCGGGGGGATTCTCCCGAGCCTGGCTCAAGCTAAGGCCACGCGTGTCGCTTCGCCTCGCCGCACTGCCCGTCGCAACGGGCACCAACCCCCCCCCCCCCCCCCCCGTGCTTTACCTGCTGCGTGCAGAAATGAAATGGGAAGTGTGAGAGATGCACAGGGCCCTCGCGTGTCACAGCGTTCCTCCTTTGTACAAAGAGCCTAGTTAATTGGAAGATAGGGAGTATTCCCGGAAATCACAAGGTGTCCATTTTCTTTATTGCATGATGCATGTGAAGATGCTTGTAAATGTGAGCTGTGTAACTGAGAATCACTGTTGGTATAACCACTAGAAAGACTTAGGGATGTAGAATCCTGTGTAATCAGTTAGCTGGTTATGTTTAACTAGTTAACCTCTTAAACTGGATCCTACAGGTGGGGACTGCTCTGGCCATGCTGGAGGATCCCCAGCGTGTGAGGGCCCTGCCAGGCTGGAGTAGCTTCACTGTCCACATCAAATGGTGGGAAGAAGCTGCGTAAGCCCAGCCAGGTTGCAGATTAACCCTAGAAAGAGTATAGGGGCGCAAATATTTCATCTGTGTACTAGAAACAAGGTGTCCATTCTCAGCTTGAACTACACTATGATTTCAGTACAGGTGGGCTCCAAAAGATGCCTGTGGGGTTCTTAAGGGAATTAAGTGTTTAGTCCCTCACAGCATTGGGCCCTAAACTAATAGATATCTAATAGGTGTGTAAAGAGCTGTTGCTTTGTTTTTCAGTTGTCCTTTGACATACAGAAAACACCTGCATCTTCCAACTCTTGATCACTTACAAATTAGAATGTTGGCTGTTTTGTTGGTCTGTGATCCCCTCAGTGTCAGGAGCAATAGCTAAAATCAGAATATTTGGCTGGTTATCAAAATTAACAGCAGCTAAAGAAGAGTTTGGTTATGATATATGTGGCTTTGTTATTTTCTATGAGTACCTTGACTGTCATGTACATATGGAAGGTCAGATTTGGTTCTTGCCACGTTCCCTTCAGCTTAGCTGTTTCCAGGCTTACAAGCTGAGAGTGACTCACCTGTACCAGCTGAAGCAGCACAGCATATTGGCTTCTATTGGTGAGGATGAAGAAGGCATTAACCCGCTGGTAAGTCAAATGGTGAAGAGGACTTGAGCCCATCTTGTCTAAGAAGAGCAGTGTATTGGGATTAGTTTGGGAATGTCTTTGTTCTAAAAACAGTATGCTAAATTCTAGCCTTGTGGTCTTAAAAGGGACTAGGTTTTGGCCCCAATATACCTGAAGACCAAGTTCTGTTCATGTTCTTTCTCTTTTGTTTCCAGGTTAAAGTCTGGAACTTAGAGAAACGAGATGGTGGGAATCCTCTTTGCACAAGGATTTTCCCTGCAATACCGGGTAACAAACCCACAGTTGTGTCCTGTCTAACTGTCCATGAGAATCTTAACTTCATGGCTATTGGTAAGTGAAAAACAAACACCACCTGAAGGTGCCAGAGAAACAAAAGATACTATAATGGAGTGAAAATGGGTTGGTCCTACTGACGGCAGGATAGATTAGTTTGACATTTTCACAACCATGATTTTCTTCCTAAAGAGAGTGTACCTGATGCTACTTGAGAAGACCAATAATTGCTGACTAAAGTTTGGCAAATTTTGAGTTTTGCAGTAATTTATGTGCAGAGAGTTAATGTTTTATTGATGTTTACAAGTTAGGTACATACTCTCTTTAACTATATTACAACTTTTTTTAAAATTAATGGTGTTTAAGGGCCCACCACAGACATGGGGACTGCTTTGTCTGGCCCATGCCTGCCTCACCAGGGGTTGGGTCTTGCTGTGGTTGGACCAGCCTTCTGGTTAACTATTTACCCAGGTAGAGCATGTTGGTAAGGTGAATGTTTACCATGTAACTAGTTAAATCTTTACATTATTAGAATCCATAAGGGGGTGTGACATTTCTTGATTTAGTCTTAAGCAAAGTACAGAATCTGGCCCAAGAAGTAATTGTAGCTAACTTGTTTGGTCACAGTTAACGTCCTAGTAATGGGCATAATACTAAAATTGCCACTATGGTAACATTTAACCCTAAAAAGAGAGCTACACAAAAATGAGGACCCTTGCTACACGGAAATGAGAAGGGACTGTCAGAAGGGTGAAATGCCTGTACGCAGCAAGGGTACTATTTAAAAACACCATAATAGAAAACCAAATCAGACAACGTAATACGTGGGCTCAAATGGTTAAACAGCAGAGTAATGGACGCCTTTAGAGGCAAAAAGGTTCTAACTGTAGCTGACCTGCTTGTAATAGCAATTATGGTGTGACTTCTGTAGTAGGGCCACCAATATAGAAGTGAGGATTTACTGTCGCGGTGTCCTGAAATGTATTCTGCTCAGTCAGTGGTGATAACCAGAAAGCTGCATGCATATGTGCTCAATGATGTGTGCCATATTGACTTGTGCAATTACTCAATCTAGCAGACTCCAAGACAGCCCCCAAAGATTACAAATCAGATAAGGATTGAAGGTGCCCATCCAGGTTTATTGTTAAGTAAACTATAGTAAAAGTTGTCAGTACACTCTGTTGAATCACTACACATATGTTCTCCATAACAATGGATTCAGTTCAGTCAATCAGAGACCCTACTGCACCCCTTGCTGGACAAAGACTGTCTCCCAAAGACACCACTTTATATACAAACAAGTTACACATCGTTCCTGACGTTGTCAGGTTACCATCCTCTGACGATACTTAGATAGCACCCAGCACCCTGTACCTTGTGCTTCGATTAGAACATCTTTGTCCATCATGCTGTCAGTTTAGATGCTTTTCTGAACCTGGGTTGATATCTGAGGGGAGTGTGGGTATCAAGATCTTTCTTAACAAGCTGGTGGTACCATCTTTTTGGAATGTGCTTTCAATGTATGATTGGTACCAATTACTGTTCTACACTTGGGCCTATTACCAATTAGTGTTTTGCACTCTCAGTCCTGTTCGTGCCAAGTTCTGAGAGTAGGGGCCTGCCTGTTTCTCACAGCCTACCTTTGCTTTATATTACAACCTATATGGGGCTACTATAAGGTGAGTGTATAACTGGCTGGATAACAGTTCCCTGAGAGAAGTTATTAATGGTTCACAATCGTGCTGGAAGGGCATAACAAGTGGGATTACATGGGTCTGTTTTGGGACCAGTTCTGTTCAATATCTTCTTCATTGATTTAGATGATGGAATAGAGAGTACCATTAAGCGTGCAGACGATATTAAGCTGTGAGGGGTTGCAAGTGCTTTGGAGGATAGGGTTATAATTCAAAATGATCTGGACAAACTAGAGAAATGTCTGAGGTAAACAGGATGAAGCTGAATAAGGACAAATGCAAAGTGCTCCACTTAGGAAGGAACAATCTGTTTCACACATCCAGAATAGGAAGTGATTCTCTAGGAAGAAGTACTGCTGAAAGGCATTTAGGGGGCATAGTGGACCACAAGTTAAACATGAGTCAACAGTGTGATACTTGCAAAAAAAAGCAAACATGATTCTGGGATGCATTAACAGGTGTGTTGTGAGCAAGACACGAGAAGTCATTCTTCCACTCTACTCTGCACTGATTAGGCCTCAGTTGGAGTATTGTGTCCAGTTCTGGGCACTGCGTTTCAAGAAAGATTTGGAGAAAGTCCAGAGAAGAGCAACAAAAATAATTAAAGGTCTTTAAAAACATGACCCATGAGGGAAGACTGAAATAACTTGGCTTGTTTAGTTTAGAAAAGAGAAGACTGAGAGGGGACATGATAGTGGTTTTCAAGTATCTAAAAAGGTGTTACAATGTTACCAGCAAAGGCGCACTGGTAAACTAATTTAGAATAATTTAGACTGGGGTTGCTGACTAGATGGTGATTTATGCCTTTCTCCCAGAAGGAGATCCGGCCTGGAACCCACTGTATCTATCACCAGCGGATTTTTCAGATGGAAATAAACACAGACTCTGAATTCAAATTTAAAAGATGTAAAAATGTATTGAGTACAACAGATAACCAATAAACTTGAATAGATAACACAACACAACAAACAAACAACACTGTAAGACCAACCCGTCACCCTCTGAAATGACAGGAGATAGTACAGTAAAACGGATAACATAAGTTATACTCAGTCTGTCTAGGAGATGTTAGATGATAGCTGGCTGCTGCCGAGGCTCAGGACCTTCTACCCTTTGGCTTGATATAGCCTCGGGGGAGAAACTCTGAGGAGTCCTTGTTGTTAGTCTGTCGATGGTGTGACAGCATGGCAGGGAGAGTGGTTCTTGGCTCCGCAATTAAGGGTCTTCACCACAATAATTGGAGCAGGCTGGAGGATGGTTCAGTGGTGCAGATAGCTAGAGTCCACTACACTGGGTTTTCACCACAGTGGTGGGCAGAAGCACTCTGTGAGCAGCAGATAGTGATCTGTTCCAAGCAGGTCCCGGCCTTCGCCACGGTCCTTTAGAGAACAGCAGACTGCACGAACCGACCGAATGAAGAACCAGCAGGAGAAGAACAGAAGAAGAGAACATGAACTCTCTTGGGGTCCAAGCTTATAAGCACCTCTGGGCGGGAAAGCAGCTAGAGTGCTGAGTGCAGGAAATAGTGCTGCTTGCAGACAAACTGGTGCGGTGTGCACAGTCACGTGCCGTGTGCAGAGGATAGTTTTGGCCGCAAAAGTCCTCTGTCTGTTGAGTTCCATTTTAAAATCCCATCATGCACCATAACTCCATTTTGAATTATCCCTTTAAGCACAGTCTCCATTTTGATTTTAGTACATTTCAGATTATATTAGTTCCCTGCTAACAATGAGGAGGGAGAAAAATTGTTCTCGGCCTCTGAGGAAAAGACAAGAAGCAATGGGCTTAAATTGCAGCAAGGGCAGTTTAGTTTGGACATTAGGGGAAAATGTCCTACCTGTCAGGGTGGTTAAAAACTGGAATAAATTACCTAAGGGGGGGGGGGGGGGTCTGGAATCTCCATCATTGGAGATATTTAAGAGCAGATTAGACAGACACCTGGCAGGAATGATCTAGACAGTGCTTGGTCCTGCTGTAAGGGCAGGGGACTAGACTTGATGACCTTTCGAGGTCCCTTCCAGTTCTAGTATTCTATGATTAGCCAAGTTTGTCCATTGTTAGCTAGGCCTCAAACCAGGCCTGTGCTACATGAGCTTTTCTTTAAGCCCTCGTCTTACTACAACTCTGTTTACAAATGTTTGGAAAGTTCCATAGACATAAAAAGTGATCCTTTTTCTTCGACAGGTTTTGCAGATGGAAGCGTTGTGCTTACAAAAGGAGACATCACACGAGATCGACATAGTAAGACCCAGATCTTACATGAAGGCAGTTACCCAGTCACTGGGCTTGCCTTCCGCCAGTCTGGCAAAATCACCCACCTTTTTGTTGTCACCACGGAGAACATCCAGGTAAGATACTGACTTGGCAAAGCTGTAGTAGAGATTAGACTTTGACCCACTACATGTAACTACACTCTGCTGTTCAGTGTAACATCTGAAAAAAATCATATTTCCTTCACAGTCCTATATGCTATCAGGAAAGGATTATCTTCGTCTGGAGCTGGACACGCGTGGTTGCGGTTTACGCTGCTCCACGCTCAGCGACCCCTCCCAGGACCTCCAGTTCATTGTGGCAGGAAATGAATGTGTGTATCTGTACCAGCCAGATGAACGTGGCCCCTGCTTTGCCTTTGAGGGACAGAAATTGATCGTTCACTGGTATCGGGGATACCTCATCATTGTTTCCAAGGACCGGAAAACCTCTCCAAAGTAAGACTCCGGGAAGTAGATGAGTCCATTTTACATGTACTCACTGTGCTGTCTTTGCAGCTCTCCTGGTGCTCCGTTGTGCAACGCTGCTGTGATCCAGAGCCCCATTGCTCCCAGGTGACACAGGGCTCAGTGGTCTGTAACAGCAACTCCTAACAGGCCTGCTGCTTTCATAGTAGACATCCATAAAGAGTATCAGATGAGGTTTTTAAATGGTGGTCATTATCACTGTAAAATACAGGTGCTGCTGCTATGTAAGGATTTATGTGTATATCCATGAGAAATGTGGTTTGATAGTTTGTATCAAGGTATTAAACCCCAGTAGATGTGAAGAACTGGTTTCATTTTAGACCGAAGAGATTTTGACAAGTTGAGTATTGTCTCATTCACAGTCCTTCGTCTGAGCTAAATGCAGAGGAGGGATTGTGAGCTTTAACAGAAAGAGAACAGCGGGGGGGAAAGGACCCTATCTGGGGATGCACGACAAATGTTTACTGAACTATAACAGTGAACAAGGAAGGCACTCTCTATTCCTTCTCTTAGGAAGTAATAGGGCAATGCGATTTACATTCATGAAAATGGGGTCTCAACCAGGTTTGGTTGAAAACTTTGCAGAAATGCTTTGAGTAAGATCATCCTATTTGAACAGAAGGTCAGAAAGCTAAGTTATGTTCAGTCTTTAGGAATGGTGCTATAATTTTGTTTGATAGGTAATCCTGCTTCCAATATTCTTACTATCTCCTACATCTTAATCTTTGATGATAAACTTATGGTTGTTTTCACTATAACTTAATGCCGTGGGATTGTAGGAGATGTTGTTCCTCGGTTGCTGTTGCCTTGGCAATATAGCAAATCTGTTATTGCTGAGAGCTGATCACTATAGGGCAATGCTTCAAAGGAGCTCAGGTACTGGGTCATATCTGTTGTTAACTAGCAAGGCAAAATGAAGGCTGGCATAGCCCAGAGGAGATGGTTTGGGGTTAATAGACGGGAGCTGTCGGAGATCTAGCACCCAGTTACGCACCAGCAAGTCTCTCTCTAGCTGGAGGTAGAGTGGATAATAGGGTGACTCACAGTCCTGGGCACCCCATAAGAACAGCCATATTGGGTCAGACCAAAGGTCCATCTAGCCCAGTATCCTGTCTGCTGACAGTGGCCAATACCAGATGCCCCAGAGGGAAGGAACACAACAGGTAATCCTCACGTGATCCCTCTCCTGTCACCCACCTCCAGAGAAACAGAGGCTAGGGACACCATTCCTACCTATCCTGGCTAATAGCCATTGATGGACCCGAACCTCCATGAATATATCTAGCTCTTTTTTGAAGCCTGTTAAAGTTCTAGCCTTCACCACATTTTCTGGCCAGGAGTTCCAGAGGTTGACTGTGCTCTGAGTGAAGAAAAACTTCCTTTTATTTATTTTAAACCTGTTGCCCATTAATTTCATTTGGTGACCCCTAGTTATATTGTGGGAGTAAGTAAATAATTTTTCCTTATTCGCTTTTTCCACAGTCATGATTTTATAGACCTCTATCATATCTCCCCCTTAGTCTCCTCATTTCTAAGATGAAAAGTCTTTTTAATCTCTCTTCATACAGGACCTGTTCCAAACCCCTAATCATTTCTGAACCCCAGGGGTCATCCCAGCTATTTACTGACATTACTGTGGCATATGATTGGTATTAGGGCCTTGGAAACCACTACTATGAATTCATCTGCACCTACAGATCCTGTCATTTCTCCTGGGATAGCAGCATGTCCTACCATCCAGATTGATTGGGATCTGTCACTTTCCTTTCATAACTCAGATAGGATGTCTCCTATCTAGCATATAAATTAATAACATATGACATACTCACATTGATGTACAAAGCATTGTATCCTGGCTCAAAGTGTATTAAGGTGACACTGTTGAGAATGTGACTCAGAAATCCAGAAGCATGTTCATTAAACTCTTCCTCTTTCTTCTGGCATCCAGATCAGAGTTTGCTGGGAGCGACGCACAGAACTCCGACAAGCAAATCTTGAATGTCTATGATCTGTGTAACAAGTTCATCGCATACAGCTCTGTCTTTGATGACGTGGTGGATGTGTTAGCAGAGTGGGGGTCTCTCTACGTGCTGACTAGAGATGGGAAGATCCATGTGCTTCAGGAGAAGGATACTCAGACGAAACTTGAGGCAAGTCACCTTCTTAGTGTTTTATGGCTTCAGAATTGTAAAAGCTCCACAGATTAGAGCTTGAGAAGCTGGCACTTTGGACAAGAGAGCTATGTTGGCGGTGGTGGTGTTGCCCTTTGGCTCCCCAGGTATTAGAGAGAGAAGGTGTGAGAGGGACCCACTTACTGACTACCTCAGGTGAGTTTTATATGGCAGATGTGCTGACAGTGCTCTGCTTAACTGAGGTGTTATGGACAGCATTGAGTGGAAGGAACAACTAGCCTTGTAGGCATATGTGTCCATGACCTAGTGAGAAGTATCGCCAGTAACATGATTTGTCCATTATACACAATCTGATCTTACTGGTTAAGTCCCCTTCTTTCTCAGCTCTCTGAACTGGAGTTTTTGCACTCTCATTCCCCATAAAGATTTCTTTCTCCTCAGGCATCCTGCCTTCAAGACTCTGTCCCATCTTCTAGGTTGCAACTATAGTAAAGAACAATATTGTCAGCCACACAGTTGAACCTAGCTTGCTGGGGAAGAGTCAGTGTAGTTTCTGTAAAGGGAAATGATGCCTCACGAATCTATCTGCATTTTTTTAGAGGGGGTCACCAAGCATGTGGACAAAGGGGATCCAGTGGATACAGTTCACTTACAGTTCCAAAAAGTCTTTGACAAAGAACCCTCACAAAAGGTTCTTAGGCAAAGTAAGCCATCATAGGAAAAGAAGGATGGATTGGGAACTGGTTAAAATAAAAGAAACAAAGGATAGGTATCAATGATCAGTTTTCAGAGTGGAGAGGGGTAACTAGTAGTATTCCCTTTAATTTTCTCTGCCTCTGAATGGAATTAATTTTGTGCACCAATATGGAAATGACATGCATCAATTTCATGTGGCTGCGGTGGAGCAAAGGGGTTCATAATGTGGGAAGAGGCTCAGGCCTGGCAGAAGATTGGAGTGCAAGGCTGTGTGGACTCTGGTTGGGGGTTGCAAGCTTTGGGGTGGGAGAGTGGATGAGGAAGTTAGGACTGAGACAGAGGGTTGGGGTGAGAGGCTGCGAGGGATCCGGCTGGGGTTGTGGGCTCTGGGGTGGGGCTCAGAATCAGGAATTCAGGGCTCCAGCAGCTGGGGATACAGGAAATGGGGTGGGGCCAGGTTCGGGAAAGGTTTGGGGTGAAGGAGAGTGGAACTCCTTCCCTTCCCCACCTCCCCCAGCTCTCTGTCCTCACAGCAGCACCTGGGTGTGGGGGAACACCGAGGGGCTGGATGGGGGAAGGGACTGGCCTGCCGTGACCACATGGGGAATGGTGCTGGATGGGGGCATAGCCAGGATTGGGGCTGGGGCCAGGCTGCTGCAGCCAGATGGGGGCTGAGGCCACCCCGTGGTAGGATCAGGGCCAGGCTGGGTAGAGGCCAGGATTGCCCTAGGGCAGGACCAGGGCCGGATGGCTGTGGCAGAAGCCAGGTCGAGGTTGCACTACCAATAGTAGGGTTCAGTCTGGAGCCCCGCAGCCCTGGCTGGTTGGAGGGCTGGCTAGTTGAGTGGGACAACCATTCCTGCCTGCCTGCCACAGGTCCTTGGCCTGTACAGCTTCATTGAGCACCTGCATGGTGTTAAATAGGCAACTGCATAGCTCAGTAGTTGTGCACTTAGATAACTAGTAGTGTCCTCCTGGGGTCTGTTCTGGGACCAGTCTTATTCAACATATTCATAGCTGATCAGGAAAAAGTCGTAAACAGTGAGGTGGCAAAATTTGCAAATGAAAAACTATTCAAGATAGTTAAGTCACAGGCACACTGCAAAGAGCTTCAAAAGGGTCTCTTCAAGCTTGATGACTGGGCAATAAATGGCAGATGACATTTCATGTTGACAAATGGAAGACAGTGCACGTTGCAAAACAGAACTCCAACTGTAGATACACAACAGGATCTAAATTAGTTGTTACCACTCAAGAAAAAGGTCTTTGAGTCATTGTGGATAGTTCTCGGAAAACATACATTCAAATGTGCAGTGGCTGTTAAAAAAAGCAAACAGTATTGGGAATCATTAAGACAAGAATAGCGATAAGACAGAAAATGTATTGCCTTTATATAAATCTATGGTACACCCACATCTGGAATAGTTTGCAGATACGATTGCTTCATCTCCAAAAAGATGTACTAGATTTGGAGAAGGTCAGAAAAGGGCAACAAAAACTATTAGGTATATGAAACGGCTGCTGTATGAGAAGAGATTAATAAGTCTGGGACTTTGAAACTTGGAAAAGAGATAACTAATGGGGGGATATGAGTGAGAACTATAAAATCATGACTGGTGTAGAGAAAGTAGATAAGAAAGTGCTATTTACTCCTCAGAATACAAGTACTAGGGGTCACCAAAGGAAATGAATAGGCAGAAGGTTTAAAACAAAGGAATTATTTTTTTCACACAATGCAACCTATGGAACTCCTTGCCAAAGGTGGTTGTGAAGCCCAAGATTATAACCAGGTTCAAAAAAGAACTAGATACATTTTTGGAGGATTAGCCAGGGTGGCCAGGGATGGTATCTACAGAGGATGTTAGCTCACTTGATGATTCCCTGTTTTAATTCCCTCTAGGCACATGACATTCACCACTGTGGGTAGATAGGATACTGAGCTAGATGGACTTTTGGTCTGACCCAGTATGTCCGTTCTTATGTTCTACCTCTGCTGTTTTCACCTCTGCTCTCTGGCAGTGAGAAGCCCAGGTCACCCTGGTTTGATGAGGAAATTATATATTTGTAGGGTGTCTTGGTTTCCTTTTGGATTTAAGACACAGAAATTGCCTGATCTCTGGGCACTAAAGGAGCAATGCTCTTGCCCTTTATATTACTATTTTTTCTTAACATTCCACAGATGCTGTTCAAAAAGAACCTGTTTGAAATGGCTATTAACCTGGCCAAGAGTCACCACTTGGACAGCGATGGCTTATCTGAGATTTTCAGGCAATATGGAGATCATCTGTACAACAAAGGGAACCATGATGGAGCCATTCAGCAGTATATTCGGTAGGAAGTGACCATGAAAAACCAGGGAAATATAATGAAGGAATATAGGAACTGCAGAGGCCTTGTATTTAGCAAGACCCTGGATGAAAGACACAAGTAAGACCTAATATGAAGAGGTAATAAAGGGTCTGTCAGTCTTATAGGATTCCAAATTTAACAGCATCACTTTGGAAAGGAACCTGAGTATCACTGTGTATTGCTCAGATACAAACTCTGCTTTTTTTTTTTTAATCACAGCTGTACATTGTGCAACAAGATGTTAGGATAGATAAGGAACAAGATGGAGACTAAAACACAAAATATTATGTCATTATGTGAACAGTGGTTTGCTGCCATTTTGAATTATGAGAGCCGTGCCGGTTATCCCATCTCAAAAAGGATATTAGAAATAGGAGGAACTTACAAAAAGATAATAGCAATCAGGGTTGTGGGAAACCTCTTCTTAAGAATGAAAAGCTGGATTGTTGCTTTAGAAAGGGGTTAAACAAGAGGTAATGTCAGATAAGTATGTAAAATAATTAATGCCTGAGAGAAAGAAGATCAGGAACTTCTGTTGTTTGGTAACATGAGAAATAAATGGAAGTTTGAGGAGACTGAAGGGTGACAGTTTCAAAACTTGAATAAAGGAAATACTTTTCAGATAGCCTAAATGTGCACTTATGAAACTTACTGTTACACGATATCAGTGAGGTCAGACGTTAGCAAGATTCAAAGTAGTATTGCACATCTATTATGGATAACAATCTCCAGAGATGATATATCTTGTTGGCAGTATTGTGTTAGCCATGTTGGTCCAAGGATATCAGAAAGACAAGTGGGGTGCGGTAATATCTTTTATTAGACCCATTTCAGTTGGTGACAGAAGCAAGGTTTTGAACTGGCTCTTCAGGTTTATGTAGCTTAAAGTTTGTTCTTTTTCACCAACAGAAGTTGGTCCCATAAAAATGATCACGTTATCTCTTTGTCTCTTAGGCCACATATACACTACAAAGTTAAGTCGGCTTTATTTAAATCAACATCAAGCCTCCAATTTAAGGAAATTGATCTTGTATGCCTACACCATGCTTGTTGTCAGCAGAGCATATCCTCATGAGCAGTGCTTGACACGACACAGCACTGCACTGTGGGAACTGTCCCACTGTGCACAGAGCTGAATGGCATTTTGGTTTGGGTTTGCAGTGCCTCATGGGATCACAATTTTGGCATGTGAGGTTGTGGGAACATAGTGTAAGGCTTCCATAGTGTAAGGCACTTTGCTTCCTCCCTCATCGTATGTTTCCACCCCAACCTTAATCTAAGGGATCTGGTGCAGAGTCTCAAGTTTATTCCACTACATGTGAGAATAGATGGAATCCTGGTCTTACTAGTCATTTCGGAAACATAGGTGGGACACTGGTGGATGGGTTCCTGCTGGTGTGAAGAACTTTCTTGCTGTGCTGTCAATTACTTTTATCTCTGGTTTATTGGAAGTAGAGCCCTCATGTCGCTTTTCTCTCAAGAACCATTGGGAAGCTAGAGCCATCTTATGTGATCCGGAAGTTCTTAGATGCTCAGCGTATACACAACCTGACTGCTTACCTGCAGACGCTCCACCGTCAGTCCTTGGCCAATGCAGACCACACCACCTTGCTGCTAAACTGCTACACTAAACTTAAAGACAGCTCCAAACTGGAGGAGTTCATCAAGGTAATGGGGGAAGGTAAAAGGAGTTACTCAAAACCATCAGGTTAGCACAGTGATTAGGAAAAAAAAGTTATAGTCTGTAGCATCCTCATATACTTGGGCACATATCTCTAAGCTTGCAGCACCGCTGATGCACTCGTTGGGTTTGCCATTTTAAGCATGTTCCTCGTGATTAAACCTTAAAAATCTAAGGAGAGGATATCTAAAACTAGTGCTTTTTTGTGACGATATGCACCGGTACGGTGTACCATCACCTTTATTTGGGAGCACTCACCGCTTTCCTCCAGCACAGCCCCCAGCCAGTGCTGGGAGCGAGCAATTAAAGGGACTATGGCCGTTTTTTTTCTTTGACAAATTTTCCCATGTTTTGTGAGTAGTTTTGTTTTTGTTTTGTTTTTTCTTGACAAAACCCTAGTACCAGCAACTTTTTTTTTTTTTTTTAAAGATACAAAAAAAGCACTGTCTTACAGCAGTGGTCATATGCACGTGCAATGCTTGACTTGCTGGAGAGGAATTAAATAGTTGCTCTTTCAGTCCTCATGCTTGGAAGCTGGTCTGTCTCTGCCAGCAGCCTACAGGATTCTTGCAAATAATCCAGGTGGCTGCAGATCTGTATCAGGCCCATCTCTCTCCTTCCATCCCCAGTAATCTCCAGTCATTTCCTCCTTGCAGACCAGTGAGAGTGAGGTCCACTTTGATGTGGAGACAGCAATCAAGGTGCTCCGTCAAGCAGGTTATTACTCCCATGCTGTGTACCTGGCAGAGAAGCATGCACACCATGAATGGTTCCTCAAAATACAACTGGAGGACATCAAGGTGAGAAGATGCCTTTAACCATCTGTTAGAGGCTTTCATACCATATAGGGATCAGTCAGGAGTGCTCCTCCATGCGGGCTCTGGGAGTCTAAGCTGCTTAGGCAACAGTTGTGCTAGCAGAACAGATAACTACTGCCATTGTGCATTAGTCACACTTGCCTCTGCGGCATATAAATAATTACAGAGAGCTCAAATGTTTCTGGTGCTGCTATTGGGATAGCTGCTTTGTCCTGCATCAATGCTAGTTGTCCATCAGGCTGGCACCATCTTGCCCCATGTAGGGGTACATTTCAATTAGAGATGTGGGGGTATGTCTACACTACCACCCTAGTTCGAACTAGGGTGGCTAATGTAGGCAACCGAAATTGCAAATGAAGCCCGGGATTTGAATTTCCCGGGCTTCATTTGCATCTTGCCGGGCGCCGCCATTTTAAAGCCCCGCTAGTTCGAACTCCGTGCCCACGGCTACACGCGGCACAGACTAGGTAGTTCGGATTAGGCTCCTATTCCGAAGTACCGGTACACCTCGTTCCAACTCGAGGTGTACCGGTACTTCGGAATAGGAGCCTAATCCGAACTACCTAGTCTGTGCCGCGTGTAGCCGCGGGCTCGGAGTTCGAACTAGGGTGGGAGTGTAGACATACCCTAAGAGAGTTGTTAAGTTGATGAGTCGCACACTTGCCCCTTGCTGCCTCTATATCAGAGGCAACAAGGCAGGGGAAGCAGGAGCGGGTGCTGGATGGGAGCTGGTTTAAAAGCCATTTTTCCCTGCCCAGCATTATCTCCACCATGTAGTTCCCTCTTCGCCCCCCCTCGTTCCCCCCCCCCCCCCCGCCTCTATCAGAGGCAGTGAGGGCAGGACAGGCTGCTTCAGCAGCAGCCCCTGATTGGAGGAGGGGGAGGGGACCCAGCAGGAAGTTGGGACTTCCCACAGACGGGCTGCTATCACCTGGGCAGGCAGCCCCTCAGTCCCGGCTAGCACCAGGACCAAGCCCTACTGCAGTTCCTACTGCGTTTTAAATTGCAGAGCTGCAGCGAGGTTTGGTTCCTGGTCTGGCGTGAGCTGGGCTGTCTGCCCGCCTGGTTCTAAAATTTTAGTGGGAGCCAAGTGGGCAGGCAGCCCATGTCCTTCCCTGCTTGCGCCAGGTCAGGGACCAAACCCCTCTGCAGCTCTGCAATTGAAAAGGCAGTAGGAGCTGGGAGGCAGGCTGTCCGGCCCCTACAGCCTTTTAAATTGCAGACACACAGGGGGATTTGATCCTGGCGCAAGCTGGGACTGAGTGGGGCTGCCTTCCCCTAGCGAGTAATTGAGTAGTCAGTAAAAACTCTTTTGACTACTCGATTACTAAAATAACCTAAATTTAACATCCCTAATTTCAATGCTGGGCAAACTTAGGAGATACCTTTTTAAAAACAAAATACTACATTGTTTCCGTGCATGTTGGCTATTGTGCAGAAAGGGCTTTTGTATCTGGACTACAGAGGTGGTTCCATGTGACTCTCATCAGCTCTCCCTTGCAGAATTACCAGGAAGCTTTGCAGTACATTGGCAAGCTGCCCTTTGACCAGGCAGAAAGTAACATGAAGCGATATGGCAAAATCCTGATGCACCATGTCCCCAACGAGACCACGGAACTGCTAAAGATCCTGTGCACAGACTACCGGCCATCAGGAGACCGTGAGGGCTCTGGGATGCTAGATGGGAAAAAGGTATGATCTGAGTAGCTGAACTGGTGTGCACTTGAGAAGTTGAGTGAGGAGATGTAGCCAGTGTGATTTCATACCTGGCAATATGACGACAAGTTTTGGAGCAAAGGGGTGTTTCCCATGGAGATGTGGGGTCACAGATTCTGTAAGATGATGGTTCCCAACTTTTTTTATCCTGGGGACCGGCAAACCCGTTCACAAACTTTTGGTGAACTGGTAATATTTTATTTGCACATTTGTATATTCATTATGCAAATGATGAATATGCAAATGTGCAAATAAAATGTTACCAGTTGGCCAAAAGCCCCCAGCGTTCCCTGCCCCTCCACTACCCTCAGCACCAGCCACTGACCCTCCAAGTCCCATAGACCCAACCCCCCCATGCCAGCCTCCTGTTTCCAGAGTCCCACTGCACCGAACCCCCCAGAGCCCTCTTCACTGCCAGCCCCCAATATTTGCCCAGTGCAGGCCCTGTCCCCATAGCAGCACCCCCACTACTAGCCCTGCTCACAGAGCTCCGCAGTGCCAGCTATCCACCCTGGATGCCCCAGTGCCAGCCTCCACCCCTTGGAGATTCCCAGTATTAGCTATAATAAATAATATATGGAGATATACCAATCTCATAGAACTGGAAGGGACCTGGAGAAGTCATTGAGTCCAATCCCCTGCCCTCACGGCAGGACCAAGTACCATCCCGGACACGACAAGGAGTCCCGTGGCACCTTCTAGACTAACAGATGTATTGGAGCACAAACTTTCGTGGGCAGAGACCCACTTCATCAGATGCATGACACAGATTTGCCCCAGATCCCTAGATGGCCCCCTCAAGGATTGAACTCACAACCCTGGGTTTAGCAGGCCAATGCTCAAACCACTGAGCTATTTCTCCCCTGCCCCCCAGCCACTAGCCCCACCCCCTCTCCTAGACCTGCACTGCTTCCCAGCCACCAGCTGAGCACTGCTGCCCGGGTCACAGCTGTTTTAAGGCTGCCATGCGGGCTCTGCGTAGGCCTCCTGCTGCACAGCAAAGCTCTCTTCTGTGTCCAGGAAGAGCTCCACCTTTGCCCAGCGCTGGCTGGCTGAGAGGCAGGGCAGGACATGCCTCTTCAAACAGGGGGGAGGGAGCAGTGTTCCCCAACTCTTGCCCCCAGAGCCACCATGGCCCGGCAGCTAGAGGTCCGTGGACTGGTGTTTGGGAACTGATGCCATAAGAAACTTAAAGGAACTGGGGTAAAGTAGAATCATTAGCAGGGCAAGGGAGCAGTGCTGGGGTCCCTTTCATGTCCTCTGACTTTAGCAGAATTGTGAACTGAACTTTGAAAGTGCAAGGGGGCGGGGGGTGGGTGTTGGATACTGAGTAGAGTGGAAGGGAAAGGGTGACAAAGATATTGAATAAGCAAAATGAGTGGCTATAAAATGTAAGCAGGTGGGCAAATGATATCACAAACCATTTGTGTGTGGTAAGAAGAATGGGAGAAGGGTCCATTGAGTCAGTAACAGGGGAACATGATGTAGAGATTGGAGGAGGAGCTGAGGTCGGAAGAAACATTTTTTAAGTAAATCCTAAGATTTATGATTTTTGATGCCTTGCTTATTTTGTCTGGCCATCACTGTTTGCATTGTCTGTTTGGACTTTAAGATCTTTGGGGCATACACAGTATATAACAACATTTAACATTCCTGTGGTGGGAAAAACACCTCAGCAGTCCAGCACGCTGGCATTTAATTTCAAAAAGGGGAATTACACAAAAATGAGGTTAGTTAAACAGAAATTAAAAGGCACAGTGGCTAGAGCCTAATCCCTGCAAGCTGCATGGAAACTTTTTAAAGACACCATAATAGAGGCCAAATTTAAATGTATACCCCAAATTAAAAAACATAGTAAGAGACCTAAAAAAGTCACTGTGGCTTAACCACCATGTAAAAGAAGCAGTGAGGGACAAAAAGGCATCTTTCAAGAAGTGGAAGTCCAATCCTAGTGAGATAAATAGAAAGGAACATAAACACTGTCAAATCAAGTGTAAAAATGTAATAAAAAAAGCAAAAAAAGATTTTGAGGAACAGCCAACCAAAAACTCAAAAACAAAAAAATAGAATGTTTAAGTACATTAGAAGCAGGAAACCTGCTAAAAAACCAGTGGGTCCCCTAGACGATCGAGATATAAAAAGAACAATCAAGGACAATAAAGCCATTGTGGAGAAACTAAATGATTTATTTGCTTCAGTCTTCACGGCTGAGGATGTTGGGGAGATTCCCAAATCTGCACCGTCCTTTGTGGGTGATGAATCTGAGGAGCTGTCCTGGATTGAAGTGGCATTAGAGGAGGTTTTGGAACAAATAGAAAAACTTAATGTTAACAAATCACCAGGACTAGATGGCATTCATCCAAGGGTTCCAAAAGAACTCAAATGGGAAATTGCTGAGCTATTATCTGTGGTTTGTAACCTATCCTTTAAATCGGCTGCCGTATCTAATGACTGGAAGATAGCTAATGTGACACCAATATTTAAAAAGGGCTCTAGAGGCAATACTGGCAATTACAGACTGGTAAGTCTAACTTCAGTACTGGGCAAATTAGTCAAAACAATAGTAAAGAATAAAACTGTGAAGCATGTAGAAGAACATAATTTGTTGGACAAAAGTCAACATGGTTTCTGTAAAGGGAAATAATGTCTTACTAATCTATTAGAATTCTTTGAAGGGGTTAAATATGCAGACAAGGGGGATCCAGTAGATATAGTATACAGGCAATCTCCGACTTACGCGGATCCGACTTATGTCGGATCCGCACTTACAAACGGGGCTTTCTCGCCCCGGAGCTCGCAGGCAGCGGTCCCACCACCTCGACCTCCGGGGCGAGAAAAGCTGCTCCCGGTGCCCCTGGTCTGCTGGGGACCGTCTCCAGCAGACCAGAGACACCGGGAGCAAAGCCGCAGCGGCGGCGGATTCCCGCGCTTCTGAAGCTTAGCGCTGGCAAAGCCTCAGAGGCGCGGGACCGTGCCGTGGCTGCGGCTTTGCTCCCGGTGTCTCTGGTCTGCTGGAGACGGTCCCCAGCAGACCAGGGACACCCCAGCTGCTTCCTACTCCGGCTACACGTGGCACGGACTAGGTAGTTCGCGCGGCACGGAGTCCGCACTAGCGGACATTTAAAAATGGCGGCGCCCGGCTTTATGCAAATGAAGCCTGGGAAATTCAAATCCCGGGCTTCATTTGCAACTCCGGTTGCCTTCATTCGAACCCTAGTTCAAACTAGGGTGGTAGTGTAGACATACCCAAGGAGACTAAGGGGGGATATGATAGAGGTATATAAAATCATGAGTGGTGTGGAGAGGGGAATAAAGAAAAGTTTTTTATTAGTTCCCATAATAGAAGAACTAGAGAACACCAAATGAAGTTAATGGGAAGCAGGTTTAAGACTAATAAAAGAAAGTTGTTCTTCACACCGTGCATAGTCAACCTGTGGAACTCCTTGCCAGAGGAGGCTGTGAAGGCTAGGACTAGAACAGAGTTTAAAGAGAAGCTAGATAATTTCATGGAGGTTAGGTCCATAAAAGGCTATTAGCCAGGGGATAGAAATGGTGTCCCTGGCCTCTATTTGTCAGAGGCTGGAGAAGGATGACAGGAGACAAATCGCTTGATCATTGTCTTCGGTCCACTCCCTCTGGGGCACCTGGTGCTGGCCACTGTCGGCAGACAGGCTACTGGGCTAGATGGCCCTTTGGTCTGACCCAGTACGGCCATTCTTATGTTCTTATCATTTTATGTACTCTTACAGAGCTTAGCACAATACTGCCTTGACCCTCATTGAGACCTCTGGAGATTCTGTAATGTTTAATAGCAACAGACAGTGTGGGGAAATGCTTGGGAAATGCTAAAGCATCATTGTTCTGCACTTAACTTTTTTAGTTGCTCAAAAAAATCATATGAAAAGGAGTTTTGCTGGATCTGGAAGGCAGAAGGTGGAATTGCCCGTTTTTTGGACGTGGTGCTTGTTGAGAGAGATGCAGCTTAGACTAGGCAGGCAGTGTAATATGATGGACCCCAGGGTGAAACTTCAACTGTTAGAACTGCCATGCCCCTAAACATTCAGCATGGTTGGCCTCCCACACTGGTTTAGCTGATAACATCAACCAGCCTTCTCTTGGCCTTATCATCCAGCATGACAGCAGGTGGCATCACCTACCCATCTGAGTGCTTTACCTAAGCCACTCATGGCCCCACAATAAAAACACTAGCCATTTTCCTAGCTGTCTAGCCTTGCCACCCCTACTGGAGTACGATCCCAGTTTTCTGTCATCTTGCACTGCACAGGGATCTGTATGGTACAGCTCATTAAAACAGTCTGCTTTACCCTCAGTGTGGGGATATGGACCAAGCCTTTGTTAATTGAGATGAAATCTTCCCAAACACTTAATTCAGAAACACACTGGTTACAGCAAGTTGATTAACTATAGAAGGGCAGAATTTAAGTGATTATAAAGGATTAGAAAGGTTACATGCAGATTACCTAGCAAATAAAGAAAAAACGCAGTCTAAGCCTGATACACTAGAAGGGGTTTGAATCAAACAATGCCTCACTTTGTTCTATTATACATGCAGTTTGCCAAACTTCCAAATACAGTAATTCCTCATTTAACACGTGCCCGCTTAACACGTTTTTGCGATAGCGCGATTTTTTTTTTTTAGGGAATGTTTTTTGAATTACATGACCGTCCCCAGAATAACACGATTTCCCCAGCTGGCCCATTGCCGGCGGCTGCGCGGGACTTTCCCCACCTCCCTGCAAAGCGGTGGAGGGTTCTCCACTTTCCGCGCTGTTTCCTGCTGACTCCCCCTCGCCGGACGCCTTGCCCCTCTCCTCCGCTCCCGCTTGCAGGCCGGCAGCTGGGTTTCCCCAGTCGGCCCGTTGCTGACAGCTGCGCAGGGCTTCACCTGCCTCCCTGCAAAGCAGCGGAGGGTTTGCCACTCACCGCGCTGTTCCCCACTGACTCCTCTTCGCCGGACACAGTGCCGGTCCCGGCAGACCCTTCACAGGGGCATACTCCCAACCCAATCGTCCTCCCCTTTCCTTCCCCAGAGCCAAATACCTCCCCTCCCTGCTGTAACCCAGTCCTCTTTCTCCTTATGTCTTGGTCCCAACAGACACTCCCACCTTTTCCATTATTTTCAGTGGGAAAATTGACTCTGCATAACTTGTTTTCACTTAACACGATCATTTTCTGAAACATATTTATAGTGTTAAATGAGAAATTACTGTACACACTAGAAATCCCTTTAGCCTTGGACTTTCACTTCCCACAGTTCAGTTCACGTCCCCCTCATGTTCAGTATGGCAGTGAAGGATAAAATTAATTTGTTGTCAGTATGACCTCTGTGTGACCTGGATGTTAAGCCTGGTCTTTGTAAAGAGGTACGTGCTTGGACACAGGTATACAACCAGGAGGGGATAGGTGAAACTGGTATAAACCTAGAATAGTGATAGAGATGCAGCTGTGTTAGTCTGGTGTAGCTGAAACAAAAGGCAGAACTATGTAGCACTTTAAAGACTAACAAGATGGTTTATTAGGTGATGAGCTTTTGTAGGCCAGACCCACTTCCTCAGATCAATATGGGGAAGAAAATTGGCACAACCATATATACCAAAGTGATACAATCAAAAAAAAGTGAACGCATGTGAAATTGACAAATCAAATTTTAGAACAAAGTGGGGGTGAGGGGGGAAGGTAAGTTTCTGTGAGATAGTGACATTAGGGGGTGATAATTGGGGAAGCTATCTTTGTAATGGGTGAGATAATTAGAGTCTTTGTTTAAACCTATACATAAAGTGTCAAATTTAAGCATGAATGACAATTCTGAAGCTTCTCGTTGAAGTCTGGAGTTAAAGTCTCTTTGAAGCAATATGCGTGTTTTAAGGTCATTAAGTGAATGATCAGTCTGGCTGAAATGGCAGGCAACAGCTTTCTCTCTGTGAGAGAGTCTTATGTCTTTTGTGTGCATTGCATTGCTTCTTTGGCGAAGTGTCTGAGATGTTTGTCCAATGTACACAGCAGACGGACACTTTCGGCACATGATAGCATAGATTATATTTCTGGATGAACAGGAATATGTGTTCTTGATCTTGTAACTGGCATGGTTAGGTCCAATAATGGTGTCAGCAGAGTAAATATGTGGACAAAGCTGGCAACGGGGTTTGTGGCAAGGGAAGGTACCAGGGTTGGTATTAATGTGATATGTCCTGTGGTTGTTGGTAAGAATCATCCTGAGGTTAGGTGGTTGTCTATAGGAGACTATGGATCTGTCTCCCAGAGCCTCTCGGAGTGTAGTATCCTGTTCCAGTAGTTGTAGTTTATTGATAATGCGTTGGACGGGTTTAAGTTGGGGGCTATAGGTGATGACATGTGGTGTTCTATTGTTGGTTTTCCTGGGTCTGTCTTGAAGTAGATGGTTTCTGGGTATTCATTTGGCCCTTTCAATTTGTTTTTTTATTTCTCCAGGTGGGTAATTGAGGTTTATAAATGCTTGGTAGAGATCCTGAAGTTTCTGGTCTAATTATCTCACCCATTACAAAGATAGCTTCCCCAATTATCACCCCCTAATGTCACTATCTCACAGAAACTTACCTTCCCCCCTCACCCCCACTTTGTTCTAAAATTTGATTTGTCAATTTCACATGCGTTCACTTTTTTTTGATTGTATCACTTTGGTATATATGGTTGTGCCGATTTTCTTCCACATATTGATCTGAGGAAGTGGGTCTGGCCCACGAAAGTTCATCATCTAATAAACCATCTTGTTAGTCTTTAAAGGGATACATAGTTCTGCCTTTGGTATAAACCTGTTTTACTGGTTTGAACCGGTTGTAAGGCCTGTGAAGGGATAGGTAATGATTGGAGATTTGGTGCAAGGGCATGACCTGTGTATGCATGCCGCTGTAAGTGGTCAGTGGGAAAGGGGTGATTACCATGTAAGTTAGTACAAAAGACATTGCCTTTTGTTTGGGAAGTTGCAAAACTTTTCCTGAGAGTATCCTGGAGATTTTTGCCCTGGAATGTATTCCTGAATAAAGCTGATTGCTTAAGAAGGGTGTCTGGAATTAATTGGGATGGGCTTGGACCCCCATCCGAACCTTCGGATTAAAATTCTCTGTCAGCAGGAACCACTTTGTTCTAAGCTGTTTCCAGCCCCATTTGTAGAAAACTATAAATACCAAAATGGAGTTGATCTGATCCCAAGTCATTGTGTTCATCATAGCAGTGGTTATGCACAGGCCGACTGAAGCATCCACAGGTGAGGAAAAGCCTTTTCCATGGCTACTGTCTTTGTTGACAAACCGTTAGCATCATCTAGCTGCTTCACTGTACTTGAAAGGCTAGTTGTGGATGCTCCCAATCTCACATCATACTTGAGTAACTCCCATGTGGCAAGATTTCATAATTGTACGCATGATGCTAGTACATACAGTCCAATGAGAGATTCATATTTAGATCAGGACAATTAAGTCACATAGTAAATATGGGGTGCTTTAGGGTGCTGAGTGTCACAGGGAGGCATGCGCCTCAGATTACACAGTGTGGCCGACTTTCTTTCTGGCTTGTGTTTAAAGGCTAATTCTGAGGAGTTCATTCCAGTGTTTGCAAACAACTCCCGGGAGCTGAAGGCTTTTCTGGAGCACATGACAGAGGTGCAGTCTGACTCTCCGCAGGGCGTGTATGACACACTGCTAGAACTTCGACTCCAGAACTGGGCACATGAACAAGATCCACAGGTTTGAACTCCTTTCACGCTGTAGCTAGAGAAGGGATTTAGAAATGGTATCTCCTTCCCCCGGTTTGATTTCTTTGTAACCTCTAAGCTCTGTTTATATGTGGCGTTAAAACAGGATGACCCAAGCTTGCTGTGCTGGACAGACAAAGGGGCAAGCCAGCATAGTTCATCTCTTAAATTGCTATTAGGTCATGCTGGACTCCCTTCCGGTCTCATTGATCACGGGTGCTGGAAAATTATGACTCTTTTTGGGAGAGGGCCTTGTGCTGCTCGCCTACACCCTTTTTGTTCTGAAAGCTGGCTCCCTGCAATTGTCTGGATCAAGGATTATCTCTTTACTAATCAAAGCCAAGGAGAATTGCTCCTATTTCTTGAACAGGGAAATGGGAAGAAGAGGGGGAACTCTCCCCAGCTCCAGAGAGCTGTAGCGGAGATGTCTGGTCCTTGAGCTTAATGCTTTGTGTGGCTTTGTCTCCTTTGCAGCTCAAAGAGAAGCTGCACAGCGAAGCCATCACCCTGCTGAAGAGTGGCAGGTTCAGAACAGTCTTCCATAAGGCTTTGGTCTTGTGTCAGATGCACAACTTCAAGGATGGCGTCCTCTACCTTTATGAACAGGGAAAACTGTGAGTGCTGCTTCCCTTTCCAGGGACTGAGCCACCTTAGTTCAGGCACTGGGCTACAACCTGTTACGTGCTATAAGAGGAAGGTGATGGTGAGAGTCCTGTGAGATTCTCAAAGCAGGGACATAGGTCAGTTATCAAGCTGGAAATCTAACCTATATGTCTGTTGCTGTTTTTGCAGAGGGGTGGTGTAATGTAACATGGGACCTGGCAGACCTGGATCTTGGCAGTAGTGTTGAGGAATTGTGGGGCTGGGTGACAGGTTAGGGTCCCTGCAGTAGTGAGTAGGGAAGAGGTAAGTGGATCAACCAACCTGTTCTATCCCTGGCTCCTCTCTTTTACAGTTTCCAACAAATCATGCATTATCACATGCAGAATGAGCAGTACAGGAAGGTGATTGAGGTATGCGAGTTGTATGGAGACCAAGAGACCTGTCTCTGGGAACAGGCCCTCAGCTATTTTGCCCGGAAAGAAGAGGACTGCAAGGAATACATCACAGCAGTACTGAAGCATATTGAAAACAAGAACCTCATGCCCCCACTACTCGGTAATGACAAGACCTGCAGCAGGAAAAAGGAGCTAGAGTGAGCTGTTTGTGGAAAGAGTTTGTAGGAATGCACCTGTCAATGCAGCTTGAGATGTTGCTTAGCCACTAGAGGCATGCACTGTGAGGAAGACACTTAGCAGTGATGCCTGATTAGAATAAGTAAACTCTCTCCTTAATCAAGCCTTACAGTCTGCCTGTGACTAAACAGTATGCCCACTCAATCTGCCTTGGTTTCCCGTTGGAGAAGTGACTTGCCCCTGTCACACTGTGAACTGGTGACAGAACCGGAATATAACCTAGGTCTCTTGACCCTCCCCCCCCCCCAACCTCCCCAATATCCTGCTCTAACCCTCCTGTCATTTCTTTCTGGAATCCCAATAGCACATAAGTGACTATGACCCACTGTTTCTCTGTCCTGTGCCTTCTAGAGTTTACATTTAGCGTTTTAGTTAAGAGTTTTCTGTAATTCACTAAAACCGTGAGCCTTTAGGCCTTCGGATAACATTTCAGAAAAGAGTAGCCCAGATAAGACCAGGCTGGCCATTCCAGCTCTTGATTTGTTTCTGTATTAATGTACTCACTGTTCTCAGTTGTGCAGACTCTGGCTCATAACTCCACCGCCACGCTGTCTGTGATAAAGGATTATCTTGTCAACAAGCTGCAGAAGCAGAGCCGCCAGATTGAGCAGGATGAGCAGAGGATTCAAAAATATCGAGAAGAGACCACAAGGATCCGCCAGGAGATTGAAGAGCTCAAAACCAGGTACAGGAAACACTGTCTCTGTCTCTGCTTTTCTCTCTCTCTCTCTGTTTCCTTGTCTACATAAAAATCTGGTGTGAGCATATTACAGTGTGCCTTCCCAAGGTCGTCTCCTGTTCTGTTTTTGGTGGTTAGGTGAGTGAGCTTAGTGTGGTTTTTGGAGACCTAGAAGAAAAATCCTATCTTTAGCAGCAGCTCAGGTGCACTTACTCTGGGATGTTCTGTGTTGGGTACCTATAGTCCTAGTTCTTCATTTTCTTAGAAAAATCATTGTGTTTCTGTCTCCCCGCCCCCACATTGACTCAGCCCAAAGATCTTCCAGAAGACCAAGTGCAGTATCTGTACAAGTGCCCTGGAGCTACCTTCAGTCCACTTCCTGTGTGGCCATTCCTTTCACCAGCACTGCTTTGAGAGCTACTCTGAGAGTGATTCGGAATGTCCTACCTGCCTGCCAGAGAACCGAAAGGTGACAGATATGATCCGAGCCCAAGAACAGAAAAGAGATCTGCACGATCAGTTTCAACACCAGGTAGGGGTATTGCCAGCACTGCCTTTTCCCCTTCAACTGGCTGGGTTTCAATCTCTGTTGTGAACAGTGTGCTAATATACACAGGAGTTCAGACTAGTGGACTGGTGGTGAGTCTTGCTTCAGCCTTTCCTGTTCTCAGCTACTTTGCAAACAGGTCCTTATTGAATCTGAATTGTGGAGCATTGGGAGCTGAATGATTTGTCTCTGTGGTGCCATACCTAAGGACTAGGGATGTTAAATATCGGTTAATTTAATAGTCAACTATTCTATAGTCCTCAGGGGCAGGGCTGGCAGCCAGGGCACTCTGTATCAAAGGCAGCAGCATGGAGTGCCAGGCAGGAGCTGGTTCACGAGGGGAGCCAGTTTAAAAACCAGCTCTCCTTGCAGACTGGCTGCTTGTTGCCCTGCTGCTTTTGAGTGGACTGGCAGTAGCCCCTCTCTGGGGGGAGGGAGTGAGGAATCTGAGCTCCCAGACCCAGTATGAGCTGGAACTGAACCAGGCTGCCTACCTGCCCAGCTCCTAATACACTTTAAATGCAGAGCTACAGCGGGTCCCGGCCCGTTGCAAGCCAGGACTGAGCTGGGCCACTGACCAGCTTGCGAAAAAATTTATTGGCAAGGGGAGGGAAATGCATGTAGTCTATAGCGTTAACCTATAAGATTTTGTTTATCGGTTAATCGACTGTACTATTACATCCCTACTAAGGACTCCTTTGTGCTTTACAAATAGAAGTAAATTTCCTTCATCTGTCACTGAAAGACATCCACCTGTAGGGTGGAATCTGATATCTGTGTAATCACATACAGTAACACTGCACAACAGTGTGACCTGAAACTACAGTGAAATTGAGAGACGTAGAAAAGAGTAGGTCAAATTGGACTTTGAGCCAAGTTGGGCGAGGAAGGATTAAATTTCTAAAGGTAGAGTTTCTCCTATCAGGCTTTTTCTAAGCAAAGATTTAGTTAGACTTGGTAGCTAATGTATTTCAGTACCTGAGAAGTCTAACGTAGACAAGGCAATGTATACTTTCGCATTACTCTAAATTGCTGGTAAAGGGCTTAGGGTTCAACTTGATTTGAGGGCATGTGATTTAGATTAACTGAATATTTATGTGAACATGACGATAATCGGAAAAGGCAGAATAGCCTAGCTACAGAAAACCTTTCTTAAGGTGGGTGTTAGTATCAGAGCTTCCACCAGGGTGACAGTGCGTCTTTGCTTGTGTAACAAATGCACAATGAAGTGGCCACGTATGGCTGATATTGCAGCAGATGGCGCTTGAGTGCTTTTGGGGCAGGACCCTATGCTCTTCTAATGAAGCTTCTTTTTGTCTTTGATAGCTCAAGTGTTCGAATGATGGCTTCTCTGTTGTTGCTGATTACTTTGGTCGTGGGGTTTTCAACAAGCTCACTCTCATCACAGATCTGCCCCCTGGCAAATCAGCCACAACTATTGATGCTGGCCTGCAGAGGGAACTCCTCATACACACGAAACGGAGCACCTAGAGCTATGCCTGCCCTGGAACACCTCCCTCATGGATCTTGCACTGGACTTATCTTGAGTACTCTGTAAATTAGTTGCTTCTTGATTTCTTTTAATCACTCGAATGACTTGGGATAGAACTTGACTGGAGAGGATCAAAAAAGAGGGTGGGAGCTTAAGCAGCTATAAAACTACCATGTTGGAATACATATAATGCAAAGAATTGTGCACTTTCTAAGAGGGTTTGCGTCTCGATCAGGGTGCACAGTACCCCTCTGCCAGCCTCACAGTGCCTTAAGCCCTGGGCACACCAGTCTGCCTGCAGTGCAATCTCTGGTGTTATTTTGGCACATCACAGAGCCTAATTTTGCAGCAGATTTCCACTGTCCAGAATATGATTGTCCTGTGGGCTGGGTCAGACAGTGTTGCAACTAATTATATTGCACTAGCTGGACTGTCAGAACAAGTGGGCATGAAAATAATTGGGTTCCTTGTCTAGCGCTGTATGGTGAGCTTGTTGGGTTTTTTGTTGGTTTGTTTTTTAATTTAGTTGCATGTAGATGAGAGAGAAAGTCTGGTTGCTAGTAGAAAATCAGAGTTTGGGCCCAGATGGTGTTACAGGTTTGAATTGCTTAATTTGTTTGCTTTGAGGCTATTTCATGAAATGAAAAATGGCCTAAAAGGCATTTAGATTAAAAAAAAAAAATCAACTCAAATGTGAGTTCAGAATTTCTCCTGGCAGCTGCTCGAGTCATGTTTCACCTTTATTAAGTGACCTCTCACAAATTCAGTTGTGCCGTAACTGTCTTTCCATTTAAAGATTTGGATTGCTTGCTACAAGAAAAGTTATGTACATACTTTGAATTTATGCATGTTTTGTAGCTCAGAAGTGTGAATATGGGCTATTTTTAATGTGCTCAAACTGATTTAGGGATATAATCTGCCCTAGAGGGGCCCCTCTACAAGTTATGTATCTAAAAAAATATATACTTCATAATAAGTTAATTGTAGGGTTTTTCATAGAATTGTAAACTAATGTTTTGTATACTGTATATTAGTCTTCTGTACATATAAAATAACTTCCAAACCCTCTCTGTGTTGTAAAGGCAAATCCAGGGACTGACAGCACATTAGCAATTGTCAGAAAATTGCCCTCTATTTCTGTAGCACCGGATTTTGAAGAATAAAAACTGCTGCAACTACACAAGTATTTTTAAGAATACCAGGGAAGAGATCCCTTGGAAAACCCCCTCCCTAAAACCTCAGGGGGTACCTCAAGCTCTTTTCCCCAAAGAGCTTGAAAGAGAAAATACAAGCTACAGTCTGTGGTAGGTGTCCCCTAGTCAGAGGCATGCAGATACAGACAGATTTTCCAGGACACAGAAATGAACCAATAACAGGTTAATTAAAAAAAAATTATTATCAAACAAAACCATAGTTGCCAGAATAGTGACTAGATCGGGGTGGCCAACCCATGGCTCACGAAGAAAAAAATTGTGGCCCTTGAAGGAACTGGGACAGAACCAAAAACTGCTCTGGTCAGCTGCTCTCATGGCCAGGCCTCTGAGCCACATGCGTCCTCACAGCCTGTGCAGTTCTGCTCACAGCCCCCAGCTTACTATGTCACATCCTGCACGTGCAGGCCAGGTCTTGCACAGTGTCCTAGCCTGCATGTGCTAGCAGCCGGCTGTTGAGCGCAGGCAGCGGTTCCAGGTGCGGCAGCGCTGCTAGTGGTGACTCCAGGACCAGGGCATTAGGTTAGTGGGGGAGTGGGGTTGGGTTAGAGCGGGGAGGGGAGGTGTTTGGCTCTGGGGAGGAGGATGGGAGGTGCGCACAGAGTTCCAGCCATTCAGCGTGCTGGGTGCTCAGCGCACGTGACCCAGCACCTGGAGGTAGATGTGTAGCTGTAGCTGCAGTGGTGCCTCCAGATCCCAAGAATTAGGTTAGAGCTGGGGGGAGGAGGGAAGGATTAGTATAGCTATAGAGGGTGGCCAGTGCCTGGCTCGGGGGAAGGGGAGGAAGATTGGGTTAGACGGTGCGTGTGTGGCTCTGGGGAAAGGAAGGAGGATTGGGTTTGGGCGGGGGGGTGCCTGGGGGAAAAGAGGAGAAGAGGAGCCAGCGCACTTCCTGAGACCCCAGCTGTCTCTGTCCCCTCCTTCTGGCCAGACCCCCCCATGAGTACCTTGCCCCAGCACTCTGTCCCCGGCTCCCACCAGGACAGTTCGGGCCACATTAGTGAGGCTTGGGGGGTTTGGAGTGGTTGGGTTTTTTTTGCATCTCACTTGTGTAGCCCCCAACTGATTTTTCTGTGGGTTAGTGACCCCTGACTCAAATTCCACACACTGAAAATCTGTGTCTTAAGCCCATCATACTCCCTGCCCTGAACCCCTCATGCACCCCAGCCCAAACTCCTGCACCCTCACAGCCACAAGCCTGCGGCTTGCTCAGCACCCCAACAATCTCCAGCCTGGAGCCCCCTCTTCTCTACTTTCTCCTGCACCCAAATTCCCTCCCAGAGCTTGCACCACTCACCCGTTCCCAGTGCTTTTTTGTGAGCCACAGTAGCAGTGGAGACAGCGTGAGGAGCTGGGCAAAGTTGTTGAGCCCCCCAAAAAAAGGGCAGGGCCGCGAAGACCCGGGGAAAAGTTAACCAAAAAAAGGTGTCCTGAGTTGGATCTACCATCACCTATTTTCCCGCAGCGCAGCGCTGGTTTTTTTCATCAACAGCTTTGCCCCGGCTCTTCACGCTGTCTCCACTGCTATTGTGGCTCTTCATCTGGAATAGGTTGGCCATCCCTGGACTATATGGAAAAGAGCCACCAATTAATTTAGATGCTCTAGCCCTGGGCTCAGGTCTTAGTTACAAAAGAGAGGAAAAACCCACTTTTAACAGCACAGACGACATTTCCCAAACCAGGAAAACAACAAAGCCTGACGGTTAACTAACTTTACTCTACTTACATATTGTAAAAAGACTGCTTGGAGAGAGAGAGAGAGACAACCTCCCATCTCCCTGTTACGTGGAAGAAAACCGCACTCTCAGACAAAAGACGGAAAAGTTAAAAATTCCTTTGTCCCAGTTTGAAATCCCTACCTACCTTACCGTTGGCTAACCAGATACCTGGCTAGGTTAACCGCTGAGGCCCCAGGCTGCTGGCCAGCCCTCATGATTATGACAACATCACTTGAGAATTTATAGTTATCGCTCTGTGGTTTGACTGGTTCTTCTCAAGATCAGGCCCAGTATTAAAATACTATTGAGCTGAGAGGCTTAATATGTGGGGTTGTAACTCAGACTTCAGGAATCTCTCTGTATTTATAATAGTTACATTAATACATTTAGCAAAGTCACATACAGCCTAACTCAGCAAGGTAGAGATAAGGGATGTAAAAATATGTTTAAAAAGGTAACTCTGTAAGCGCTAAAAATCGTAGCAGTGACACGTGTTGCGGGCTCTGCAGTATAGGGATGTTAAGAGTATAACAGATTAACCATTTAATCAATATAGTGATGCTTATTGGTTATACTCAGCTGGCTCCTAGTGAGGTGGCTTTGCTGTGGCAGTGAAGCTTGCCTCTCCAGAAGCTGGGCGGACCAGGGCTAACCAAAGGGTAGATTTTACAGAAGATAAATTGTTGAGTGTAAAACCTAATCTCTTAGCATAAAGGAAGGTCTGTTCTAAGACAATAGGAATGTGTTATGTACAAGGCCACAGATATGGGTTTAAGCTCCCACTATGCAGTAGGTACACTTCAGAAATCTTAGGGGAGGAGATGAGTAGGTTTGGTCACAAGCATAGTACAGGACAGGCCAAGGTTCAAGCTTGTGGGAGAGAGGTGGTCTGGGCATGGCGGTGAGACAGGGCAGGGGCTCACATGGTGACCCAGTGTTCGGCACCCCCCATTTGCTAGGAGAGTGCAGCATTCCCTTTCAGAGCAGGAGGGGGTGCAGGCATGATGGAAGGGCTGAGGCTCAAGCATACACCAAGCCTCCCTGTGGGAGGTGGGACTGGGCATGATTGCATGGCAGGGTCTCAAGCCATGCTTCACTGGGATGAGCAAATGGAGGTTTATTGCTAAGGAATCAGTTAATAGTTTCCCCTCCTTCATCCAGGTTGCCATATCAGTCTTCTCTGAATCTCACAGAGTGATAAAGATGCTGACAGAATGGCCAGAAACCCAGGCCTTATGCGGTGATGCTTTGTGCTGCAATGATGCCAGATCACTTACTGCTGGCTTTTCATGGGAAGGTGTCCTCCTGTGGAGGACGGAATAAGGCAGGCCTCCCTTGAGACCTTGTGAGAAGGATCAAAGAGTTCCTCTAGGAGAGCTTTATGGAGATGTGTAGGGAGGACTCCCACTCAGTCTTCAAACATGTTGACAAGCTGTTCTGGGAAGCCCCTGCTGTGAAGGTAGAGTGGCCACCACAGATAACACCCAATTGCCTTAACCCAGTTGTAGCATGATGAAAAATGTGAACTCACCAGAAATGCCCCTCCCTGACATCAGGGCCCAGCAGTGATATGTGCTGGGAGGAAGGGATTGTCTCCAAAGTTATAAAAAAGTCCGTGCTGTCAGTGAGATCCAGTGTCCTGCTCACCTTCTGACCATTCTTCTCCTCTTCATCCACATTGTCCTCCATGCTGCTGCCTGAAGCTGCCAGAGGAGTGTCGGGGGGTGGGGGGGAATCCAAGGATTGGCTTGAGAAACTGGTCAGCTCTCTCCTTAGGATACCACACAGCCACTTATCGCTGCAAACATGATGCTTCTATGACCTACACTATCCATTTGCCTCCATTGTCTTCTGGTATGCCTGCCTCAGTTCTACCTGAACAGATTCCTCTCCTCTCCACAGCTATGAGATCCAGAATCTCCTACATGCTCCATGCTGGTGCTTGTTTGGAACTGTGAGCATTCATGGTCAGAGGAGCTGCTGAGCTGTACTGTCTGCTCATCACACTGGCCACACAGGAAATGAAATTAACATTTTCCTGGGGCTTTTACTGTGTACTTCCACAGCTTCTCACTTATCCAGAAGACTTATTAAAGAAAGCTATCAGATTGGTTTGACATGATTTGTTCTTTACAAATTCATGCTGGCTTTTACTAGGGATGTAAACAACTAGTCGACTATCCGATAAGCATAAGTTTGTCTGATAGTCCTTTGTTTTTGTTGCTTCCCCCTACTGCTTCTATCAGTGGCAACAAGGGGGGTGAGAGAGAGAAGCAGCAGCAGGAGCTGGTGCTGGGAGGAGCCAGCTTAAACGATTCTAGAGTTGGAGAACTCAAGTGATTTTAGGTTGAACCTAAGTAAGTGATGTATTTTTTCTTTGTTCTTGTTCTCTTGTCTGCTTTCTCCTAGCTGTGACAGGGTCCATCAAACTATCTCTGGGAATCCGTGGTTTAAGGCATTTGAAACGGTTCTGGTCAGCATCAGGATGGGAGGGCTGCATGCACCCCTGCCATGGGTTGGAAGCAGCATGTGAGGTAACACAAAAAAGCAAAGTTGCTGTATCAGCCGTGAGCCAGTCCCAGGGAATATCTAATAATGTTCCCTCTGAGGGGGCACCGATCTACTGGGCTACGTCTACACTGGCCCCATAAAATGGAATAGTCATGCAAAGCAGGTAACTCAGAGTAGGGAAATCCGTGGGGGATTTAAATATCCCCGCGAATTTAAATAAACATGTCTGCCGCTTTTATTCCGGCTTGGGGAAAAGCCGGAAAAAAGCGTCTAGACTGGCACGATCCTCCGGAATAAAGCCCTTTTCTGGAGGATCTCTTATTCCTACTTTCAAGCGATTTGTCTCGTGCCATTCATCCTAAGCTTCTGACAAACAGAGCGTGGAGTAGAGTAGAAGAATTACTTCTTGTATTTTGCTAGCAATGTTGATATTTGCTTTTTTTGGAGACGTTTTACACTGTTGTCTTATATTTAACTTACGGTCAAAATCAGTTGTAAACCCCTCCCAATTTGTTATAATTTGGAACCATTATAAGGAAAAACTTAAATAGTTCTGCAGCACCTTAAAGTCTAAGAAACCATGAAGAGGAGCTTGTGCGGGTGCAACCCAGTTGTTCAGCTGCCATCAATGAAACCTTTCTAAGGACCTTTGTCTTTGAACATGTGGCTCATCCCACTGGGGTAACTGTTACCCCCTGTTGCCTCTTTCTGGGGGAGGCAAAACCCCTGTGCAGGGGTCAGCAGCATCCCCCCCCCCCCGATCTTTCTTCTCCGTCACCTCTTCTGCCTCAGCCTAACTGGCTTGATTCCCTAGGCCAGTGAGTTTCCGCCCCCTCTGCTCAATGCAAGCAGCAGACACTGAGCTACTGCGCCTGCTCAGTGCCCTAACTGCTCCTTACGTAGCACGTGGCTCCAGGCAGCAGCTCTGTACAAACCAGCGATCCCGCCCCTGTGCCCTGGAGCTGGTCGGCCCCGTGCACAAGCCGCGACCCCGCCCCTCTCCGGCTGGGCAAGATTGTCAGTGGCTCCCAGGCGGCGGAGCACGTGGCAGGCACCGGCTGCGTGCGCCGACCTTCCAGCAGCGCTCGCGCTCGGCAGCCACTAGTCACGTGCTCGGGGAGAGCGGTCAGCTGATCTCTGCCAAGCCCGGCCCGCCCGCCGAGATGGCCGCCTGCCTGCAGTGGCGCCGCTTCGTGTTCTTCGAGCGGGAGCCGGTGACGGAGCCGGGCGGGCCGGAGGGGGCCGGGAAGCCCTTCGCCCTACCGCCGGGCATCGCCGTGTGCGACGCGGGCCGGGGCAGCCTGGTGCTCGGGGATATCCTTGCGGCGCCGCGTGGGCGGGGGCTGAAGCCCTGAGCCCGGCCTGTCCCGGGGCGGGGGGATTCTCCCGAGCCTGGCTCAAGCTAAGGCCACGCGTGTCGCTTCGCCTCGCCGCCACGGGCCCCAAATCCCTCCCCTGCCCTCAGTCTCAGCCCGCGGGCTCGGGGCTGGCTGAGCGACCTCCCTCCTGTTAGAGGCGGGTGCTGCAGATGGGGCTGAGGCACAGTGCTGGCTGGAGGGGGAGACCCTGGTGTTCCCATCACCTGTGCTTTGCCTGACCTGAGCAGGAAAGAAAAGGGAAGTGAGAGAGATGCACGGAGCCCACACATGTCAGAACATGCTTTTCTAAAAAGCGTAGTTAACTGGGAAAAAAATCGTCAGGAGTTTGGAATGGGTGCCATATGAAGAGAAATTAGACTGGAACTTTTCAGGTTAGAAAAGAAGAGACTTAAGGGAGCGGGATATGACAGAGATCTATAAAATCATCACTGGTGTGGAGAAAGTGAATAAGGAAAAGTTATTTACTTGTTCCCATAACAAAAACTAGGAGTTACCAAATGAAATAAATAGGTAGAAGGTTTAAAACAAAAAGTATTTCCTGCAGCACACAGCGTGTTGAACTCCTTGCCAGAGGATGTTGTGAAGGCCGGGATTTTAACAGGTTTCAAAAAAGAACTACAGGTTGAACCTCTAGTCTAAAACTCTCTGGCCTAGAAACTTCTGTCACCCAGAATTATTTTAATTAGCCAGATTTCCATTTTTCATGGGGGTGGCCAAGTTTCCCGTGGTCCCATAAAGTTTGTTTACAGCCACCAGTCCTATCTCTCAGTCTTCTGTGCCATTATTTAGCTCTAATTTACTCCTAAATGTCCTCTATTAGCCAGGATGGAAGATTGGTTTCCGTAGTCTGTATTTGTCAGAGGCTGACAGTGGGTGACGAAGAAGGATCACTTGATGATTACCTGTTCTGTACATTCCCTTGGGGGCACTTGGCATTGGCTACTATTGGAAGACTGGATACTGGGCTAGATGGACCTTTGGTGTGACCCAGTATGGAATTGGTAAACATTCCCTGAAACCACAAGATATGGTTTGTTGACCTAGTATGTGGTCTCTTGGCTTTAGGAAGTCCAGTCCTTTTTCTTTTTTGCATGATGCTTATGAAGATGCTTGTAAATGTGTGCTGTGTAGCTGAGAATTGCTGTAGGTATAAGGACTAGAAAGAGTTAGGGATGTAAAATCCCATTTAATCAGATAACTGATTAAACACTTAAACAGGATCCCACAGGTGAGGGACTGCTCTGGCCACCCTGGAGTATCCCCTATCACCACATTGGCAGGCCCAGCCTGGCTGGAACAGCCTTCTTCCCATGTCAGGCTGGGGGCTTCTCCAGCCTGGCCAGGTGGCCAGTTAACCAGTGACATCCATGGAAAGATTACAGTGGACAAAAATGTCATCTGTGTACTTGAAACAAGGTGTACAGCTTGAGCTTGAACTACACTATGAATTCAGTACAGGTGGGCTCTGAAAGATGCCTGTGGGGTTCTTATCGGAGTCAAAAGTGTTTATTCCTTTGCAGCAGGCCCTAAACTAATAGATATCTGTTAGGTGTGCACAGAGCTGTTGCTTTGTTTTTCAGTTGTCCTTTGACGAATGAAAAATGCCCTCTTCTTCCAAGTCTCAGTCATTTGTACTCTAAAACGTTCACTATTTTGTTGGTCTGTGATCACCTCAGTGTCTGGAACGATAGCTAACATCAGAATATTTGGCCAGCAGTCCAAAATATGAGTAGCTTAAAAAGAGTTTGGTTGTGATGTGTGTGGCTTCATTTTTTTCCCTGAGTACCTTGACTATCATCTACATTTGGAAGGTCACGTTTGGTTCTTGTCGCGTTCCCTTCAGCTTATCAGTTTCCAGGCTTACAAGCTGAGAGTTACTCACCTGTACCAGCTGAAGCAGCACAGCATCTTGGCTTCTGTTGGTGAGGATGAAGAAGGCACTAACCCGCTGGTAAGTCAAATGGCGAAGAGGACTTGAGCCCATCTTGTCTAAGAAGAGCAGTGTATTGGGATTAGTTTGGGAATGTCTTTGTTCTAAAAACAGTATGCTAAATTCTAGCCTTGTGGTCTTAAAAGGGACTAGGTTTTGGCCCCAATATACCTGAAGACCAAGTTCTGCTCATGTTCTTTCTCTTTTGTTTCCAGGTTAAAGTCTGGAACTTAGAGAAACGAGATGGTGGGAATCCTCTTTGCACAAGGATTTTCCCTGCAATACCGGGTAACAAACCAACAGTTGTGTCTTGCCTAGCTGTCCATGAGAATCTTAACTTCATGGCTATTGGTAAGTGAAAAACAAACACCTCCTGAAGGTGCCAGAGAAACAAAAGATACTATAATGGAGTGAAAATGGGTTGGTCCTACTGACGGCAGGATAGATTAGTTTGACATTTTCACAACCATGATTTTCTTCCTAAAGAGAGTGTACCTGATGCTACTTGAGAAGACCAATAATTTCTGACTAAAGTTTGGCAAATTTTGAGTTTTACTATAATTTATGTGCAAAGAGATGTTTACAAGTTAGGTACATATCCCTTTAGCTATATTACAACTTTTTCTTCAAATTAGTGGGGGGTTATATATTCCTCTTTTTTTTTTTTTTTAAAGGATATTTGAGTAAGTTATGCCCCCAAACTTGAGCTTTTATTCTAGTGGAGAATGCGTTTTGCAATATGGTATTACCAGGCTGTAAAAAAAATAGGAAAGATAAAGATGGTCCCATTGGAGGGGGAGTGGCACAGTATGTTAAGGAAACTTTAGTCCAATAAGGTTCCAATTGGAAATGAAAAAAACCTATACCATGGATAGAAATTTCATGCGGGGCCGTATATATACCTTTCACACCTCTAGGCAGAGCATCTTCAGGGCCTCGCTGCCTAAAGCTGAACTTCATGTTTTCCATTTAAAAAAATAATTTAAATACACCTACAAAAATACATATATTCAAAATAAATCTATGAAGTCATTTAAAAATGTGGTTAAGCACACAGTTAAATAATAGAATATAATTTATTTAAATATTTTTGATGTATGTTTAATTTCATATATATTGATTTCAATCACAACGAAGGATATAGTGCTCAATTTATTTTGATTAATAAATATTTGTGCTGTAAAAAGTAAAAGAAATAGTATTTTTCATTTACCTCATACAAGCACTGTAGTGCAATCTGTTTATCATGAAAGTTGAAGATGGTAAAAATAAATTGAAAAATAAAAATTTGTGTTTACAGTGTCACCTGAAAGTGAGAACAAGCGTTCTCATGGTACTGTTTTAGCCAACATTGCAAGATATCACATCTAGGTTTGCAAAAATACACGTCTCTTCATGGTTCATCCACCATTCCAGAGGACATGCATTCGTGCTGATGATGGGTTCTGCTAGATAATGAATCAGAATAGTGCAGACGGACGCATGTTAACTTTGATCCTCTGATTCAGATCCCACCAGCGGAACGTTGGCTTTCTTTTTGGTGGTTTGGGTTCTGGAGTTTCCACATAGGAATTTTGCTCTTTTAAAATTTCTGAAAGCATGCTTCACAGTTTGTTCCTTTCTGGTTCTGGAAAGCACTTCAGATTCTTTAAAGCTTGGGTCGAATGCTGTAGCTATCTTCAGAATTCTCATATTGGTACCCTCTTTGCATTTTGTAAAATCTGCAGTGAAAGTGTTCTTAAAACAGATATGAGCCAACCATTATGTCAGACTGCTATAACATGAAAGTTATGGCAGAATGTGGGTAAAATGGATTAGGAGACATACTATGAAGAGAGTTGGCAGTTTTTTAAAGGGACATTATTAAGGGCTCAAAACCAAACTATTCCACGAGGTAAGAAAGATAGGAAGTATGGCAGGATACCATGTTAGATCAACTGGGAGGTCTTACATCAGGGTGGGCAAAAGCCTCTCAGCGAGCTGGATCTGACCCACCTTGGGCTTTGATCCTGTCCCCCCATCTAGCGTGTGCCCCAAGGGAAAGAGCTCATCCCCACCCCTCCTTTATCCAGGAGCCTCTGGAGAGGAGGCAGGGCTGGGGCTGAGGCTCCTCAACAGGGCCAGTCCAGGAGGCGCCACTACCTTGGCCAGACAGCCGGGGCTGGTGGAGAAAGCTGGAGGCACTGCTGCCAAGGCACCTCCGGGGCCGGCCCCGGGACGCATGGGTGTGGTATAATGTCGCTTCTGCGGTAGTACACTGTGGTAGCACGCTTCTGGGGCTGGCGCCAGACCTCCTGGGCACAGTAGTGGTGCCTCCAGGGCTGGGCGCAGTAGCGGCACCTCTGGGGCCGGCCCGAGCTGTGGTAACGCACCTCCGGGTCGGTCTTGGGCTGCAGTGGTGTGGTAATGGCATCTCTGAGACCAGCCCCAGGCTGCATGTCTCTGGCTTCTGAAGCGGCCTGGGGACACATGGCTCTAGGGCAGCCTGTGGCCGGGGCACCTCTGGGATGGCCTGTGGTGCCTCCGGCCTCTGGGGCTGGCCCCAGGCCATATGACCCCAGCAGTGGTGTCTACAGCCTCCGGGTTGCCTCGGGGCCAGCCCCTGGACTGTGTGGCTGATGCAGCAGTGTCTCCAGCCTCCAGGACTGCGTGGCCATGGCAGTGGGGCCTCTCTCCAGGGCGGCTGGGACTGTGTGGCTGCAGCTGTTGCTGCAAGGGGGCACGAAGCAAAGTAAGGTTCTCTCTCATTCCCAGACCTCCCTCACCCCAATCCCGTCACTCTTTCCCCTCCCCCCGCCCCTGGCCAAGACCCGGCACCCTCCCTTGTTCTTGCACCCTCTCTCCTGACCACATACTGCTCCCTCCCTTGTTCCTGCTTCCTCCACTTCGTCAGATACCCTACTCCCAGCCTGCTTCTGCACCGCAGCTTTTTCCCAGATCCTGCACCTCATCCTTATCCTACTTCCTGGCAGCTCTGTCTCGTGCACTTTACCCCTCATTTTTGTCCCTACCCCAGAGCCTGAGAAGGTTCATAAAATCCACTAACTCTAGAACCCCAGAAAAGTAAATCTAGTCTATGGGAAGCCCTGAACCTCAGTTTCTCCCCTTCTTTTCCCCTCACCCCGTGAGGCTGGGGCCCAAGAGGAGTGAGGTGTCTCAGTTGGGGCCACATTAGTGAGCGTTGGAGGGTTTTGGAGGAGTTTTTTTTGCTTCCCACTTTGTGGCCCCCAACTGATTGTTTTGTGGGTCAATGACCCCGATCCTAAAAGGATTCCCCACCCCTGCCATAAATAAAGAAAACATTGAAACCTTTCGTGTTGGACATAATATTTTACTTAGTTTATCAAACTTCATTTTAAATAAACATGAAAAAGATTAAGCATGTTTAATAATTTAAATCAAACTGTTCTTACTAGCAGCAGCTGGTTCAGAAAATAAGGTCACCATACCCAGCAGAGTAGTTCTCAACCCTGCCCCTTCTGAGTCGGCCCACGACCACTTTTGAAATTTGTAAAGTGGCTTCCCTTCCAAAATTATTGCCCTCCCCAGTCGTATATGATCTAAAAATCAAAAAGGAGTTGTATTAAAAATTGGAAACAAGGTCAAATTACAAAAGATTAATATAAGCAAACAACAGAGATATGCAGGAGCAAGATTAGAAAGGCAAAGGCAGAAAACAAGCTAAATTTAGCTAGGGGCATAAAGGGTAACAAGATGATGTTCTACAAGTATATTAGGAGCAAGAGGAAGTCCAAGGACAGGGTAAGCCCATTGTTTCTCCCTCTTTATTGAACAATAACGGGAAACTTGGAATTGACAGAGGTGCTTAATGATTTCTTTGTTTCGGTTTTCATTAAGATGATGGATTGTGATGGGATGCCTAACATAGAGAATACTAGTGGAAATGGGTAGATTTAGAAGTTAAGATAAAAGAACAAGTTAAAAATAACTTAGAAAAGTTAGATGTCTGCATGTCACCAGGGCCTGATGAAATGCATCTTAGAATACTTGGGGAGCTGATAGAGGAGGTAACTGAGCCTTTAGCTATCGTCTTTGAAAAAACATGAAAGTCAGGAGAGATTCCAGAAGACTGGAAAAAGGCAAGTATAGTACACATCCATGAAAAGGAAAATAACAACAACCTAGGAAACTACAGACCAGTCAGTTTAACTTCTGTGCCAGGGAAAATAATGGAGGAATCCATTAATTAATTACGATGTTTGCAAACCTCTGTAAGATACTGTGATGGGTAACAGCCAGCATGTATTTGTAAAGCACAAATCCTGTCAAACAAATCTGATAGGGTATCAAGCCTTGTGGATAAGGGAGAAGTGGTGGACATGGTATTCCTAGATTTTAGTAAGGCATTGACATGGTCTTGCATGACCTTATCCATTAACTAGGGAAATCCAGCCTAGATAGGGCTGCTATAAGGTGAGTGCATAACTGGCTGGACTACCATTCACAGAGAGTAGTTATTAAAGGTTCACAATCATGCTGAAAGGGCATAACAAGTTGGGTTCTGCCAGGGTCTGTTTTGGGACCAGTTCTGTTCAATATCTTCATCAACGATTTAGATACTGGCATAGAGAGTACTGTTATTAAATTTGCAGATACAGTGAAGCTGGGAGGGGTTGCATCTGCTTTGGAGGATAGGGTCATAATTCAAAATGATCTGGACAAACTGGAGAAATGGTCTGAGATAAATAGGATGAAGTTTAATAAGGACAAATGCAAAGTGCTCACTTAGGAAGGAACAATCAGTCACACACATACAGAATGGGAAGCGACTGTCTAGGATGGAGTACGGCAAAAAGGAATCTAGGGGTTATAGTGGACCACAAGCTAAATATGAGTCAACAGTGTTGTGGTTTAAAGTAAAAGGTTCAGAAATGCGGCTAGTCCCAGGGAGGCGCAGAAACAGGCAAACTATTACTAAATATCTTTTATTAAAGGGCTTCTACGTATAAATTATTATTTTATCAATTTCTTACATATGTAGGCACCAAATAAGTATTAGAATGTCCAATAAGCAAAATGCAATACAGTGAAGAAAATTCCTTGAGGTTTTTCTAAATCCCAATAGTTGTTAACAAGGGACCAGAGATTAACAACAGTTACATTTACATCAGTCTTACTTATAAGACTAATCATTTATCTAAAACGCTTAACACTACTACTTAACAATACCTCTAAACAATTTCAGATAACAATACTTATATTTAACAGACACACAAACTACAACAACAACAGCATATTTGGTATTCGTTATGTTTGGGATACGTTACGCTCTACAGGAACTTGTTTGGTTCGGTGAGCGGGAGGTGGCCCTCGGGTGATCAGTCCTGGGACCTGGCTCATATTCCGCCATCCAATGTTTATTCGGGATTCCTCAATTTGATACAGGAGGGGAAGCTGTTTTATAGAGAAAGCTTTTGCACGCTTTTTGTGATAGGCTAGCAGACCCTGTCTGTTAAGTGACAGGAGTAAGGGGGTGAGATGGTTTCCTGTTTTTTCCTTTTCTGCCTTATCGGGCATGGCACAGTCAGCACAACCAGCACGAACTTTACATGAACCTTTTAGGTCTGGTTTTGGTTCCTGTTCGTCGCTGATCTTTAAGTTACATAGTGTAAGGGTTTTCATCAAGGAGAAGTTGACCTTTTGCTTGGATGGCAATACGCGCGAGAGGCCTGGCCAGCAAAGAGCCTGCTTCCACAAGTGTGACGCTGTTGCAACAAAAGCAAACATGATTCTGAGATGCATTAACAGGAGTGTTGTGAGCTCATTCTTCTGCTCTACTCTGCGCTGATTAGTCCTCAGTTGGAGTCTTGTGTCCGGTTCTTGGCCCCACATTTCAAGGAAGATTTGGAAAAATTGGAGAAGGTCCAGAGAAAAGCAACAAAAATGATTAAAGGTCTAGAGAACATGACTTATGAAGGAAGACTGAAAGAATTGGGTCTGTGTAGTTTGGAAAGGTGAAGACTGAGAGGGGTCATGATAGCGGGTTTCAAGCATCTAAAAGGGTACCACAAGGAGGAGGGAGAAAAATTGTTCTCCTTGGCCTCTGATGATTGGACAAGAAGCAATGGGCTTAAATTGCAGCAAGGGACATTTAAGGTTGGACATTAGGAAAAACTTCCTGACTGTCAGGGTGGTTAAACACTGGAATAAACTGCCTACGGGGTTGTAGAATCGGCATCACAGGAGATATGTAAGAGCAGTTTAGACAGACATCTATCTGGGATGATCTAGACAGAACTTGGTCCTGCTGTGAGGACAGGGAACTGGACTCTGACTTCTCGAGGGCCCTTCCAGTTCTATGATTCTATTCTTCACCAGGGAGCTCACTCAAAATTTAATTAATGTGTTTTTTTTTAAGGAGCATAATCAGCCTGGAAGCATGTCCACTGGAATGTTGGCACGAAGGGGCACATACATATTTAGTATATCTGGTGGGTATTTACCTTCCAATATCATCTATAAAGGTGCATGGGAGTACCTGTTCTCTTTTGCAGATGACATTGTAAATAAACTGGCAGCCTAATCTCCCATAAATGTAAACAAACTCGTTTGTCTTAGCGAGTGTCTAAGAAGTAGGACTAAGAGGACTCAAAAGGTCTAAAGTTTTACATTGTTTTGGCTTTGACTGCAGTTATTTAACAATCTACATTTGCAAGTTGCACTTTCTTTATCATTTTTCAATGCCGATATTTGTAATAAAATATTGTAATATGAGCACTGTACCATTTGTATTGTGTTGTAATTGAAATCAATATATTTGAAAATGTGGACAAACACCCAGAAACATTTAATACATTTCAATTGATACTGTTTAACTATTGATTAAGAATGTCATTAATAATAATAATTTAATCACAATTATTTTTTAGTTAATGGTGTGAGTTAACTATTAACGATTAATTGACAACCCTATTTTAAAACAATCACATAGGTTGCAGGCAGGTGCTACTTTACTGCACATGCACCTGTTTCTTCCTTGAGTTCTACTCTGCAAAGGTGATTATGATCTCCTTGCATTCCATATATTTTAAAAATTCTTCATCAGTAATTAGAAAGGTCCAGGCTTCTGACCCTTGGGAGCACCAGGCTCAGGGTATAAAACCTGAAGGAAGTGCTGGGGTTTGGGGCTTCAGCCCCATGATTCTGTTCCTAGTAGGAATGTTAAAATTAGATTACTCAACTAATCGAAGAGTCGATGGATTTCCTTCGACTCTTCGGTTAGTTGATAAGGGTGCTTCAGCTTGGAAATGTAGCAAGAGCCCACTCGGCTGATGCTACATTTCAAAGGTGGAAGTGCCATGCAGCATTCCGCCTTTGAAATGTACAATAGCCCTAGCATGAATCTCCCCCCTCTTCCCCTATAGCTCCTCCCCTTTCCCCCTCCTTGCTGCCTCTTTCTGATAGTAGCAGCAAGGGGAAAAGCGATTAGTTGACTAGTGTGTTGACTATCTGATAATCATCTAATCAGTTAGTCCCTTACATCCTCAGTTCCTAGAGTCAGCGCTGGGGTGTGTGCACTGGAGTTTGAGGTTTTAGCTGGGGGCTGAGCGCTGCTTTTAACCGAGTGCTCCCTCCATAGCTAGAGACTCACTGTGCCCTGCCTCCACTGAAATTGGGAGTGGAGCTGTGCAAGCTCCAGCCCCCTGGGCAGAAGACGGGAATGGAGCCTCAAATCCTTATGATGACTGGGCAAATGTGACAGAGATAAAACTTTGAGAGATCATACATCATGCTTCTTGGAGCAGCTAGCTCTGGAACACACAAGGAGTGTGGCAGTTCTTGATTAGTCTTAATTGGGAGCACAAGATCTGATCCAGGAACTAATTCTAGTTAACCCATTTAGTAATCATGATCATAATGTAATGAAATTTGGCATAATGCTGGAATTGCCACTTGGTAATATTTAACTTTAAAACAGGGAATGACATAAAAATAAGGACACTTGTTAGACAGACATTAGAAGAGACTGTCACAAAGGTGAAATGCTTGTAAAACTGTGGGGATTATTTAAAAGCACCAGAAATAGAAAATCAAACTAAGTGTATTCCCAAATCAGACCATATAATAAGACCAAAAGTTTAGCCATAACGGTGTTCAGCAGAATAATTGAGGCTATTAGAGGCAAAAATGCATCCTTAAAATTTTGGACGTTAAATCCTAGTGAGGAGAATAGAAAGGAGCATAAGCTCTGGTAGGGTATGTGCAAAAGTATAATAATGCAGACCAAGAAAGAATTCGAAAATCAACTTGCTATACCCACAAATACCAACAATAAGAAAGTACATAAAAAGCAGGAAGCTTGCCAAATGGGCAACAGGGCCAATAGAGAACAGAGGTGTTAAAGGAATATTCAAAGACAATAAGGCTACTGCAGAAAAGCTAAATGAGTTGTGTGCAGCAGTCTTAACTGCAGAGGATGTGGGTTAGATACCTAGATCAGAGCTTTTACCTCTGGGTAACAAATCTGACACTATTCCACCTTGATATGTCAGTTGAGAATGTTTTAAAACCAACTAGAAAATTAAATAACACACCAGGACCACATGGTATTCATCCAGAACTTCTGGATGAAATCAAATTTTGCAGACTTCATAACTGTAGTTCATTCTGTAATGTAAATTACTGTTGAAAGCATCTTCAGTATCAGAAGACTGGAGAGCAGCTAATCATAGACTTGTGGAAATGTAACACTAGTTTTTAACAAGGGCTCCAGAGGCATTCCTGGGTAGGGATGTTAAATATCGGTTAATTGAATAGTCAAGTAACCTCATGAATTCTTATTGGTTAGTCGACTGCTCTATAGTATCCGGGGGATGGGCCAGCAGTATCAGAGGTAGCAGTGTAGCATGCCAGGCGGGAGCTGGTCTGCGACGGGAGACGGTTTTAAAAACTAGCTCCTCTCTCAGACCAGCTGCTTGTTACCCCATGCTGCTGCCTCGGATACAGAGGAAGTAGTGCGGGGTGGCAGCAGCCCCTGTCTGGGTCTGGGGGCGCGGTCTGTGCTTCCAGACGCAGCAGGAGCCAGAACTGAGGTGGCTGCCTGCCTGCCTCGCTCATAATACACTTCAAATGAGGGGCCTCAGCAGAGGTAGGTCCCAAACCCATTGCAAGCTAGGACTGAGTCAGGTTGCTGGCCAGCCTGCTAAAAAATTTACTTGGGTGTGGGGAGAAATGCATGTAGTCTATGCCATTAATCTATAAGTTTTTGCTTATCAGTTAATTGACTATTATTACATCCCTAATCCTGGCAACTATGGTCCATAGAGCCTTAATTTGGAACTAGGAAATTGGGTTGAAACTATAGTAAAGAACAGAATGATCAGAAATGCTGATTTATTGGGGGGTGAGTCGGCATGGCTTTTATAAAGGGAAGTCACACTCCTCACCAATTTATTAGGATTCTTCACAGGTGTCAAGAAGCATGTGAACAACGGTGATCCAGCAGGGATGTTAAATTTAGTTGAATCAACTAGTCAATGGATTTTCCACTGATTAGTTGATTAATGGATAAGGAGGGGAGCTGCAGCGGGGTTAGCTCCCGGCTCAGGAGCTAACCCCGCTGTGGCTCTGCCTTTTAAATGTAGTAAGAGCCTGCTGGCTCTTAATACATTTAAAAGGCTAAAGTGCAGCGGGGACACCTAGTGTGAGCTGGAAATAAGCTGTATTAAGAGCTGTCCTGGCTCGCACCAGGACCCCTCTGCTGTGTTTCTGATTTCTAAATGTATAACGAGCCGGCAGGCTCTTAATATATTTAAAAAGCAAAGGCGCAGCTTCTGGGACTGGGCACTAGCCAGGATTCAGCTGATTCCCAGTTTGTGCCCGATCCCCACTACCCTCCGCCTTCCCTTCCCCCTGCGGAAATGGTGCAGGGGAAATGGTCTTTTAAGCCAGCTCCCCCCCCCCCAGCACTGGCTCCTGCTCTCTCCCCCTCCTCTGCTCCCCTCCCCATCGCTGCCTCTGATAGAGGGGAGCAAGGGGGGGAAGTGACTAGTTGAGGGGCTAATCGACTGTCCGATAAGTTTTTGCTTTTCGCATAGTCGACTAGTCGCTTACATCCTTATGATTCAGTGTGTAATTGGACTTGCAGGAAGCCTTTGACAAGGTGCATCACCAGAGGCTATTATGCAAACTAAATAGTCATCAGATAAGAGAGAAGGTGTTCTTGTGGATCTACACCTTGTTCAGACTTGATCTAAAAAATGAGACTTTTGACCAGCTGATTTCCTTCTGTGTTCATGTTAACTTTTGTAGTGCCTACTGTATGTATGTGGAACACTGCATGACTTACAACAGCTGTTACACAAAACTGGTACCGGTGACTGAGGTATCCTATGTAGCAAAGCAAAACAAAAGGAAGCCACTGGAGAAAATAACCCTTAAAGAAAGTGAGATGGCCATGAAGTAACCCTAGCAGGCCCTACTCAGAAAGGGATTTATGTACATAGAGCTGTGAAGTGAGAAGTCTGTGGGACCGCCCTAGTATGCATAGTTGTATGGGCGCTAACAAGGAGGGCTGCAGCTGCCTTGGGCTTAATACTAGAAATGTTTGGCAAGTGTTATAGACATAAATCTCTGGGGACAGGACAAGAAGCAGTGGGCAAAAATTGCAGCAAGGGAAGTTTAGGTTGGAAATTAGAGAAACTTCTTATCAGGGTGTTAAACCAGTGGAAAAAATTGCCTGGGGATGTTGTAGAATCTCCATCATTGGAGATTTTTAACAGCAGGTTAAAGATACAGCTATAAGAGATGGTCTCGATAATATGTAGTCCTGCCATGGGTGCAGGGGGCTGGATTAGATAAACAGTTTAATTCTTCAACAGGTTTTGCAGATGGAAGCGTTGTGCTTACAGAAGGAGATGTCACAGGAGACCGGCATAGTAAGACCCAGATCTTACATGAAGGCAGTTACCCGGTCACTGGGCTTGCCTTCCGCCAGTCTGGCAAAATCACCCACCTTTTTGTTGTCACCACGGAGAACATCCAGGTAAGATATTGACTTGGCAACGCTGTAGTGGAGATCAAACTCAGGCCCACTGCTTGTAACACATCTCTGCTGTTCAGTGTAACATCTGAAAAAATCATATTTCCTTCACAGTCCTATAGGCTGTCAGGGAAGGATTATCTTCGTCTGGAGCTGGACACGCGTGGTTGCGGTTTACGCTGCTCCACGCTCAGCGACCCCTCCCAGGACCTCCAGTTCATTGTGGCAGGAAATGAATGTGTGTATCTGTACCAGCCAGAGGAACGTGGCCCCTGCTTTGCCTTTGAGGGACAGAAATTGATCGTTCACTGGTATCGGGGATACCTCATCATTGTTTCCAAGGACCGGAAAACCTCTCCAAAGTAAGACTCCGGGAAGCAGATGAGTCCATTTTACATGTACTCACTGTGCTGTCTTTGCAGCTCTCCTGGTGCTCCGTTGTGCAACGTTGCTGTGATCCAGAGCCCCATTGCTCCCAAGTGACACAGGGCTCAGTGGTCTGTAACAGCAACTCCTAACAGGCCTGCTGCTTTCGTAGTAGTTGTAATGGGATCCTCTTGGTGCGCAGCTTGGGACCATGGAACTGCTGTGTCCCCTTAACTCTCTCCAGCCTGTCTCCCAATAATGTCTTGGTAGTGACTAGCAGCAATCCCTTCAGTCGCTGCTGTCACTCAGCACAGCTGCATGTGGAGGCCAACACCTGGCCAGATTGTGTGAATGCTCCCAGAGCCACTCATGAATCTGAGTAAGGCAGCAGAGTCAAATTCTCCCAGGACTTCATCTCAGGAATGTACTATCTAATTTATTGACTGGTTCACTGCTTCATTAATGGAAAGTGGGCATGCATGCACCAGCTGTTGTAAAACCTGAGCAGATTTGCTTCACACAAACTCCCTGGTAAAGGTAAATAGTAAAAGAAGTTTGAGGGCAAAGATAGAATTCATGTGACACTTGAAATCTGGACCAATTACCTCTATTGGAGTCTTCGGGGTGGTGGTGTTGCCTGTTGGCTCTTAATACATTTAAAAAACAGAGGCATGGCATCCAGGCCCCACTACACCTCTGCCTCCCCTGCGGAGACAGTATTGGGGGGAACTGACTTTTAAGCTGGCTCCTCCAGCACCAGCTCCCACTCCCCTACTAGAGGCAGCAAGGGGAGGATGTCACGAATCAAGTAACTTCTAGACTATCTGATAAGCCTATTGGATAGTTGACTAGTCACTTACATCCCTATTACAGGGTGCTCCCCCAAGTATAGAATATCCCTAGAGGAATCCATAAAAAGTATCAGCGGAAGTTTTTGAATGGTGGTTATAATTGTAATTAGCCAGTGTGTTTATATTTTATTTTCTCTTGATAACTACCCTGATGTTTTGACTAACACTTTGGCTACGTCTAGACTACAAGCCTCTTTCAAAAGAGACTACAAGCAGATTTTTCGAAAAAGCAAGTATAGATGCTCTCTTTTGAAAAAACACAGTTTGCATTCAATAGCGCCTTTCTTTGAAAGAGTACTTTCGAAAAAAGGCGTTATTCCTCGTAGAATGAGGTTTACCACGATCGAAAAAACTGCCACGATCTTTCGATTTACTTTTGAAACAACGTGGCTGCAGTCTAGATGTAGGTGACGTATTTTTGAAAAAACACTACTTTTTTTTGAAAAAACCCTGTAGTCTAGACACATCATTATGTATATTCACTAGAAATATGTTCTGATAATTTGTGTCAAGTTGTTAATTGACATCAGAGGTGAAGAAGTGCTTTTGTTTCAGACCAAATAGATTTATTCATTTGTTAACATGTAAATTGAGTATTGCTTGTTCACAATCCACAGTCTGAGCTAAATACAGAGGAAGGACTGTAAGATTTAAATGGAAGAGAAGAAGAGCAGGGGGGAGATACTTTATCCAAAGATACACTTCAAAGTTTTAATAAATTAAAATTAAAGACAAGGAGACCACTCTATATTGCGTCACCTAGGAAGTAATCAGGCAGCGCGATTATGTTTATAAAAATGCGGTCTTAAGGATGGGAAATCCTGTTTGATTAACCCATTAAAAATATTGTGTATTAAACACAAACAAAGTGTATTAAGCAGATGCTATTGAGAATCCAGCACAATTGAGGTAATGGATTTCAGGAAGGCAGATTTTGATAAGCTCAGAGAACTTGTAGGTAAGGTCCCATGGGAAGCAAGACTGAAGGGAAAAACAACTGAGGAGAGTTGGAAGTATTTCAAAGGGACGTTGTTAAGGGCCCAAAAGCAAACAATTCCGCTGTGTAGGAAAGATAGAAAATATGGCAAAAGACCAGCTTGGCTTAACAAGGAGATCTTGCATGATCTCAAAATAAAAAAGGAGTCATATAAAAAATGGAAACTAGGACAGCTAACAAAGGATGAATATAGGCAAGCAACACGGGAATGCAGGGGCAAGATTAGAAAGGCAAAGGCACAAAATGAGATCAAACTAGCTACAGGCATAAAGGGAAACAAGAAGACCTTTTATAAATACATTAAAAGCAAGAAGAAGACCAAGGACAGGGTAGGCCCACTGCTTAGCGAGGAGGGAGAAGCAGTAACAGGGAACTTGGAAATGGCGGAGATGCTCAATGACTTCTTTGTTTCGGTCTTCACCGAGAAGTCTGGAGGTGTGCCTAACGTAGTGAATACAAGCAGAGAGAGGGTAAGTTTAGAAGATAGGATACACAAAGAACAAGTTAAAAATCACTTAGGAAAGTTAGATGTCAGCAAGTCACCAGGTCCTGATGAAATGCATCCCAGGATACTCAAGGAGCTGATAGAGGAGGTATCTGAGCCTTTAGCTATGATCTTTGAAAAATCATGGCAGACAGGGGAGATTCCAGAAGACTGGAAAAGGGCAAATATTGTGCCCATCTATAAAAAGGGGAATAAGAACAACCCAGGAAATTATAGACCGGTCAGTTTAACGTCTGTCCCAGGGAAGATAATGGAGCAGGTAATTAAGGAAATCGTATGCAAACACTTGGAAAGTAATAAAGTGATAGGGAATAGCCAGCATGGGTTTGTGAAGAACAAGTCATGCCAAACTAATCTGATAGCTTTCTTTGATAAGATAACGAGCCTTGTGGATAAGGGAGAAGCAGTGGATGTCATATACCTAGACTTTAGTAAGGCATTTGATACGGTCTCGCATGATATTCTTATTGATAAACTAGGCAAATATAACTTAGATAGGGCCACGATAAGGTGGGTGCATAATTGGCTGGATAACCGTAGTCAGAGAGTTGTTGTTAACGGTTCTAAATCCTGCTGGAAAGGGATAACAAGTGGAGTTCCTCAAGGGTCTGTTTTGGGACCCGTACTATTCAATATCTTCATCAATGATGTAGATATTGGGATAGAGAGTACTCTTATTAAGTTTGCAGATGATACCAAACTGGGTGGGGTTGCGACTTCTTTGGAGGATAGGGACATAATTCAAAATGACCTTAGCAAGTTAGAGAAATGGTCAGAGGTAAACAGGATGAGGTTTAATAAAGAGAAATGCAAAGTGCTCCACTTAGGAAGGAACAATCAGTTCCATACATACAAGATGGGAAGCGACTGTCTAGGAAGGAGCATGGCGGAAAGGGATCTAGGGGTCATAGTGGACCACAAGTTGAATATGAGTCAACAGTGTGATGCTGTTGCAAAAAAAGCAAATATGATTCTAGGTTGTATCAACAGGTATGTTGTAAGCAAAACTCGTGAAGTCATTCTGCCGCTCTATTCTGCACTAGTTAGGCCTCAGCTGGAGTACTGTGTCCAGTTCTGGGCGCCACATTTCAAGAAAGATGTGGAGAAATTGGAAAGGGTACAGAGAAGAGCGACAAGAATGATTAAAGGTCTAGAGAACATGACCTATGAAGCCAGGCTTCATGAACTGGGCTTGTTTAGTTTGGAAAAAAGAAGATTAAGGGGGGACATGATAGCGGTTTTCAAATATCTAAAAGGGTGTCACAAGGAGGAAGGAGAAAATTTGTTCCTCTTGGTTTCTGAGGACAGGACAAGGAGTAATGGGCTTAAAGTGCAGCAGGGGAGGTTTAGATTGGACATTAGGAAAAAATTCCTAACTGTCAGGGTGGTCAAATATTGGAATAAATTGCCAAGGGAGGTGGTGGAATCTCCCTCTCTGGAGATATTTAAGAACAGGTTAGATAGACATCTGTCAGGGATGGTGTAGACGGAGCTTGATCCTGCCTTGAGGGCGGGGGGCTGGACTCGATGACCTCTCGAGGTCCCTTCCAGTCCTATTATTCTATGATTCTATGTGACTCAAATACAGGAGCAAGTTTGTTAAACTCCTTCTCTTCCAGATCAGAGTTTGCTGGGAGCAAACCATGGAACTCCAACAAGCAAATCTTGAATGTCTACGACCTACGTAATGAGGTCATCGCATACAGCTCGGTCTTTGATGACGTGGTGGATGTGTTAGCAGAGTGGGGGTCTCTCTACGTGCTGACTAGAGATGGGAAGATCCATGTGCTTCAGGAGAAGGATACTCAAACCAAACTTGAGGCAAGTCACCTTCTTAGTGTTTTATGGCTTCAGAATTTTAAAAACTGCACAGATTACAGATTGAGAAGCCAGCTCTTTGGACGAGAGCTATGTTGGCGGCAGCAGCCGTGGTGGTGGTGCCATGTTGCTCCCCAGACATTAGAGAGACAAGGTGAGTGAGAGACTAGGTGAGTTATATAGCAGATGAGATAATGGCTTCTCTGCACAGTCGAGCTGCTGCAGGTCTCTTAATATTGTAAACAAGCCTGTACAGGCTTGGGACAGTATTTAGTGGAAGGAACAACTAGCTTTGTGGACACTTAGGGCATTTACCCGGTGAAGAGTAGAGTGTGTGAAATATGCCACTGTCTAGAACAGAAGGGTTAGTTAAACACCTAGTTTCCTGTTACAGATTCTGATCCATGAGCGTATAAATTCAAAATTACATTTAAAAAAAAAAAAACCATTTCTAGCCCTCATGGCTGGGAAGGAAACTTCTCAAGTAGGTACCAGAAGCAGTGCATCAGTTTTACTCTTCCTCATCTCTACCCATCAATATGGTTCCTAACATTCTGTTCGCTGTTTTGGTGACCACTGCACACTGGGTGGATGCTTTTCAGAGAACTATTCACAATGATCTGCACAGATCAGTGGTCACCAACCAGTAGTTTGGGATCTACTTATCCTGACTGGTTTGGCCAAGAGGCTGTCAAGTGCCAGTACTTCAACTGCGCCTCCCCGCATTGCTGTGCATCTCCTGCCCTTTGCCTTAGAGCTTCCCCCGCAGGAGCCTCCTGCTTGCTGGGCAGGGAAGGGAGAGGAGGGGGCACTGATGTCAGGGTGCCCTCTATCATTGAATCCGTCTCCACAGAACGGAGGGGGGCACAGCAGGCCTTGGGATGGAGGGAGTTTGTTGGGCTTTTGGGAATGGTACAGGGCCAGAGCAGGGCTGAGCGTGTCTTAGCCCCACTGCACCACCCCCCAGGAGCCACCTGATATAAACAGTGCCCAGCTGGAGCCAGCTCTGAACCTCTACCCAAGTTATGAACCCCTCCTGCAGTCCAATCGCCTGTTCCAGGCTCCACTTAGAGCCCCTCTCACATTCCAAATCCCTAAGCCCAAGACCAGAGCCTGTGCCCCAACCCTCTGCCTCGTGAAAGGGAGGAAGGGGGAGAGGACAGAGTGAGCAGCGGTGGGGCCTCAGGGAAGGGGCACAAAGGAGGGGGTGGCAAGGGTAGTTGATTTGAGGTAGATTCTGGATTGCACATAAATTCAAAAAGTGATCTTGTGCTTAAAAAGGTTGGAGACCCCGGCATAAATTATGAAAGTTGAAAAGAAATTGTGTTCTGTTGCCTTGAGGATGGGTGATAATTGGAGCTGGTGTGTCTGCAGGATACAAAACCACATGTTGTGTCCCTCTTTCCCTAAAAGAATATCTTGGTGAAAATGACACTGTTCACTTAGGAAAATATCCACCTTATGACTGTTTTGATGGGTAGTGCAATACTTGCCATATACAAATCTGGGCATATTGCAGGCAGCAAAAGGCTTGGGAGAGAAGGTCTCTTTCTGCCATCCCTTCTTCCTAGTGATTCAGGACAATTTTTTTTCTGTACAGAAGCTGGATAGGTCTGTGGAGGCAGCTTCTGCAGCTGAATTTCCTTCTCTGCAGAACTGGTAACCTCTATTCCTAAGTGTTGGTCACACCCATCCCTACTTTGTGAAGACCTTTCCCTCCCAATCTCCTACTGCAGCATGTATTTTAATGTGTCTGTCACCTCTTATCTCTGTGCCCATGCTACATCAGAAGGGTCTGGGTCACAAACAACAGCTTGTCTCTCTAGCACATGGTTTGGTACACACTGTGCTAGGCAGCAGAGGCAGTAATTTCCCTCTTCTCCTCTTTCCCAGTTCAAGGAGCGTCTTCTTCTCTTTCATATAACAGGCTTTGAGGCTGGAGAAGTCCATTGTAATGGAGAACAAGACACTGAGGAACGTTAAGGTAAAAGAACAGACTTTGCATTCTTCAGGGCTTAGCGTGTTCATGGTAATTAAATCTCGTAATAAAATGCATATATTTCAGCACTGCAAATCCATTCAAATAATTTAATAGTCCAGGCTTAAAATCTGCTCCTCTTCTCTCTACAGTTTTAAGAGGCTGGAGAAAAGCAAAAACAAAACAATTACTTTCTCATTTTTAGAAAAAAATTACAAGTAAGATGTTCCCAAGCTTGGAGTCTCTTTACTGTTTGTCTTAGTTAAAATCTAATGCTTAAATCAAAAGGAGTGGGTGGGAGAGAAAAGGGATTTAAACCATGTTCCCTCTAATTCTTCTACTTACTGAATAGATAAGCCTAAGTTGGTTAAGTTAAAAGTTTGAGCATTTTTAAAGACATCGATAACTTTACCGATCTTAATTAACATTTGTACAGCATTTTGAAAATGAATAGTTCTGTATAAGGACTTACTGTTGTTCTTAATGTTTTTTGTGACTAGCAGAACATCTAAGAGCTTAATACAATACACATGGGCTCAAACCCTGCAAAGACTTGCTACAAAAGTCCGTGGGACTGTATACAGTAGTGTGTGCTATGACTGATAGCGTTCATGAGCTCTAGGGCTCAACACTGCGAGAGTGACTGCCTCCTGGAAAGTGCTGCATATCTCCCAACAGGCCTTTTCTATACTCATTGCAAACCTGCTCATGTGTTAGCAAAATGCCAAACATTTAAACTCAGTTTAGGAACATGTGGTTGCCTCTGAAGGAGCAGATTTAGATGTTCTTGGGAGGTAGAATGAACTCTGAGTTGACAGAGAGCATCGGAAAGAAAACCTGCATAATTATCGATTTGAGGGATTTGCTTTCATTTTTCAAATACATGAAACATGTTGTTCGTAGGATGAAAATGGCCTGAAAAACAGAATTATCCGAGTGGGCACCAGGAAGAGTCAGGTGAGTTTCTGCTTATTGCATTAGCTTCAGTTCTGGTATGGCCACGTTGCCAAGTATTCAATGGGGAAAATTATGACTAGAGACCCCATAGCTGCATTTCCTAAAAGTAGAAAATCTGGGTGGCTAATTTCAAATTTAATATGTACCTCAATTACTTATAGATAACTCAAATGAAGTCCAGCATCTGTCAGGATTCTTGTTCAGTAGGGAAGTGTTGTCTAGTGATTAGAGTGACGGATTGCCACTCAATATTTCCTTGTTCTGTTCCCATCTCTAGCACTGACTCACTATGTGCTTCTGGCAAGTCTCTTAGGGTTACATCTTCAAAAGTGGCCTCTAACCTTCGGTATCCAAACTTGTATACCTAACTACTGATTTTCAGAGGTGCTGAGTTGTCTTAACTGTAGTCACTAGGAGGTGCGGATGCAAATTAGGCTTCAGCTGCTTAAAGTTTAGGCACCCAAAGTGGTGATCCCTCTTGAAAATTTTGCTCTTTATTTATCTGTGCTGCCATTTTCTCACTGTAAAATGGGAACAATATGTAAATAGTTCACAGAAAGTCTGGGGTATTGAGGCTTCATTCTTTCACATTAGTAAAGCACTTTAAGGTCTTGGATTAAGCACAAAGTATTATTAGATGGAGATAAATGCACTTCTGTTTGCCAGAGAGTGACCTCTGAATTAGAAATAACTGTTCTGCCACCAGAGTTGCACTGTAACAGGCCTGCTTGTTGGCCTTGAAGGCCCTTAATTCGATGGGCTTGGGAGACTGAGTCCCTCCATGTCAGGGCTGAGGTGCGTTGTTAGAGCTTTGTGGGGAAAACTTGCCTTGGTGCCGGCTGGACTTGTGCATTCTGTAGCTGTCAGTTGGCACATTCCATCCGCACCAAGCCTGTGGAATAGATCGAGAGACAGGGAGGTTGCACTCCCTTGTCAATAGAATCCATTTGGGTTTCCATTTTGCTTATATCCTGCAACCAAGCAAAACTTAGGCTGCCTTGACCTTTACAAAGGGCTGGGAGGATATAGGAAATGGGTCTTTCTTGCTATCTAGCTGCAGCTGGGAGGAGCAAGTTTGCAAAGAGAGATAAATGTGCCTTGGCCCTTTGTTTTGAGATAATCTCGCCTATTCTGCAAGTCAGGCACAGGCATGACTCTGTATGTGGGAGGCTAGAAGATGAGACAAATGGACATTGAAGGGTGGGAGGTTATTTTTCTGCATCTTCAGTTGTTGTTAAGAATGATCATTATCCACACATTGCATTTACAGATTATGCCTTTCACCCAGAATCTCACGGCACATGTGGAAACCTATGGCTTGCCTAGGGCCACTTAGAGCATCACAGCACAGAAAGATTAGAAACAAGGCTTTCTGGTTCGTCTTCAGCTGTGACTACTAGACTTCATTGCCTTTCACAAGGCTAGAATCTAAGGAGGGATCCTTTGTTAGGCTTGAGTATGGTGGTGGTGGATTATTTTATGTATTCTCTCCCTTCCAGAGTATAAATTAAATGTCTCCCATCTACAGATGCATGGACCTTTTGCAGCCTCCAAACCCAGCACCTTGCTCTGTGTTGTTCAGCTGTTCTCCTTCTGCATGACTTTCTGGCATAGCTCTGCTCATATAGAATACCATTTCCACAGACACATCTAAATCCTGGCTCCTTGCAGAATCAACAACATTGAAGTTTAGAAATCATAAAAAGCACAGAGCAGATATAGACTCATAGACTCATAGACTTAAAGGTCAGAAGGGACCATTATGATCATCTAGTCTGACCCCCTGCACAGTGCAGGCCACAAAATCTCACCCACCCCTCCTAGAATAATCCTCTCACCTATATCTCAGATATTGAAGCCTTCAAATACTTTGAAGACCCCAAGATGCAGAGAATCCTCTAGCTGTGATCTGTACCCCATGCTACAGAGGAAGGCAAAAAACCTCCAGGGCCTCTGCCAATCTACCCTGGAGGAAAATTCTTTCTCGACCCCAAATATGGCGATCAGCTAAACCCTGAGCATGTGGGCAAGACTCACCAGCCAGACACCAAGAAAGTTCTCTATAGTAACTCCTATCTTCCCTCCATTGACCTATTTCCCACTGATAATGAATGGTCAATTAGTTACCAAGATCATGTTATCTCATCAAACCATCCCCTTCATAAACCCATCTAGTTTAATCTTGAAACCAGATAGATCTTTTGCCCCCACTACTTCTCTTGGAAGGCCGTTCCAGAACCTCACTCCTCTAATGGTTAGAAACCTTCGTCTAATCTCAAATCTAAACTTCCTACTAGCCAGCTTATATCCATTTGTTCTTGTGTCCACATTGGTATTAAACTTCAATAATTCCTCTCCCTCCCTGGTATTTATCCCTCTAATATATTTAAAAAGTGCAATCATGTCCCCCCTCAGCCTTCTTTTGGTTAAAGTAAACAAGCCAAGCTCCTTGAGTCTCCTTTCATAAGACAGGTTTTCCATTCCTCGGATCATCCTAGTGGCCCTTCTTTGTACCTGTTCCAGTTTGAATTCATCCTTCTTAAACATGGGAGACCAGAACTGCACACAGTATTCCAACTGGGGTCTCACCAATGCCTTGTATAATGGCACTAACACATCCTTATCCCTACTGGAAATACCTCGCCTAATACATCCCAAGATCGTATTAGCCTTTTTCACGGCCATGTCACAATGGCAGCTCATAGTCATTCTATAATCAACCAGGACTCCAAGGTCCTTCTCCTCCTCCGTTACTTCCAACTGATGTGTCCCCAGCTTATAACTAAAATTCTTGTTATTAATCCCTAAATGCATAACCTTACACTTCTCACTATTAAATTTCATCCTATTGCTATCACTCCAATTTACAAGATCATCCAGATCTTCCTGTATGATATCCCAATCCTTTTCTGAATTGGCAATAGCTCCCAACTTTGTGTCATCCACAAATTTTATTAGGACACTTCCACTTTTGGTGCCAAGATCAGCAATAAAAAGATTAAATAAAATTGGCCCCAAAACTGATCCCTGAGGAACTCCGCTAGTAACCGTCCTCCAACCTGACAGTTCACCTTTCAGTATGACCCACTGTAGTCTCCCCTTTAACCAGTTGCTTATCCACCTCTCAACATTCATATTAATCCCTATCTTTTCCAATTTAACCAATAATTCCCCATGTGGTACTGTATCTAAAACGAATTTAAAAATGAATCATTAGAACACTGCAAATTCATGGATATCTTCTTTACATCCATGTGGGTATCCGCAGATGTGGATATCCACAGCTCATTTTTGAGGATACATGTGAAGATGTATATACAAATTTTGTATCTGGAATCCTGCAAATTTGCAGAAATCTGCTTTATATCCATGGGTATCGACATCTGCAGCTGTGGATGTGAATATCCACAACTAATTTTTGTGGCTACAGATGTGGATACAAAATTTTGTATCCATGTAGGCTCATTGAATCGCTATATAATCAATTGTTTTGTTCTCAGTTCACATCACTTGCTTCATTTTCTTCTTAAAAAGATATCAGCTGTTAACTTGTACATACAATAATTCTATTTCACTTAAATCTTGAAATCCTGGGCCAACATTTCTAGAGTGAGCATGTTTTGCACATCCTACTCTCTTTTCTTTAAACCCAGATTCCAGTCCCTATTATATGTTTGTTCATATAATAAATCATCACAAAATTCAGTGCGATTTTACCCATTTTTGCTTAAGAGAAATCGGAGGTTGAGAAAAATACAATGCTGCAGAACCAAATTGAGAACCAGAACCAATGTTGCAGAACCAACACAATTTTTAAAAAACTTGCCTGTGCAAATGGTCTGTCCTTTCCAACAAAAAGAAATATGCTCACATTAACACAATTTAAACCATTACATTAAACACTTAAAGTTTGTTGAGTAAGAGAGCTGAATTGATATAGAAAATTAATATTCATTAATTTTCAAATTAGTATCCTTTCCCAATGAAGTTAAGTGTGTTTACTTAGTTCCTTATGTCACAGATGATTACATGTCATGTACTATTCTCCATTTTGTCCTGCACAAATTGTAATACAGGCAGTCCCCGGGTTACGTACAAGATAGGGACTATAGGTTTGTTCTTAAGTTGAATTTGTATGTAAGTCAGAACTGGCTCCAGACTCAGCCGCTGCCACTGAAACCGACCAGGGGCTGACCACAGGAAGCCGGAGGCAGAGTTGCTTTGCCCCCAGCTTCCTGGAATCAGCCTGATCAGCCTCAAAAGCCGCTGAATCTGAAGCCTGGGACAGAACAGCTGGGGCGCTGCCCGGCAGGTTCCCACAGGACCAACCCGGCAGCACCCCAGCTGCTCTACCCGAGGCGTCCCGCAACAAAAGCCTGGTCTGCTGGGGGGGGGGGGCGCACTAGCTGCGCCCCCTCCCCCCCCAGCAGACCAGGGAGACCCAAGCAAAGCCGCCCAGGCGGCGGGACCCCTGCCGCCTGGGCGGATCCGCTCCCGTCCCCCCGGTCTGCTGGGGGTGTCCAGCAAAGCCGCTGGACCCCCCCAGCAGACCAGGGACACCCGAGCACAGCCGCCGCCCGGGCGGCCCTGCTCTAAAGCCGCCCAAGCGGCGGCCCCACTCGGGTGTCCCCGGTCCGCTGGGACACTTTAACTCATTGCTCATTGAGGTGGTAATCACTGGGCTATTTAGTCTGTCTTGGTTATAACAACAATGGGTGCCTCTCATTGCAGAACCTATTCTCTAGCACTGCCCACAATGCTCAGTCTGATTCATGTCAAAAATTACAAAATCACCCCACTGTTTTCCTAGCTCCATTCACCCAATGATGGTATTTCACAGATAGCAGGCCACAGCCCTCCAGTTAGGTGGGTAAGAACTGTTGCCACTTGAAACTTAATGTTGCTGAGGCACAAAGAGCTGAAATGACTGGCCACAGAATGTAGGAAGTCAGTGGCAGGGCTGAAAATGGAACCCAGGAAATCTGATTTCCAATCCCCTGTTTGAACCAATACTTGTAACTGAAGAAGTTTTAAAAAAAACAATGAATAGTCTAGCAGCATCTGAAAGACTAACAAAATATATAGATGGTATAATGAGCTTTTGTGGGTACAACCACTTCTTCGGATGACTGGAGTATTGAAAGTCCAGATCCAAGAATAAATAAGGAAAGGCGGGGGGAAGAGAGGCAGGGAGAAAAGAAAAGAACAAAAAAGAGGAAAAAAATAGTGAATTGGATTGTTCAAGTTACAAGAGGCTGATGATAACAATTTGCACAACTGAAGAAGTTTTGTCTGTCCATGTCTTTACAGCTCCCCCCCTACCACTTACCCAATCCATTGTTTAACCATGAGGCAAGTTATTCTAACTCTTTGTTTCTCTATCTGTAAAGAAGAGATGCTGGCACTTTCTTCAGTTGGGTGTTGTGATCGTTGTGACAAGGGGGTAGGCTGTGTGTGTTTAGCACCTTGCTAAGACACCTATTTGTATTAATGCTTGTGCTTTGAAGGGTGATGTGACTGTGTCTAAGAACAGAAAAGCTTCCTTTAGCTGATGTACTGAATACATGCCATCTCACATGTGTTCAGACTTTGCCTTCTGTTTTTAACTGTAGCTGGCCCGGATTCAGACAGACAGTGTAGTGGAAATGCTCCGCAAGCGATACCTCAACCTTCATTTTGAGATCGGTAGGTGTTCAAACACTTCTCAAAGGTAGGGAGCAGCTGGAGTTGGATGCTTTGGTGTATAACCAGTTATGCAAGATGGCCATGGCCCAAGAAAGAGAGATTGTGGAGTTTGCTCAAATGGAGAATCTGAATCAGTTCTGCCCAGTTAGGATCAGCTGGCTGGGCAATAGATGCTCTTGTCTGCAGAGCAAGGAGAGGATGGATGCTATTTACTGCTGAGCGTTGAATTCCTGGGTGCTGTCAAATCTATAGAGTAATCATGCATTGGTCTAGCTCTAAGCAGTTGTATCCTATGTTCATGTTCAAGGCTTCTTCCTACTTTGAGCAGGCATAAAATGGTATTTGTGAAAGCCCAAGGTAAAAAAAATTATATAAGCCAAATAGTGAGTAATTTGGTGATCAGTGCTGCACTGATGGCAGCTGTGAGCCCCTTGCTAGTAGCAAGAGTGAGGTCAGATACGGTGTTCAAAGCAAAGTGTCTTGTGATGGGGATCCTGCTTAATACTGTTGACCTCAGACATACCAGCGCATGGCCTCCCCTTTTCATACTCCGTGCTCTTAGGAATAAGGCAGCACACTCCCAGGAGAGTACAGGACTAAAAAAAATCCTATTGCTTCACATTGTTACATGGAGCCGGTGTTCACACCTGCGCTAGAACTCAACAGCCACGTACCCCTTTCCTGCATATTGCACAGCGACCTACAGAATCTGGACATCCCTTATCTCTCTCATATGCTGCTCTTAAAAAGCTCTCTCTTTGAACAGTTGCCATGTCAACAACTGGAGACAAGATCTTGGACACTGCTCTTTCCAAGGTACCTGACCTCTTCCTTTTTCCTCCTTTGGATTGAGTCAGACTGTATGTGACTAGGTTGGCAATAGGCTTGTTGTTCCTCCCTCCCTGTTTAGATTGGAGAGAAGAGCCTCTTCACCAAGGAACTGGAAAATGCCCTGGAAAGAAATGAGTAAGAGCCTGATCCTTTCTCTTGCTTACAGCAGACCATGGAATGGTCTGCACTGGGCTGTATATTCTGTTTGCATCTAAAATCAGGATGAACATTCACGCCCTAGTGGCTTGTCTGTAACTACATGCTTGTGAAATGTGCTATCCACAGTCACTCCCCTTAATGTTTTCGTTGTTCTCACGTGATTGAAGGAAAAATGTGTCCTGTTAATCAATAATCTTGGGGTTGGTCGAACTGATACCCTGCAACCTGTGGCATTTTTAGAACAATGGTATGATTTGTTACATGCACATCACTGAGTGGCCACATACAATTTGAATTCTGGAATTTCGTTAGATGCCTCAGATTAAAACTATCATTGGACAGTCTCTGCAGCCTCCTGCCTGTTAATTGTATTCACTATTGACAGTGTAGGAGAAGTAGGAGCATTAGGGCTAAGTTCTTTCTGGGTACCTTATTTCTGTGGGAAACCTTGGTTGATATGTGGATTGTGACTGAGTCCTTGTCATCCAGGAGCCTGATCTAGCTCCTGCTGAAATCAATGGAAAGAGTCCTGCTAAGTTCAGGCTTTAAGGATTCAAGACCTTTTTTGATGGCCACATCAGTAGCATGAAGTGGTGCAGGCAGCTTGAATTTTGGGTTGTTGCCTACTGAAAAGTAGCTACTTAGATCTGTCTAGGCTCTCTCATCCCACTGAGCTTTACATACTGCAAGGTTGATAGGTATCTGGGCAATGCATGTATGGGTCTTTGGCACCAAGCTCTTCCAATATTTATGACTTAGCACCCTGGGAGGTGAATCTCAGTGTTAGAGGAAGAAACTGAGGCACAGAGAGATGAAGTGACCTGTCTGAAATTGCACAGTGAATCAGTAGAATGGGGAGTAGAACCAGAGTTCCTGACTTCCAGTCCCCTTTTCTAAACTAAAGTTCGGGGTGGAACCTTTATTTCTCAGCTCGTTTTCAGCCATCATGCAGATGCAATGGGGATCCTTCACCCATATTGTGCTCTGACTTTTCTTTCTCTGACTTGCAGAGTTGACCTGGTAGTTCACTCCTTGAAGGACCTGCCAACTTTGCTCCCACCTGGCTTCACCATTGGAGCCATCTGCAAGTAAGTGTGCAGTGGAGAGGCCTGACTTCCTGAGGGGTTTTAAAATTTCTTAGAGGGACTATTTCCTTACTGTTGGCAAGCGCTGCAAGCAGGAGGCACTGCCCCCTAGTTTCCTCCTAACTAATCTAGAGCTGGGGAAAGAGCTGGTCTGAAAACTCTAGAGAATTAGTTCTCTAATCAGCCCCAGAGTAGGCAGAATACAGGCAGCACAAAGGCAAGCTTTCCACAGGCACTACTCTGTCAGTGTGTTTAATCCTGACCTGACCTATTTAAAAAGCAAGGGGTTCAGTTTTGTAGCTCATGGTCATTTAGCTCTGAGGCAGGCAACTGGCACAGTGGCAACTTGGGCAGTACAGTTCCCCATCCCTGGGAGGAGGGATAGCTCAGTGGTTTGAGCATTGGCCTGCTAAACCTAGGGTTGTGAGTTCAATCCTTGCAGAGGCTATTTGGGGCAAAAATTTGTCAGGGATGGTACTTGGTCCTGCTGTGAAGACAGAGGACTGTACTCGATGACCTTTCAAGGTCTCTTCCAGTTCTAGGAGATAGGCAATCTCCATTAATTTTTATCTCAATTGGAAAGAAATAGAAACCAACGACACTCACCATGCAGAATGCCAACCCGAGCCCCCACGGCACCCACACGTTCCCCTCCCACCTCCCCCACTTCTCCTGCCCCAGACAGCAGAGGAGCCACGTGGCTCAATTGAAACTCTGGCAGCTGCTCGAGGGCCAATCCAGCGCTGGTGGGCACCCTGTGGGAGGTACCCTGGCCCCTGAGCCAGGGCTGGATGTCTCTCTGGCAGCTGCCATGAGGGACACAGTCCACTCTGGCCCTCCCCCCCATTTGGGCCTGTACAATGGGGCCTCCCCACTGGCCCCTGCCCCTTCCCTCCCCCGCCACAGACCAAAATACTTCTAGCCCTGGCCTCAGCTTGGGGGCCGGGGGGCCTCCCAGTTCAGTTCAGGTGCCAGAGTGTCCCCCAGTCAGGTGCCCTCCCTCCCAGTTGGCCTCTCTGGCACTCCTCCCACCCCCCACCACAACCCCCTCTCTGGCACTGGAACTTTTTTAGCCCCTCCCCCCAGCGACCATGTCTGCTGACCTCCCTCTCCCCCCCCCCCCCCCCCCCCCCCACTTCCACACAATGTTCCTCCCTTCCCCTTCCCCCCTCCCCAAAGCTCACCAGCAGCAGATTACCTTCAGTATTGCCACTGCTGCTGCTCAGGAGCCATGGGTTGCCGATCCCCCTGCTGGGTTAGCAGAGGGGAGGCTGAGGGGGGAGGAGAAGCTGTGGGACGCAGAGTGACATGATGACGTCACTCTGTCGTCCTGCAGGAAAAACTTTTTAAAATAATATAGATAGAAATGGGAAAGAAAAAGAGTGCCCTCTGTATTGGACTATGGATAAGGAAGTTAGAGGCACTTCCACTGCAGACTGTGAGCCCGTTTCCATTTAGTTACATGCTATGGAATGATGTCTGGAATGTGTTCCTTTGCAGAAGGGAAAATCCTCATGATGCTGTCGTTTTTCATCCCAAGAACTATGGGAAAACTCTCAACAGCCTTCCTGAAAAGAGGTGAATGGAAGGGAGAATTGTTAGGGAAAAAATGGGGTTGTGAAAAGGGATAGGCTTAGACTTCTCAAAATCAAAACTTCCTGCTCTTCACTATTTGTGAACTTCCTGTGTTAATGCAGTTAACATCTTGTCTCTCACCTGTCCCTCGCCCTTTTCACAGATTGAGGTGTTCTGAGAGTGTCATCTGAGTCTCTTTTTTCAAGTTAAAGTGAACCATTTGTAGGAATTAATGATAAAAGAATAAAAACTTAATAAGAATCCCCTGAACCATAATTATCACCATCACCTGGGATAAAATTGCTGCTGTTTGAATAAATGAGCAAGACCTGACTTCTCATCTCTGCAGACACCCATTGAGATCTGACATTTTCTAAAGTCTCCACAACCCCCAAAATTAATTCTTACCACCAAATATCTTCAAAGCACTGTGCACACTAAACTCCTCCTCCCTGTCCTGACTGACAAAGGACATTCGCCTTTGTTGTATTTTCATTGAAGTCAAGTGACTTAGAGCATGAGTGGTTGTGTCCCAATGTTTTTGTGACCCACACCACGGCCAACTCCCTCTCTTCCTCAGTCTTTCAGCTTCTCCTTATGCATTCGCCTACTCTACTCTGATGGTAATACAACTTGCTGGGAGCAAACATCTGCTCTTGCTTCTTAATTCAGACTAAGGGCTAGTCTACACTAGAATCACTATAGCAGCACAAGTCTACCAATGTAGCTTTGTCACTGTAGTACTGCTGATGCAGATAGTCTATGCCAGTGGAAGAGAGCTTTCATATTGCCCTAACTTCCTCCCCAATTATGTTAGAAAAGCATTTCCCACTGACTTAGCTGTTTGGGGTGGCTTTTCGCACCCCTGAGTGAAGTTACACCAAGCACTAGTATGTACAAGCCCTGAGAGATGCAGCAGGTTCCAGAGGTTACTTTACAAGGTACTGTTCTCTTTGGGGATGTCTCTATTGAAATTACCCAGAAGAGAGTAATCTTAATTAACGCAGAGAAAATAGAAGGAAGACACAAACTGGCTTGCTTCACACAGATGTAGAATTGTCTTCACAGGCTAAACTAGAGGTAGCTTGTCATTTTATTTATGGGCTTACAAGAAAAGGGAGTAGCGTACATTCCTTCAAAGTAGGCCTCTCTTTGGTCTAACTGGCGGCTCCCCTTGCTCTCCAGATACCTATCTAGAATTCTCCCCATGCAGTCCCCAGGCCTGGTTTATGAGGCCTCACTTTGCACACCCAGACGTGTTCCATGATTCCAAACTAGGGATGTTAAATTAAGTTTAATCAACTAATCGACTAGTCAATGGATTTTCCATTGACTAATCAATTAGTGGGGGAGGTGCAGAGGAGTTAACTCCTGCAGCTCTGCCTTTTAAATGTATGAAGAGCCTATCGACTCTTAATACATTTAAAAGGCTAAAGCGCAGCAGGAGTGACCCAGCACAAGCCAGGAATCAGCTGTCCCGGCTCATGGTGGGTCCCTTTTGCTGCACTTTAGCCTTTTAAATGTATTAAGAGTAGATAGGATCTTAATACATTCAGAAAGCAGGGGCGCAGTGTCTGGGACTGGGCGCAAACCAGGCATGGGCTGATTCCCAGCTCGTGCCCAGTCCCCGCTATCCCTCTGCCTCCCCTGCTCCCCGTGGAGAGGGTGCTGGGGGAAAAGGGCTTTTAAGCCAGCTCCCCACCATCACCAGCTCCTGCTCCCCCTACGGCCTCTGATAGAGGCAGCAGGGGCAGGGCAACTAGTTGAGGGATTAAGTCGACTATCTGAGAAGCTTTTTCTTATCAGATAGCCAACTAGTCGCTTACATCCCTATTCCAAACCTCTTTATTCCAGTTACTTTGGCAGAAAGTCGGGCTTGGGTAATGCTGTATTATATGGTGGCCCGCTGAAGATTCAAAGGTCCTTAACAAGGATTAGTGGCTGCTTTTCAAAGGCCTAACAACCTACCGCAGGGACTGTGTTTCACAGACCAGGTTGTCTGGTTGGATCTAGATTAAGTCATGCCTCGTGTTACATTTCTCAATTTTTCCTTCTGCTGATATGAATGATGGCTACATCCCCCAAAATCCATTGTGACTAATTGAAAAAAAGTATATCCCTGAAAGTTCCTAACCTGGCCCCAGATAAAGGTGAGGAAATTAATCTAATTCTGTTTCACTGTTTTTCTTGTTTCCTCTGAAGCGTGGTTGGAACCAGTTCACTTCGTCGAGCAGCTCAGCTGAAAAGGCGGTTCCCTCAGCTGGAATTCAGGGATATTGTATCCTTTCCTGGCAGAGTGTGGGAGTGGTAGCTCAATAAATAACACTTCGTTTTTCTGTAGCACTTAGGCTTCCTGAATTCCAGTGCTATGCTCAGACTTACAGATCATGCTGCCTCCCTAAACTACTGTGAAAGAATTTACTTTCCCTGGCCTTAGCCAGTCTTTGTGTTTTTTGTTGAGAAAGGGCCCAATATTAGTTTAACTTCGGAAAGACAGATACACTTCATGGGAGGAACTGACATAAGACTCACAACTCATTCCAGTTCTGTCACTAATGGCTTTGTTGGGATTTGTGAAGTAATCATTTGGACACTGCTTCTTTGTGGCTGGGACTGTGGACATATCTCATGTAGCACTGAGCAGGTCAGCAACCAAAATAATAATTGTGAATAATAATTGTGCATAATTTGATTGTATTAGCCAGCCTTACTGGGCCCGGCTTTGCTGAGACCACGTTTGGCTCACTTTGCTTTTATTGGCTAATAAAACTGTCTGTTTAGCCGCGTAAACTGAGTGAGGCGTTGGCTTCGACATTAGGCATTTTAGAACGGAGAGAGATAAAAATTATGAAATGCACAGAACAGTCAAAAAACTAACCCACTTTGCGAGTAGTAACAGCAGTAACAACAACCCCCCACGTGTGTTGTCAGAAGATGAGTACAGAACAAACTGTGTTTGTAAGAATGACAGGTGAGTGTGAGTGTGATTGGCATTGCCGTGCTCCCTCCATTCCTGTGTGGAGATGAGGTACAGAAGTGGGGGGGTGGAGGGACACACTGACATAGCGCCCCCTCTTTTCCTCCCTCCTCCTCCCCCGCACAGCAAGCAGATTGCTCTGGGGGGGGGGGGGGGGCAACTCCACGGCAGAGGGCAGGAGCAGCGTGACAGTGGGTGGAGGAGCAACTGAAATGCCAGCGCTTGATAGCTTCATGGCCAAGCCAGTCCGGATCACCTGTAAGAGGCTCCAGGATCTATCTGTAGATCCCAATCTACTGGTTGGTGACTACTGGTCTATGCCTCATCTCTTTGAGTTTTCACTCCTTGAAGTTGTCTCTTTCCTTTCATTCTCTGGGGGAATCTTCTCCTTTTCTCTCTTCCATAGTGCTTCACTGGGTCTTTGGAACACTGTGTTATACTGCTCAGCCAGTAGTAGGTTGCCCTGTGTGTAACCTCTTGTTCAAGCTAATCCAGCCATACCTGACAGCGTTTTGAAGGATCTTTTGAATACGCATCCGGTGTGTATCTCTCAGAAGGAAGCTCTAGAGTTGGTCTGTGTGTGATCCAGAAGCCTGACATGGTGGCGTATGACACTGCATACCCTATCCCTTGTGGGCAGTAGATGGCTAAAGTGCTGTTGGAGGGACAAAAGTAAGGCTGTGTCCAGACTCAGGGGTTTTTTCGAAAAAAGTAGCCTTTTTTCGAAAAAACCTCACCTGCGTCCAGACTCAAGCCGAGTTCTTTTGAAATTAAATCGAAAGAACGCGGCTTTTCTTTTGATGGCGGTAAACCTCATTTCACAAGGAAGAACGCCTTCTTTCGAAAGTTCCTCTTTCGAAAGAAGGCGTTCTTCAATGTAAATAGGGCTTCTTCGAAAGAGAGCATCCAGACTCACTGGATGCTTTCTTTCGAAAAAGCAAGCCGCTTTTTCGAAAGTTCAACGTGCAGTCTAGACGCTCTCTTTCGAAAGAGGCTTGCAGTCTAGACATAGCCCAAGAGGGAAAGGCCCAAGCAGAAAAGAGAGTAGGCTGACTAGCTGGAGGAGCACCTTAAAGCTTAATATTTGTTAGGGCACAAGTTTCATAGGCAAAAATCTACTTCATCAGGGCATTGCTTATGCCCAAGTAAATCACACTTCCTCTGACTTCCCTTACTCCTTGTGAAATGAAGGTTACAGGAGACAGAGTAAGAAGTCCCCCAGCTCAACAGGAATTGGAAATAATAGCTTGCTGCGTAGACACGCGTGCTATGTTATTTTGAAATGATGTCCGTTATTCTGAAACAACTCTGCTGTGTAGACGTGCCCTAAGTCTTTAAGGTGCCGTGGGAGTCTTCGTTTTTAAGGATACAGGTGGCTACCCTTCAGAGAGCTGCAGGAGTGAGAGCCTGTGGGTGAGTGCAGCAGTAGCAGCCTCTACTGACTAAGCTAAGATCTGCAAGCAGCGTCCCAATGTGATGATTGAGTTCCAACTTATTTCTGTGATTCTTACTTAACCCTTTATGTAGAGAGGAAATTTAAACACCCGGTTGAAAAAACTGGATGAAAAGGAGGATTTCAGTGCCATAATTCTGGCTGCTGCTGGACTGAGGAGGATGGGCTGGGAGAATCGTATTGGTCAGGTAAGGAGAAATGTGGGAAATTCTATCAACGTACAGACCCTTAACACATTCCCTTTCAGGCCCCTTAGCTGCCCTGCCATGGATGAGTGTGACAGCTGATCTGAGTCCTTATAAACATTATCTTGAAATTAGGCTGCAGTGGGGCAAGTATTTGGCTTACTGGATTTCCTTTCCATTCAGTACTCTTCATCTGGAAACTTCAGAGACATTTTTAGTGTCCAAATCCTCCACAGACTGACACTTTAGAAACTTCTGAATTCTGATAAAATATTGTAACTGCAAATTAAATAAGTACATTATACCCATTTTATAGATGGGAATACTGAGGCATGACCCTCTCCAGGTAGTACATACAATGGCAGAGTTGGGAATAGAACCCAGGAGTTGTTACTTTGAAGTTCCTTGCTGTAACTACTTAATGGAAATCATTTCAATCCCATCCTGAATTGCTGCTTGTTAGTCAGTTTTAAATAAAATTACAAAATCTTGAATTTAGCACCTTGGTGTATTATCCTTTGCTTTTTCTCTAGATCCTAAACCCTGAAGATTGCCTTTATGCTGTTGGACAGGTATGTTATGAAAAGCCAGCTGAGTAGCCAATTGCTGTGTAACTACAATGTAAAGTTACTGGGTAAACCCATCACATCACCCTTACCAACATGCTTGCTGATTAACCCACAGGCTGGAGTAGCCCCTCTGACCACAGGATCCTAGGTAAATGTTACATCTCTAGTAACAACCCAACATTTCAACTGAGTTTTCACGCTCTGATACCCTGCACCTCTTCTGGATGCTGTTCTCGAGAAGTGCACTGCAGTTCTTGTTTGAAGGAAAGCACCTCATTACTGTTGTATGTGACCATTCTGTTCTCAAGAAGTGGCCTTTCAAGAAGATACTAAGGCAAATAGGTGTCAGCATCTGTATATAGAACAGTCAGTCTGAAGCTCACTTGAGTAATGTACAACTTTTTCTTTCTGCTTGCATCTTGCCACTGTGTTATTTCAGTGGGATTTGCCAGTGTGTGTAGAGGATAGAACACAACAGTGGCTTTGGAAATACTTCTGAGTCATGAGGTTTAGGGGTTTGGGACTGTCAGTGCAGACTGAGGAAAATATTTCTCTTTTCCTTCAGGGTGCCTTAGCAGTAGAGGTCCGAGCTAGAGACCAAGAGATACTGGATATGGTATCTGCCCTGAACGATGGAGAAACGGTGCTATGTTGCATTGCCGAGAGAGCCTTTATGAGACACCTGGTAGGTTTGGGACCATCACTCTTTTGTCTGCTACCTTCCTGTGGGAGAAAATAAATGCCATGAGATCAGAAACCTTCTAGTTTTCATTATCATAACTGCCAGCTACAGACTAATGTGTCTGTCCATGCACACATAATTTGTACATGGCTGAATGACACGTGTCTCTCATGCAGGATTTTCAAAGGGTCCTGACATGGTGGATTACATAGAAACCTTGACATGAACTTTAGCCTGTTTGCTGTGTTTTTGTTTCAGGAGGGTGGATGTAGTGTTCCTGTAGCAGTCAATACCATGCTGAAAGACTCCCAGGTGAGCAAAACTTAAATGTATTTTATGTGTAAGCATCACTGAGCATTTTCCCAGCACACACTTTTTCCCTGCTACCTAAAAGCAGACTTTGCAGCTGAGGATAGCCTTATCTCCATACTGAATCCACCAGAACAACATTGTTTAAAACCCTGTGTGACGGACCGGGCCGTGTCTGGGCACAGCTTAGGGCGTCCGCTCAGGGCGAATTGCTCAAATCCGGGGCTCTTTACAGTCCCCCTGACTGGCGACCTCTCCAAACAGGCCACAAACCAGTCTCACAGAGCGCTTCAGCAGCCTGCCTGAAGCCTCCCGAGCAAAACCCCTCCGACACCCCAGCAATATCCGTGCCCCAGATGGCCCCGGGCCTATACACAGGTGGGGGGTCCTAGCACCCAATCCCACCTACCCCGAACAAGTTCTGTCCGGTTCCAAGAAACCAGCCACAGATCCCTGGTCAATTTACCCTCTGGACCTTACCACAAATCACGCTGGGCCAATCCTTTAGAATCTATATCTAAAGGTTTATTATTACAAGAAAGAAAAGCCTGAGAGTAAGGTTACTAAAGTACAGTACGTTACATGCACCGAATCTCCCAGTCCTCGATGCAGGCTCTAGCAGAGATGTTGCAGCTGCTGGTTAAAAGTCCTTATTGCACATCCTACGATCAGGATGGGTTCCCAGGTCTTCCGGGCTCTTCAATCCCTGCAGTGCTGCCTCCGGGATGAAGTGCTGAGCTGAGAACCAAAATGGCCTCGACCACATGGCCTCTTTATACTCCTTCCTGGCCTCTTCTGGTCTCAGCTGGTCACCTGGTCCTCAGCCTCTCTCTGCTGGCAGCTCTTGGGTCTCCGCCCTCCTCTTTAGGTGTGTCTTTGGGCCATCAAGGGCCATTGTCCCACAGGGCTTTGCTACCCAGCCTGTCCATAGCCATGCTTAACCACATTCACAGAAATATTCAGCTTCCCCACAGATTACAGATTCCTACCTACACACATAGACATTATACATTCACATAAATAGCGTACATAAGATCAGCAAACAATTCAATCCCCATTCAATCCCCCCATACCAATTTCTGGGGCCAACACCCCCACCCAGGGGTGCAGCAGCGATCTGGCTGCTTCCCTCCAATTCAGCAACGTGACACCCTGTCCAAACCACCATGGCCAACAAAGGTGTAGAGCTAAAAAAGTCTTTGTGTTGGGAGGATATAATAGTTCACCCTCTCAATAATTATGTATGGTGATTCTCATTCTCTCTAGTTACATCAGTTTTCTGGGGCCTAGAAAGCCTATTTCTTTGATACAAAAAGGAAGCCAGACTAAAAGTGTGTGCTGTCATGAAGGAAACCATCATTTTAAATAAATGGTGTCTGTCTCCTACTCCTTGGAAAAGAATTATAGAATCATAGAACCATAGAGCTGGAAGAGACCTCAGAAGATCAAGTCCAGCCCCCTGCTCTAGGCAGGACCAATCCCAACTAAATCAACCCGGCCAGAGCTTTGTCAAGCCGAGACTTAAACACCTCTAGGGATGGAGACTCCACCACTTCCCTAGGGAACCCATTCCAGTGCTTCCTCACCCGCCTAGGGAAAGAGTTTTTCCTAATATCCAACCTGGAACTCTCCCACCACAACTTGAGACCATTGCTCCTTGTTCTGCCATCTGTCACTACTGAGAACAGCCTCTCTCCATCCTCTTTGGAACCTCCCTTCAGAAAGTTGAAGGCTGCTCTCAAATCCCCCCCTCACTCTTCGCTTTTGCAGACTAAACAGACCCAACTCCCTCAGCCTCCCCTCATAAGTCATATGCTCCAGCCCCCTAATCATTTTGGTTGCCCTCCGCTGGACCCTCTCCAATGCGTCCACATCCTTTCTGTAGTGGGGGGGCCCAGAACTGGACACAATACTCCAGGGCTGTCTCTAGACTGGCAAGTTTTTCCGCAAAAGCAGGTGCTTTTGCGCAAAAACTTGTCAGCTGTCTACACTGGCCACTTGAATTTCCGCAAGAACACTGATGATCTCATGTTAGAAATCAGTGCTTCTTGCGGAAATACTATGCTGCTCCCGTTCGGGCAAAAGTCCTTTTGCACAAAAGCTTTTGCGCAAAAGGGCCAGTGTAGACACCTCAGATGTGGTTTGCGCAAAAAAGCCCCGATCGCGAAAATGGCGATCGGGGCTTTTTTGCAAAAGCGCGTCTAGATTGGCCACGGATACTTTTGCACAAAAGTGCTTTTGCGGAAAAGCGTCCGTGCCAATCTAGACGCTCTTTTCCGCAAATGCTTTTAACGAAAAACTTTTCCATTAAAAGCATTTGCGGAAAATCATGCCAGTCTAGACATAGCCCGGATGTGGCCTCACCAAAAAAGGGGAATAATGACATCTCTGGATCTGCTGGCAATGCTCCTCTTAATGCAACCTAATATGCCATTAGCCTTCTTGGCTACAAGGGACACTGTTGACTCATATCCAGCTTCTCATCCACTGTAACCCCCAGGTCCCTTTCTGCAGAACTACTACTTAGCTGGTTGGTCCCCAGCCTGTAACAATGCTTGGGATTCTTCCGTCCCAAGTGCAGGACTCTGCACTTGTCCTTGTTGAACCTCATCAGATTTCTTGTGGCCCAGTCCTCCAGAAGGATTGTGGAGGCAACATTCTTGCAAACTTGCTATGACAGTACAGCAGCCTTTTTTGGAATGGTGACAGTTACATAAATGCTTGTGCTTTGCATCTTTCTCAAAGTATATGGATGATTAAGGATGTGACATGACTAGCCCCTTTAATCATAGAATCTCGGTATGCCTCAAAACAGAAATAGGCTTAAACTGAGCCAGAAATGCAGCAGTTTGTCCAACAGCACATGAGCATCAGTGGCAGAATAACGGATAAGAAATGTGAATTTTTACGAAGATGCTTGAGTTGGTCAGAGATGCCACATACCTTTGTGTGTTTTGCCCAGTTGTATTTGACAGGAGCGGTCTACAGCTTGGATGGATCAGATAGCCTGAAGGACACGATGCAGACTAGTATTAACTACTCACAGCAGGTAAATAAATGCCTCTTACTTTCAGTTTGTTTTAACCTTTTAAGTCAAATGAAAAAATCCCCGTGCCTTTTTACCATTTTCCTTTATTTCTTTTAGTCCAGTCCTTAGTCTTTTGTCATCTTTACATTGTTCTCTGATAAGAATGTATATGGCAACCTACTCCAACACCCACTTTTCCTTGCTGTTTCACATGATCTTTTTTATTTTTAGAATGAAGAGGGATCCAGTGATGATGCACAGTATGTTGGCATAACAGCGAAGAATATTCCTCCTCATGCTCAAGAGGCTGCAGAAACGCTGGGTGTTGAACTAGCTAGCTTACTGCTAAGTAAGGGTGCTAAGCATATCCTCAGTGTTGCAAGGCAACTCAATGATGCCCGATAAACATATCATTTGCACCTCCATCACCACTTGCAGTTGGTATGATTCCTGCAGGTCAGAAGTTTGACAGCAAAAATGGATTCAACTGCTGTAGTCATCCTTTCTGAAAGGGTGATCTCTTAATTTACTAAAATCCCATTTTTCTTGTGGATCTGAAAACAAAATTTAAAATATTAAACTTTGTCATTTGATTACTTGTTTTTGTTCAGAGGATAATCCTATTTGCAATTTCTCCTACAAGCTCTCTTTGGTTGGTGTTTCAGCAACTTGTTTACCCCGCTAAACAAGCTCTTTTGAATACAGCCAAGGTGGAGGCCATCAGAGATTGGCTGGTTCCTCAGACCAAGAAGCAGGTCCAGGCTTTCGTTGGGATGGGGAGTACTACCAGAGGTTTGTGCCTCACTTTAGCTCCATTGCCAACCCTGACCATGGAGCTGTGTAAGAAGGGGAGGCCAGACAAGGTGGTCTCGACTGAGCAGTGCCAGAAGGATCTCTGTGTGCTGAAGGCTACCCTGGTCAAAGCCCCAGTGCTGGTAAATGCAGGCTTTGACAAGCCCTTTATGGTGTTTACTGATGCCTCAGACACTTGGCTGGGGATGGTGCTGATGTAGGTGGATGAAAAGGGGGAGGGACACCCCCACCGTGTACCTGAGCAGGAAGCTGCTGCCCTGGAAGCAGAGCTATGCAGCCACAGAGAAGGAATGCCTGGCTGTGGTGTGGGCCCTTCGAAAGCTGCAGCCATATGTTTTTTTGGCAGCATTTCACAGTGTACACGGAGCATTCCCCCCGATCTGGCTGTACCAGATGTGTGTGTGGGGGGGGTCAACGCTAAACTCTGGAGGTGGTCCATGTTAAGGGGAGTGCTAATGTCATAGCTGATGTATTATTCCAGAGTGGGGCATCAGAACTTCCACTGGCTGACTGACCCTGCTCAGTTCGGTCTTGAAGGGGGGAGAGATGTGACGTAGTGGGGGTGTTGTCCACTTTTGTAGTGCTGCGTTCACTCTTGTTACACTCACTCTTTACTGTATTCTGCTGTGTATGATCCCTATTGTCCAGGGCACTGCAACACTGTCCGGAGGATGACTCACTGTAGCAGTGTATTCGGCCTCATATCTGAGGGCCAGACATAAGAACATAAGAATGGCCGTACTGGGTCAGACCAAAGGTCCATCTACCTCAGTAGCCTGTCTGCCAACAGTGGCCAGCACCGGGTGGACAGAAGACAATGATCAAGCAATTTGTCTCGTGCCATCCATCTCCAGCCTCTGACAAACAGAGGCCTGGGACACCATTCCTATCCCCTGACTAATAGCCTTTTATGGACCTAACCTCCATGAATTTATCCAGCTTCTCTTTAAACTTATAGTTCTGGCCTTCACAGCCTCTGGCAAGGAGATCTCACAGTGCATATTCAACCTGTGGAAGAACTTTCTTTTATTAGTTTTAAACCTGCTACCCATTAATTTCATTTGGTGTCCTCTAGTCCTTATATTAGGGGACCTAATGAATAACTTTTCTTTATTCACCCTCTCCACACCACTCATGATTTTATAGACCTCTATCATATACCCCCTCAGTCTCCTCTTTTCCAAACTGAAAAGTCCCAGTCGCTTTAGCCTCTCCTCATATGGGACCTGTTCCAAACCCCAAGGCCAAGCAATTTTTTTTGTGGGGGGCGGGGGTGGGGGGGAGTGAAGAGACCACATCTATGCACAGTACTCAAGATGTGGATGTAACATAGTTTTATACAGGGGCAGTAAGATATTCTGTCTTATTTTCTATCCCTTTCTTAATAATTCCTAACATCCTATTTGCCTTTTTGACTGCCGCTGCACACTGTGTGGATGTTTTCAGAGAACTATCCACGATAACTCCAAGATCTCTTTCCTGATTTGTCGTGGCCAAATTAGCCCCCATCACATTATGGCTACGTCTACACTGGCATGATTTTCTGGAAATGCTTTTAACAAACGTTTTCTGTTAAAAGCGTTTTCGGAAAAGCACGTCTAGATTGGCAGGACACTTTTCCGCAAAAGCACTTTTTGCAGAAAAGCGTCCGTGGCCAATCTAGACGCGCTTTTTCGCAAAAAAGCCCCGATCGCCATTTTCGCGATCGGGGCTTTTGCGGAAAACAGTACTGTGCTGTCCACACTGGCCCTTTTGCGCAAAAGTCTTTCGGAAAAAGACTTTTGCCCGAACGGGAGCAGCATAGTATTTCTGAAAAAGCACTGACAATCGTACATGAGATCGTCAGTGCTTTTGCGGAAATTCAAGTGGCCAGTGTAGACAGCTGGCAAGTTTTTCCGGAAAAGCGGTTGATTTTCTGTTAAAACTTGCCAGTCTAGACACACCCTATATGTATAGTTAGGATTATTTTTTTCCAATGTGCATTACTTTACACTTATCCACATTAAACTACATTTGCCATTTTGTTGCCCAATCACTCAGTTTTGTGAGATCTTTTTGAAGTTCTTCAGTCTGTTTCTCTTGACTAACTGAAAGGCTGTGTCTGCATTTGCACCCCTTTCCGGAAAAGGGATGCTAATGAGACACTGCGGAATTGCAAATTCCACAGGGGATTTAAATATCCCCTGCAGCATTTGCATGAACATGGCTGCCGCTTTTTTCCGGCTCGGAGTTTTGCCGGAGAAAAGTGCCAGTCTAGACGGGATCTTGCGGGAAAATAAGCCTACTTTCAAGTAGGAATAAGGGATCTTCCGGAAAAGGGTGCCAATGTAGATACAGCCATCGGGTTTAGTACCATCCACAAACTTTACTACCTCACTGCTTGCCCCTTTTCTCCAGATCATTTATGAATAAGTTGAATAGAATTGGTCCCAGGACTGACCCTTGGAGGACACCACTAGTTACCTGTCTCCATTCTGAAAATTTACCATTTATTCCTACCCTTTGTTTCCTGTCTTTTAACCAGTTCTCAATCCATGAAAGGACCTTCCCTCTTTTCCCATGGCCATGGAATTTACACAAGAGCCTTTGGTGAGGGACTTCGTCAAAGGCTTTCTGAAAATCCAAGTATACTATATCTACTGGATCCCCCTTGTCCGCATGTTTAACCCCTTCAAAGAACTCTAATAGATTAGTAAGACAGGATTTCCCTTTACAGAAACCATGTTGACTTTTGTCCAACAAATTATGTTCTATGTGCCTAACAATTTTATTCTTAACTATTGTTTTGACTAATTTGCCCAGTACCGATGTTAGACTTACTGGTTTGTGATTGCCAGGATCACCTCTAGAACCCTAGATAACTGCTGCTGGGAAGGGAGACAAAGGGGAGGCAGGACTGACAGCAGGCTGGGGTGTAGGGCCTTGGGTTTGGGTTACTCTAGGCGGGGTTAGGATGACAGAAGGGGCTTAGAGCAGGGCAGGGCGGGGGGAAGCACCTAGGACTCCTTCTCCCCAAGAGGAATAATACTGGCTATTCTTGGTCCCTGTCTTATCAGTCCTATGCTATGTCTTTGAGAACCAGTAAACCTTCTGTTCTACTTGGTGAGAGTCACCTCTGTCTGTGGATAGGAGTGCAGGTCCTGGAGACTCTCCCCCACTGACATAATATTCTGTATATCTTGTGGTCAGGAAGTAATGCTTAAGTGTTACAGCACAGAAGGTGCCTGTTACCTCATTTTCTTGTCTTTCAATTACTGGTAAAAGTGAATACAGGAGGTGCTAAGTTGGTCATTAGTGATCTTCACTGTATTTTTAACCAAAAGCATTTCCAGTCATAAGGAATCTATAATGGATGATGCTTAGATAAATGTTTATTCACTGCTATAAATCAACACTAATTGCATTCATTTAAAATTGTCAGACCAAATTAACCAGAGCAATGGTGTCTACAAATGCAACGTATCATGAATTTTCTTTGATCAACTTAATTTCCTTCCAAGCTTAGCAGCAAACTCCATAGTGGAAGAGAATATGCATTTCAACTAGTGATTAATCCCCTTCATTTTATAAGCCAGTACGAATGTATTGTAGAGGCCTTTCAAATTGTGAAATGCAGAGATGGTGTTTTGTAAATGAAACCATGTTTAAATATCTCTAACACCTACTAACTATTTTACTTTCATGTGGAACTGGTTCCAGGGCCATGTAATTTCTTATGTGCATGAAATATGCCCTTGAAATCCTCCAAATAGCAGGGATTGTGCCTGACAGCTGTCCAAACTGTGTATTTGATTTAATTTTGTAGGTACAATTACATTTTCTCACATTTGAAAAATGTAATTGAACCTCCACCCTTCAAATTCAATGCACAAACTAGGAAAATGTAAGTTTTGAGCAGTGCTCTTTTCCATGCTGTGTACAACCAATTACTAAGATTCATTTTTTTGTTGCTGGCCACTATTTTATTACACACAGTACATTTTCAGGGATATACAAGCAATGAAAGGCTACTACAGCAGATTTAGAAGTATCCAAATTAAAGGGCATGGCAGAAAGAAATACTGGATGTTTTACTAACAAGTTTTGTACTAATTCAAATTGTCTCTGGTTTGATTATGTAGGTGGAGCAAGCTGCTGTGTGCAGCTGCTGTCTTGCAACAGATCAAAGTTGGTTTCACTGCAGCATGAAACTAGTAAATAGTAACATTTTAGAGTACACCAATACAGTAGTGTAATCGCTGCTAAGTGAAAGTCTCCCACTGTGGAGTCCGTGGGCTCCGTAGTTTACAATACTTAGGATGGTTGTGCTTGATCCCAGACAAGATGTTCTCAGCCTTAACATTAAACGGGTAGAGCCTCAGATCGGTGATACGTGGGACCAGGCAACTAAACAGTCTGTGCCACAGCTGCTTCCTGGTGCCAGCGTTTCGCAGTTCTCCGGGCACCGTAACAGGACGGACTCCAGCCTGGCCGCAAGCAACGCTCGGGGCGCGGCCCCACCTGTGCACGTGGAGCCCGCTCGTCCCGCCTACCAGCGTTACGGCTCAGTTCCCAGAAATACGGAAGCCCCTGGCGCTGGCACCGGGCAGATCACGGGGACCTCGCCTCGTTCCCCTGGTGTGCAGCGCGCGGCCGTGGCCCGGGGAACGCCTGCCTAGCGGGGCGCAGCGCAGCGAGGGGGCCGCCCCTCCAGGAAACCCGCCCCGGATCCGCAGCTCTTTCGCTGAGCCTGGGGCGGCCCTGAAAAGGGCCTTTGGGGGGGGCGGGCGGGCGGCTAATACTCCTGCGACTGCTGCCCGCCGCCCTTCTTGCCGCCCTTGGCCGGGCCGGGCCCGCCGCCCGCTTTCTTGGGCAGCAGCACGGCCTGGATGTTGGGCAGGACGCCGCCCTGCGCGATGGTGACGCCCCCCAGCAGCTTGTTGAGCTCCTCGTCGTTGCGCACCGCCAGCTGCAGGTGCCGCGGGATGATGCGCGTCTTCTTGTTGTCGCGCGCCGCGTTGCCCGCCAGCTCCAGGATCTCCGCCGTCAGGTACTCGAGCACGGCGGCCAGGTAGACCGGCGCGCCCGCGCCCACGCGCTCGGCGTAGTGCCCGCGCCGCAGCAGCCGGTGCACGCGCCCCACGGGGAACTGCAGGCCGGCGCGCGACGAGCGGGACTTAGCCTTGGCCCGGGCCTTGCCGCCGCTCTTGCCGCGGCCGGACATGGCGCGAGAACAGAAGGGGGCAGGAAAAGGACGCACGCGGCCCAGCGATCGCCTCCCACGTCAGCAAGGGCCACTGCCTGCCACAGCCAACTGCCCCGGCGCCCGCCGCGCGCGCTTTCTTTTATAGCCGCTGCGCGATGACGCTGCATTCCGCCATTGGCTGGTCATTCAGATTCTCTCACGGATTGGTTCGGCTCAGGAGCTGGCCAAACGGTATGCATTTATTGGCTGCCCGAACAGGCCAATCAGAAGGCAGGGCGCCAAATTCAAACGGAGCCCAAAGCCTAATAAGGAACCGAGCAGCCTCATTCTCGTTGCCAGTGTCCAGGGTTCCACCCCGTGAACTGGCCCTTGGCAGGGGCTGCCACTGTGCGAGCATCCAGGGTGAATCCATTCTGCCCCGCCCCCGGGGGCAGACCCCCATTCTGTAACGTGTGAGTAGGATGCTCTCCCCCTTTGGGCAATTGCTTGAGTGACAGAACAAATAGACATGGAGCCCTCTTCCCCTGCCCACAGGTAAGAAACTTCACGTCCTATTGGCATCTGGTCCTTGGTTTAACGACACTGCAGGTCCACAACACTCAGGTAACATTAACACCCGCATCCGACCAATGGCCTCTGCCCAACCCCATCACAGAAAAAAATTCAGCTGAGAGAGGCCAGTGTAAGAGTCTTTACTCACATCTGGGAAGGGGGCCTGTGACTCTGAGACAGAGCGAGATTCCTGCTGCCATGTGGCAGGGAACTGAAAAAGTAAAAGGTAGATCAGGAAGTGCTGGAGTTTCCCTTACCACTGGCAGCGCAGTCAAACATCATAGAACAAGCGTACTAGTTGGTACCGGATCAAAAAGGCAATGGTGCTGCCCACTACCTACAGAGGAAAAAAATAAGGAAGATCATTGGAATCCATTTGTGCTAAATACTTGACCGAGTGGTATAAAGACAAGATCCCTTTGTCAAACAAACTACATCATATGACCCACCTCTGTAAGTAACACAGAAGTTAATTTAAAATATTTCCATGCCTACTTTCAAAGGGGTGTGTGGGAATGAGAAGACTGGGCAAGATTATTCTCTCCGAGGAGCAGTATGGTTCTGTATTGCAGAGCCATAGCTAACTCAGGCAGGTGAGAGACAGCCCCCGCTTTAACAAGCTACTTGGTATGGTGGAAGTAAAGATGTAAAGATAAGTGAAGGGGTGAAATCAAAATGTTCCCTGTGCCTGAGAATTTTAGTGTGGACCTACATCCACAGTAGAGTAGGCCCTCCTGTCTGCGGGAGCATTTGCCTGACCTGGATAAGAAGCAGCAGAACAGTGAGGGTTTGCTCTGAGGTTGGTCCAATAAGCTTTATAACAAAGTTAATGAGCGTCATGTTGTTGCACTCTGTGTATTCTTCATCTTCGTCTAATTTCTGTCTCACATCCACTATATGAAAGGTTTCTGATACCTGGGGAAGAGAAGTATGTTAATCGATCTTTAATTAGATACATTATGGCTGCGTCTACACTGGCATGATTTTTCACAAAGAGAGTGTCTACACTGTCATGTGCTTTTGCGCAAAAGCATCCGTGCCAGTGTAGACGCTCTCTTGCGCAAGAAAGCTCCGATGGCCATTTTAGCCATTGGGCTTTCTTGTGCAAGAAATTAACGTTGCCTGTCTACACTGGCCTCTTGCACAAGAATACTTGCACAAGAGGGCTTATCCCTGAGTGGGAGCGTCAGAGTATTTGCACAAGAAGCACTGATTTTGTACATTACAATGTCTGTTCTTGCACAAATACTCGCAGCCAGTGTAGACAGGTGGCAAGATTTTGCACAAAAGCGACTGCTTTTGAGCAAAATCTTGCCAATGTAGACACAACCTATGTGTTTACTACTTAGAGCAGGGGTGGGCAATAACCCCTTTGGATGGGGGCACCACTTCATGAATTTTAATTCATGGTTGCAGACTGGCTCTGGCCCCTTAGGAGGGACGGAAGCCTTGGGCAGAAAGGGGCGGATCCCTCTGGGTGGGGAGTGGAAGACTTCATGCACACCCCCATTCCCAGGCCAATTGGGACCTAGGAGTGCGGAAAATCATTCACTGTTCAAAACAGCTGGTGGTTCCCTCTAGGCACTGTGTGCCCGTGGCATAGAGTGTGTAGTTGATAACAGAAGACAATTTTTACTTATCTCTCAAGGTACCTTTAGAATATACTTTCCCAGTGCTGAAAGACTTTTGGTTTTGAATTTGGAGTAGCTCATTTCCAGCTTCCCTGTTCCAGGATTGAGCCTGAAAAGAACATTGAAATATTAGTCCAGTTGCACCAAAGAGGCTAAATCTCTCTATAAAAGCGGGGGGGGGGGGGAAGACATCTGGAGTAATCCTATACATGTAGACTACGTCTACACTGCAGGCTTCTTGCGCAAGAACTGTTTTGCGCAAGAGTTCTTGCACAAAAATTCTTGTGCAAGAGCACGTCCACGCTACCATGTGCTTTTGTGCAAAAGCAAGAGCTCTTGCCCAAGAGGGCTTATTCCTCGTAAGGAGAGGAATAACTCTTGCACAAGGAGCCCTCTGTTCCGACACTTTACTGTAAATGTACTTGTGCAAGAACGCGTGTGCAGTGTAGATGCTCCACAAGTTTTTGCGCAAGAACAGCTGTTCTTGCGCAAGAAGCCAGCAGTGTTGACGTAGCCATAGTAGTCCTATAGGAGTCTCAGATGTGTAGCCACTCAAATAAGGCAGGGGCCAGAAGAATGTTTTGTGGGTAGTGTGAGGGGCAGTCAGCTGGGTTGCAGAAAGTTGTGGCAATTTCAAGGCAACATAGAAATTCCCACACATAGAAAATTGACAGTTCGTGTAGCATAGAACTGATAACAGAACCTTAGAGATGGCATAAACACTTCACTCTTCCCTGTGTTTTATAACACTACTAAGGAACAGTGTTTCAACTCTGCTCTTTACAGGGCTATAACATTATTTGTTAACACAGTTCTAACTCCATCTACAAAGCATCACCCAAACATATTAGGGACAGCTGCACTGTGAGTAGATCACTCAGTATGGCAGATTTTACATCACACACACAGACTTGGTGTTAGATACTGGTTAATTCAACAGTTGAGTAACTGCATGAATTCCTATTGTTTACTCAACTATTCTATAGGCCCCAGGGGCGGGGCCAGTTTGCTCTGCTAAATACTTTACTGAGTGATATGCCGACAAGGTCCCTTTGTCAAACAAACTACAGTACATCATGGTACTTCTGTGTTACTTACAGAGGTTGGTCATTTGCAGGAGTTAATTTAAAATATTTCTATGTCTACTTACAAAGGGGTGTGTGGGAATGAGAAGACTGGGCAAGATTATTGGGGTGCACTCCTGGGGAGCACTCTAACATTCTGCACTGCTGCCTCGGTATAAAAAGGCAGCAGCATGGGGTGCCAGGCAGGAGCCAGTCCACAAGGGGAGCCACGGAGTGGCAGCAGCCCTGTCTGCAAGGGTCCAAACTCCCCGCACACAGAGGCTGCTGGAGAGTGGGAAGAGGAGGAAGAAAGGCAGCCAGGAAGGAGCTTCTGTCCACAGCAGCCTGGGTTGCCCTGAAAAGAAGCTGGCCCGGCAGCAGCCCCTGTCCACAATGGATCCAGGCTTACCACAGACAGAGGCGTAGGGAGCTCAGAACCTGGGCCTGCAACGAGCAGACTACTTCACAGCAGCCTCCCCTGCCCTCTTCACCCCACACTGGTATGTCTAATAAAGGCAGAAATGGGAGGGGAGGGGAAGAGGGGGAGGGCAGCACCGCATAGCCAGTGCTGCGGTGAAAACCAGCTTTTAAGCCAGCTCCCTCCTAGCATTGGCTCCTGTTTCCCTCCTCACCCCCTGATACAAGACAGCAAGCGGGGGGGGGGGGGGGGGGGGGGGGGGGGGGAAGAAATGCAAATAGTAAAGAAGATTACCAATGAGCCTAGGCTTATCTGTTCATTGTATACTTGACTTCTTTATATCCCTAGTCTGTATTAAGCTTTCATAGTACTAAAAGGTCCCATCATTAGACCCCTGCGTGGATATAAAATTTGCATCTGTGTCCATAAAAATGAGCTGCAGATATTTGCCTCCACATTCACAAATCTGGATACCCACATATATATATAAAGCAGATATCTGTAGATTTTTAGGGCTCTTACAATCAGGACTCTACAGTTCACACCTTCTTTCTAGGACTGGGTATACAATAACTTGTGATGGGGGGCCGCTCCCAAGATTTTGGAAAGCAGCCAAGAGCTGTACTCTTCCATGGTATTAATGGAGGAGAAGTGGGGTCTGGGAAGGAGGTTGGGTACAGAAGGGAGCTTGGGGTAAAGGATTGGAGTGCAGGAGGAAGAATGGAGTCTGGGAGGGAGTTTGGGTGAATCAGGTAGTTGTGACCTAGGGTAGGAGGGGACTGTGATCTCAGGCAAGAGATTAGGGTGCCAGATCTGGGAGGGAGTATGGGTTCATGTGGAGTAGCGGGGCAGGAGTGGTTGGGGAAGGGAGAGGCTGAGGTGCCAGAGGCAGGTTCTCCCCAGATGACATGCCAGCCTGCCTGCAGAGCTAAAGACTTACAGAGCTTAAAGTGTTTTTGCCTACTCGGCCATGTGCTTGAGTGTGAGCAGGAGGGTTGTCCTTTGTGACTGCCTGTTATTCACACAAACAGCTCCCATTGGCCAGTGTCTGTCCAGAAACTGGCCAATAGGATTGTGCTGGGGGTGGGAGCAGCGGCTGAATCTCCCCCCCTCCCATCTGGACTCAAAGAGAAAGCACCCCATAGCTGTGTTTCTGAGTGGGGTGCAGGGCTCTTGGGCAAGCAGGGGAGCCTGCTGGTCTCCGCAGGCCATATTTTGCCCAGGCCTGTTCTAGTATGATGCCAGTTCCCAGGACATTATTATTGCTGTTTGGCAGGAGACAGTTTTCTGTTGGGCTCAATTTACAGGGCAGCAGCTCCTCTCTTTTACACCCAGCTGTTTGCAACAGGAAAGGTTTCTTGGTAAGTTTAAATGTTATGGAGAAACACCAGAACTGTAAATTCATGGCAACCGCAATATTTCTAGGTCCACTGTTTCATCCCATCCTTGGGCAAGAGGGCAGTTGTTGCAATGTGAAATTTCCACACTGTCCTAGTAAAGCCCTTGTCTCTAGAAGATGCCTGAGATGTATGTGTCACTTTTCATTCTTCCTGTCACAACAGATGAGGTATGTATTTTATCCTGTAGGGAAACTGCAGACATACCCACACCTGTTTAAGGCCTAACACAAAGTCAAAGCTAAAAGCATCTCTTTGTTCCAACTACATTGCATCTCATAGTCACTTACACGCTTGTTACCTGGGTAGCCGATGACGGGGACAAGGAATGATGTGGAAGAGCTGAGGCAATGAGTAGAGGAAGTTGAGCACTTGAGGAATGAAAAAGAGCAGCATTGTCTTACTGAAGTGTCCCAGGATCCCCACCACAGCAAATGTCATACCAGCAAAATAGCAAAAGGTGTCTCCTACAAACACACTGGATGGATACCTGCAACCCACAGAAAAAATGGGGATAGGACATAGTATTAGTGTTGAAGATCAAGTCTAGGGATCTTACTTCAAGCTTTTAAATCTAGAAACCAAGATATTTGTTGGAGAGGTTATTAGTGAGTAAGGCAGGACTACTCAACATGCAGCCCACTGACCTCATGCGACCCACAGTGCAGTTTGGGTTTACATGGGACTCTACACATGGCCCATGGGTGGGATCCTTTGAACATGGCATCCACTGGGATCATGCTCCACAATGGTGAAGCATCACCCAGGCGGAGTGAGCATTGAAAGACGCAAGCAGACAGGATGGCTGGAACAGACGGGAACAGGGTATCAGTGTTTCTAGCCCCCCGGGAGGAGGTGCTGGGAGCACCGGGGCATTGTGTGAAAGAAGCTATTTGCATGTATATGCAACCACACTTAAGTTGCGGGCCTTGGCTTGTGCTGTGAGTAGCATTGTGGCCCCTGGGGTTTCCACAGTTGAGTAACCCTGGAGTAGGGGGTGGGAAGACAGATTGTCTTGTGATCAAATCACAGAACCTAGAATGTAGTTCTCTAGTGCAGTCAAAAGCTTTTGCTGAACCAGTGCTCCAGCCAGAATGCAAAATACTTTGACCAGCCCTCCATTGGTCTATTTAAGAGCATATGAATGTTTCATTTTGTTTCCTAAGTGTAGGATAGGAAGCTTTATGATGCTCTGAATGCTTATTTATTTCATGCAGTCTCTTACCAGTTGTGGTAAAGCAGTCCCAGAGTAGTAAAGAAAAAAGGAATCATGAAGTAGAGAGAAAAAATGTGATCATCTCTATAATCTCCTGTAGGCAAGACAGAACAAAATTATTGACAAATCAGCATCAACCACAGTGAACCAAAAGTATGTCCTAGTTCCAGGGTGTGGATCTGTCTATCTTAGGTTTGCATACAGTGCCTGTCAAGAAGGTATCTTGGTGTAACCCTCTTGAAGTCTTTCCTAATATACTGGACCAGAAAATAGTATCATGGCTCCATTTGGTATATAAGCATTGTCCTTATCTGAAGATCTGCTAATCTTTCTAGACTTTTTTAAACATTTCCAAGTATAGGCACCTAGCTCCCTTGGATATCTGTACTAAATCAGAGTCCCAAAAAGATACTTGCATTTTCCTTACCATTTAATTCAACAACATTGAATGTGATGATGGAAGCAGCTATCACAAGAGCCTGTCCTGCCTCAAGCCCATTAATTCCAGCAAGAATGTTGATGGCATTGGTGCAAAACACTGCTAGCATGCCCATGTACACATAGTACAGGATTCCTGCAGATTAGACAGAGCAAAGGGCCTTCGCATTCAAGTTTTACTTTGCCTTAATGATTCCAGCACATTTCATAATAGTTTAATAAAAAACATCTCCCACACCCAAGAAATTGGTATTGTATACACACATGCACCAAACACAGATGTGGAAACAGAAGCAAGGGGTAGAGGTCACAGAAACAAGTCAATGGCAGAGTTGGGAATAGAATCCTGGTCTACAGATTTCTAGTTCTGTGCTTTGGTCAATTTGTGATCCACATTAAAACACAAAAAGCACTGGGTTCTCCATGAGCTTAGAGCCTGATGCTGTAAAAGCGTGGAGTGCTTCTCTGGACAAAGCTGAGAAAATGATAAATTGTTGAACTAGTAACTTAAGAAGGCTATCAACTCAGTTCTCTGGTACCACAATCTATGTCACAAATCTGCATTGGGAGGAAACCCACAACTGTGCACAAATTGTGACCTGCTACCCTCCGGAGCTGTGGCTTTGGATCACCTTTTTATTCTTGTGGCTAGTTTTAAGCTGATGATCTTCTTATGCTCCATCACTCACCCAGATCCAAGTGCATCCCCAACAACACCCGGAAGGGCTTGGGCACCACAATAGTGGTGTTCCCAAAGTTAGTGAAGTAGACCATAAGCAGAGGAAGGGAGGCCATGGTAGGCAGTAGAAGCTTGTGGCGCCAGCGCAGGTTCAGAACATCATCTGCAAAGCCCAGGAAGATCATGCAGCAGATGGCAAGAAGGGAGCCAATGAACTCCACAAACTACAAGAAAGAGAGATGATAGGACCATGGTTATTACATAGCCACCAGTCCTCCTACCACAGGAAATCACATTTGGCTTTGAGAGAGGATGCATTTGAAGACCCCCAACACAATGAATATTTCACCCCAAGTCTTGACGATACACAAGCTATCCTCATTGAGGCCTGCAGGCTCTCACCCTACGGGAGAAGAGCTATACAAACTTTAAAGAGCATCAGAAGGGGGGCACTCACCTCATGATGTGGAAATGCCTTGCACTGCTCCTCTACAAAACAACTCAGAAATGGCACAGGAATAAAGCAGAAAAGGATGATCAAGAACACAGCCCCACTGATCACACCTTGGGATTCAGGACTGAAACACAGAAAGGGGAGAGGGATTTAAAAAGAAAAAACATGTATGCCCATTGCTAGTCCTGTACAGCAGCAGTGCTGCTGCAGCTTTCTCACTGCTGTTCCATTGGAATGTTACAACAGGGCAATGTTTTAAGTCCAAAAGTCCTGATATCCAACAGCAGCACAGTTGTTAAACCTCACAACAAACTTTTAGCCTAAAGATTAGAAAATAAATTATCTTGGCAAATGCCAGTGTCCTCACTGATGCTTAGCCAAGCAGCTTGTGACAGTAAAACATATAAGATTATAAACACAGATTGGCTACGTCTACACTGGCATGATTTTCCACAAATGCTTTTAACTGAAAAGTTTTCCGTTAAAAGTATTTTCGGAAAAGAGCGTCTAGATTGGCAGGACGCTTTTCCGCAAAAGCACTTTTTGCGGAAAAGCGTCTGTGGCCAATCTAGACGCACTTTTCCGCAAAAAAGCCCCGATTGCCATTTTCACGATCGGGGCTTTTTTGTGGAAAAGAAATCTCTGCTGTCTACACTGGCCCTTTTGCGCAAAAGTCTTTTGGAAAAAGACTTTTGCCCAAACAGGAGCAGCAAAAAGCACTGATTTCTTACAGTAAGAAGTCAGTGCTTTTGTGGAAATTCAAGCGGCCAGTGTAGACAGCTGTCAAGTTTTTCCAGAAAAGCTGCTGATTTTCCGGAAAAACTGGCCAGTCTAGACACAGCCATTGGGTTCAGCTTCAGATTCAAACTCTCTCACAATGAGGAAGATCAGAGGGCCAGAGCAAGAACATAAGCTCATTGGCATAAGCAGCATCTTCACTGGAGCCCTGTAACTACAGCTGTAGTTGTTTAAGAGTACACAAGCCCAATGTGGTGCCTATATTGGTTTATGTTCACAGAACACTTAAAGAGAAGACATCAACATAGAAACATAAGATAATCACTCTTGCTTCTGAATATAAAATGGAGGATTTCACATAATGGTATGAAACTATTTGCTAGATTTGAGAGAAGTACCCTTTACAAAGCAGGACCTACTTCTGACATGCAGGAACATTGTTACCAGGAAACAGAAGGACCCAAATATCACTTAATAAATAATATCCGGATTGCTCTGGCAACATCCAGCAAATAATTTCAAGGTATTTTATTGTGGTCAAGTCTCACCACAACCCTGTGAAGTACAGAAATTATTTAAATGGAAGGACAGAAGCAGAGATGTGTGGAAGATCATACATTAAAATAAATTCCTTTTCCCCATACTTTAATCAGATTATGCTTGCTCTTTATTTTAGTCGTTTAAAAATGTTAAGCAAGCTTGTAACTACCAAGATTACCACATAATACAATTTAACGAATCATAGCTGTTACTCACATGGGCTGTTTAGAAGTTTTGTTCAAGTCTATCCCGAAGAGCTTGGCAGCAATGAAATGATCCTTGAAGGCTGGGATCAGCGTCAGGGTAGCCACGAATCCCAAAAGACCGCCACAAAAATTAATCAGCAAGGGGATCACTGGTAAACCCCACATCGCAGAGATACTTTCGAGGAACAAGAGGACTTTTATGGTGGAAAAAAGCAGCAGCAGCAGCAAACTGATGACAAGAGTGAGTGGCTAAGGTCAATGCACTAACAGCGAGTACATGTCTATACGCTGGGTACAGTGCGTGTGTTTACGGTTCACTGCTGGAAAGTGGGCGCACAACTCCAGGACCAGCTCGTTCAAGTCGGATTCTGAATGCGGCCGCTGCCTCTCATGGCTGCTCGCAAACCGAAATGCAATGGTCTCCGCAGCCGCAGGGGCGCGACGCTGCCCAGACGAGGCGCGGGGGTTAATGGAACCACATCCAAAGACAGAGCCTCTTCCCCTTTCCGCTTGAGTTAAAAAACAAACCCGGAAGCTTTATTCTTTCAGGGGCTTCACTTCCCTGAAGATGTTTCCAGTCGGATTCTATATAACGTGACACCAACCCCGGCCCTCTTGCTGCGCGCTGTCGCCGCGTACCCGTCCGCCATATTTGACACTGGCAAGGGAACTAACAAATGCCCCTTCCGTGTTCTGACTCTAGCAGGGGCGTCCCCACGCGGCTTTGGGGGTTAGCTCATCAGTCCCTCAACTGGGTTTGGGTTTAGAGTGAGAGCACTGTCCGAGTTCAGTGCCACATTCGGGATTAATTTAAATCGCGCGCTACCAACTGCCCGAACGCCTGTTACCCACATCAAAGATGGCTCCCGCAAGCGTCACTTTGTAGCCTTGCCCTCGTTCTTAACTGTGCGTCATCGTCTTCTGATTGGAGCCTTCCTGAGACGGTGACGTGCGGGTGTGACAGGCGTTCTAGGCTGTAGGGGGCGGGGTCGCACGACTTGACCCCGAGCTAGAGGTGAAAGGGCGCGGATAAAACCCGCTTCGCCAGCGCAGCGTCGCTACCCGACAGGCTGTTGGGCTCCTGTGTGCGAGTTGCTGGTGCCCTTCCCGCCCAGCGATCTCTCGACTGACTTCGATTGTATCAGCTTTGGGCTAACTCCCGTTTTCCAGTAAACAGGACGGGGGGTGGGGGACAGAACATCCTCCCCTCCCCTCCCCTCCCCTCCCCTCTGTATTTCGTTTTCATATCCCCTACTCATAACTCCGGGCATCTGAAGAAGGGGCCGTGCCCACGAAAGCTCATGATCCCAGCTACACGTTTTGTTAGACTATAAAGTGCTTCCAGGCCATTGGTTGTTTTTTTCTGTAACAGACTAACTTAGCCACCCCCTGAAACCGTTTAATTATTGTCACACTGCATTTACCTATTGTACCTGGAAGGCTTAGCCTTAACCATCCTGTTTCTCTATCTGTTTTCATTGTACTTTTCTGAGAAAAGAGATGGTGATTGACAGGGGAAATATGTCAAATACAAAAGGTTTCAGAGGGGGTAGCCAAGTTAGTCTGTAACAGGAAAAACTTAAAAAAACAACAAATAGTCTAGTAGCACTTGATTCATCTTTAAAGAACTACTAGACTATTAAATAAATAAGGATAAATTTTAAAAGCAACAAATAGTCTGGTAGTGCTTTAAAGACTAACAGAGCATGTAGATGATCTGAGCTTTCATGGGCACAGCCCACTTCTTTAGATGACCAGAGTGTTGGATGTCTAGAACTAAAATAAATATGGGAGAAGGGGAGCGAGGAAGAAGGGGGAAAAGGGGAAGGGGGAACAAGAAGAGGTAGTGGGTATAAAAATATCAAGGGGAAAGCTGAGCTGGAATGTAACAGGAAAAACAAATAGTCTATAAGCACCTAAAGACTGGTTAGTCAAAAGAGGCAGATAAGAACCATTAGTAGGTAAGGGTATGTTTACACTACAAAGTTAGTTCGAACTAACGGATGTTAGTTTGAACTAACTTTCCTAGGCGCTACACTAGCGCTCCGTTAGTTCGAACTTAATTCGAACTAACAGAGCGCTTAGTTCAAACTAGGTAAACCTCATTTTACGAGGATTAAGCCTAGTTCGAACTTACTAGTTCGAATTAAGGGGTGTGTAGCCCCTTAATTCGAACTAGTGGGAGGCTAAGGCTTCCCAGGTTCCCCTGGTGGCCACTCTGGCCAACACCAGGGAAACTCCATTGCCCCCCTCCCGGCCCCGGAGCCCTTAAAGGGCCACGGGCTGGCTACACAGTTTGTGCCAGTTGCAAGGCTGCAAGCACCCGTGCCAGCAGACCCTGCACCTGCCACACGATGAGCCAGCCACCCGAGGACTCCCAGCCCTCCACTGCTCCCCAGGACCAGCCTGGCGGCTCCCAAGAGCCTGCCCGGGGGCGCAAAAGGCGGGTGCCTGCTTGGTCAAGTGCAGAGATCGTGGACCTCATCAAGGTTTGGGGGGAAGCCTCCAATGTCCACGATCTCCGCACTAGCCACAGGAACATGGCCGTCTACAGCCACATGGCTGCCAGCCTGGCCGCCAGGGGCCACCAGCGCAGCCGGGAGCAGGTCCGCTGCAAGGTCAAAGACCTGCGGCAGTCCTACTCCCGGGCCTGCCAGCCAGGGGCCGACCCAGAGGCCTGCCCCCACTTCCATGCCCTGGACCGCCTCCTGGGGGCTCATGCCGTCCCTGCCCCCCGAGACGTGATTGACCCCGGGGCAGAGGGCCCGCTCCTGGAGACGGAGGAGGAGGGCTCTGAGAGCCAGGAGCCTGCCGCCAGCCTGCCCGGGACCCGGGACTCCCGAGGCACCCCACCGCTCACCTGTGTTGTCTGAGGCCGGGGAGGCGTCCACCTGTGAGTACCATCGTGTTCCCCTTATGTGTACAGGGGGCTGGGGCAAGAGGGAGCCCCGGGAGCGTGCGCCTGGGCCTTGCCCACCAAGGAGCAGCAGCTGGGGATCCTGCAGGGGCCCTGGCCTTGCAGAGGGGAGCTGGGTTTCACACACCTGGGCCCCTGGGGAAATTGTCCGCTGGTCTTGTTGCACCACAGCTGCAGCACCTGGGCCTGCAGGGTGCACCACACCGCCTGCAGCAGCTGCCCGTGCCCGGGCAAGCAGGAGAGCCAGGAACAAGGAGGAGTTCCAAAGGCGGCACCTCCGGTTCATGGACCACCAGCTCCGCACCCAGGACCACTGGGTCCAGGAGGACCTGAGGCTGCGCCGGAGGAGTCTGGAGGCCCTGGAGGAGCAGGGCCGTACCCTGCGAGGCCACCTCCAGAGCCTGCTCGACCGCTTCCCATTTCCTCCCCTTCCTGCTCCCGCTCCTGCTTCCGCTCCTGCTTCCTCCACACCCCCTGTCCCTCCTGCCCCCCCCTCCACAACCATTTCCCACCGACGCCCCCGGACCCGCAGTGTGGCGAGACGGGAGAGGCAGCCGGACTCCCACCCCTGAGCTTTCCTTTCCCTTCCTCCCTTCCCTCCCCTTCCAGCTCCCTCGTCCCAGGATTCCCCCTCCCCTCTCCCACCCTCATTCCTCCCTTCCACCACCCACTTATGTGAAATAAACAGACATTTTGGTTTCAAAAACAGGTGTCTTTATTTGACAGTAGGTAGGGAGGGGAAAGGGGAAGGAGGGTAGGGTGGAAGAAGGCCCCAGTGGGGCATGCAGGGAGAGGTCAGTCCTCCTCCTCCACCAGGAAGCTCTCCCGCAGGGCTTCCCGGATCCGGACGGCCCCCCGCTGGGCTTCCCGGATGGCGGCGGTACGGGGCTGACCGTAGTGTCCAGCCATGCGGTCAGCCTCAGCCATCCAGGCTGGCAGGAAAGCCTCCCCCTTCCGCTCACACAAATTGTGGAGCACACAACATGCTGCCACCACGGGAGGGATGTTGTACTTGGCCAGGTCCAGACGGGTGAGGAGGCATCGAAAGTGGGCTTTCAGTCGCCCGAAGGCCCCCTCCACCACGATGCGGGCCCTGGTCAGCCTGGCATTGAAGGCCTGGCGGGAGGGATTGAGGTGCCCCGTGTAGGGCTTCATGAGCCAGGGCTGCAGTGGGTAGGCGGCATCCCCCACCAGGCACACGGGCATGTCCACGTCCCTGACCCTGATGTGGTGGTCGGGGAAGAAGGTCCCGGCCTGCAGCCGCTGGCACACAGAGGAGTTGCGGTACACCCGGGCATCATGTGCTTTGCCGGACCAGCCCACATTAATGTCCGTGAACTGGCCCTGGTGGTCACACACGGCCTGCAGGATCAAGGAGAAGTACCCCTTGCGGTTGACGTACCGGGACGCCTGGTGTTCCGGGGCACGGATGGGGATGTGCGTTCCGTCGATGGCCCCCCCCCACAGTTGGGGAAGCCGAGGGCGCCGAATCCCCGGATGACGGCGTCCGGGTCAGCGAGGCGGACCACCCTGCGGAGCAGCACCCGGTTGATGGCCTTGACCACCTGCGGAGAGAGACACAGCAAAGCGCCAATCAGTGGGGCACCCGGGTGGCTGGGAGCGTTCGTGCCCTGGCAGTGCCCCGCGCCCCACTCCCAGAAGCAACCCCCCTGGCGGCGTGTAGTACAGCCGGGACAGCCCGACCCCTCCGGTGCGGGGCGCTTTTGCCTCCTCCCGCCCCCCCTTTGTCCCTGGGGCGGCCCATTCCCTCCTCGCAGCTCGAGTGCCGTACCTGCATGAGCACCGCTCTGACGGTGGATCTCCCCACGCCGAACTGGTTCCCGACGGATCGGTAGCTGTCCGGCGTGGAGAGCTTCCAGAGGGCGATGGCCACCCGCTTCTGGAGGGGGATGGCGGGTCTCATGCGAGTGTCCCTTCTGCGCAGGGCAGGGGCGAGCCACTCACAGAGCTCCAGGAAGGTGTCCCTCCTCATCCTGAAGTTCTGGGTCCACTGTCGGTCCTCCCAGCGCTCCAGGACGATGCGGTCCCACCAGTCGGTGCTGGTGTCCAGACGCCAGACGCGGCGGGGCACGCCGGTGCCGGGGCGCCGCCGAGGCTCCTCCACGGCCCCCAGGGTGGCCAGGCGGAGAGGCAGGGGGCTGACGTTCACCAGGTGGTGCCAGGCAGCCTCGAGCCATTGGTGGCAGGCTTGCAGCAGCAAGTCCAGAAAGTGCACCAGAAGGTGCAGGGTGAGCTGTGGCTCCATGTTGCCACCTGCGGCAGCCCCCCCGAAGGGAAGCACCGACACAGACGGGCACAGAGACCAATGCTTTTGTCATGGCTCCTTCCCCACTCTGGCATGATAAATGCAGAAGTGGGGGCCAGCAAGTGTATCCCAAAGCCTTATCTACCAGGCTTTGGTATAAAACTTCCCCCAAGATCTTAAAAACCTAGATCTTGGGAATAAAACTTCCGCTGCCACCACCCAAATGTTGATAAAGAAATCAGGGAAAAGATCATTTGGGAAATCTCACCCCTAAAACAGAAATTAGGGCACACAATTAACAACTGCCAGGTTAATAAAAAGAAAAGAAAGACCTTTTATTATTACAACAATATTCCGGTTGCAAGTATAATGACTAGATAGGAAGGTAACAAAATATACTCATGGAGAAATTCCATGGGCCTAGAACTTAGTTACAAAGAAAACCCAAAACATCTTTTAAGCAGTGCCAGACATCAGATCCCATACCCAACCCTTAAAACAATAAAGCCTAACGAAACTACCTAAACCTTACCCTACTTACAGAAAATGAAGAATGAAGAATGGTGTCTTGGAGAGAGAGAGGGACATGCTTGTCCCTCTCTGTAGCTGCAGAGGACTGTCTGAGAGACAAAAGGGAGAAGAGAAAAAACCCCAAATTCCTTTGTCCCACTTTGAAAAGTCCCACCTACATTCTTATTGGTCACTCCACCTGGCTAGGTGTAGTTAACCCCTTAATCCCCAGGCGGCTGGCTAACTCCATGTTGCCACCTGCGGCAGCCCCCACAAAGGGAAGCACCGACACAGACGGGCACAGAGACCAACGCTTTGCTGTCCCTCGGCGAGGTTGGCAAGCAAGCAGGAAAAGCTGAGAACCGGCTGTCCAGGGGGGTCCCTTTAAGCTCGAGCCTCAGATAGCCTCAGACAGCAGCCACACAAAGCAACTACTGACCTGATGCCCTGCCAGAACCGGTTTCAGCTGCCCTTAAATGCCCCCCTGCGTCCAATCAGTGTGGACGCGCTAGTTCGAATTAGCAAAACGCTAATTCGAACTAGTTTTTAGTTCTAGATGCGTTAGTTCGAATTAGCTTAGTTCGAATTAACTAATTCGAACTAAGTTAGTTCGAATTAGCGCTGTAGTGTAGACATACCCATATAGAGAAGAGGAGTACTAACACCAGATACTATACAGACAAAGAATCATTGGCACCTTCATTGTTTGATAGGTTATTACATTTAAAAGACAGAGCCACAGTGGGGTTAGCTCCTGGGGCTGCTCTGAAGTTTACCCCCTTATTGAATAATCGAATAGTCGATGGAAATTCCATCGACTCCTCGATTAGCTGATTAAACAAAATTTAACATCCCTGATCCTTATAGGGGGAAAATATTTACATAAGAACATAAGAACGAACGTACTGGGTCAGACCAAAGGTTCATCTAGCCCAGTATCCTGTCTGCCGACAGTGGCCAACGCCAGGTGCCCCAGAGAGGGTGGACTGAAGACAATGATCAAGCGATTTGTCTCCTGCCATCCCTTTTCAGCCTCTGACAAACAGAGGCCAAGGACACCATTTTATCCCCTGGCTAATAGCCTTTTATGGACCTAACCTCCATGAAATTATCTAGCTTCTCTTTAAACTCTATTATAGTTCTAGCCTTCACCGCCTCTTCTGGCAAGGAGTTCCACAGATTGACAACACGCTGTGTGAAGAAGAACTTTATTAGTTGTAAACCTGCTACCCATTAATTTCATTTGGTGTCCTCTAGTTCTTCTATTTAGGGAACTAATAAATAACTTTTCTTGAGCGGCCCTCTCCACACCACTCATGATTTTATATACCTCTATCATATCCCCCCTCAGTCTCCTCTTTTCTAAATTGAAAAGTCCCAATCGCTTTAACCTCTCCTCATATGGGACCCGTTCCAAACCCCTAATCATTTTAGTTGCCCTTTTCTGAACCCTTTCCAAGGCCAAAATATCTTTTTTGAGGTGAGGAGACCACATCTGTACACAGTATTCAAGATGTGGGCGTACCATAGTTTTATACAGGGGCAGTAAGATATTCTGGGTCTTATTTTCTATCCCTTTCCTAATAATTCCTAGCATCCTATTTGCCTTTTTGACCGCCGCTGCACACTGTGTGGAAGTTTTCAGAGAACTGTCCACGATAACTCCAAGATCTCTTTCCTGATTTGTCATAGCCAAATTAGCCCCCATCATACTGTACGTATAGTTGGGGTTATTTTTCCCGATGTGCATTACTTTACACTTATCCATATTAAATTTCATTTGCCATTTTGTTGCCCAATCACTCAGTTTGGTAAGATCTTCTTGGAGTCCCTCACAGTCTGCTTCTGTCTTGACTATCCTAAACAGTTTTGTATCATCTGCAAACTTTACTACCTCACTGCTTACCCCTTTCTCCAGATCATTTATGAATAAGTTGAAAAGGATTGGTCCCAGGACTGACCCTTGGGGGACACCACTAGTTACCCCTCTCCAATCTGAAAATTTACCATTTATTCCTACCCTTTGTTTCCTGTCTTTTAACCAGTTCTCAATCCAAGAAAGGACTTTCCCTCTTATCCTATGGCCATGTAATTTACACAAGAGCCTTTGGTGAGGGACCTTGTCAAAGGTTTTCTGAAAATCCAAGTATACTATATCTACTGGATCCCCCTTGTCCGCATGTTTGTTAACCCCTTCAAAGAACTCTAATAAATTAGTAAGACAGGATTTCCCTTTACAGAAACCATGATGACTTTTGTCCAACAAATGATGTTCTTCTACATGCTTCACAATTTTATTCTTCACTATTGTTTCGACTAATTTGCCCGGTACTGAAGTTAGACTTACCGGTCTGTAATTGCCAGGATTGCCTCTAGAGCCCTTTTAAAATATTGGTGTCATGTTGGCTACCTTCCAGTCATTAGGTACGGAAGCCGATTTAAAGGATAGGTTACAAACCACAGATAATAGCTCAGCAATTAAGGCTTTATTTTCCGAAAGATCCACGTCTAGACTGGTGCTTTTTTCCGGCAAAGCTCCATGCCGAAAAAAAGCGGCAGCCATTTTTATGCTAATGAAGCAGGGGAGATTTAAATCCCCGCTTCATTAGCAATTGCGACACGTCTAATTTGCATCCCTTTTACAAAAAAGGGATGCAACCTAGACGTAGCCAATGTGCACCCCAAATCTAAAGAATAGTAAGTGGTCCAAAAACACCAACATGTCTAAAAAGAATAGAGTAGTTGGAAGCAAAATGATATCTTTTCAAAACTGGAAATCAAATCCTACTGAGGAAAATAGAAAACAAACTCTGGTAAGTCAAATGAGGCAGACCTAAAAAGAATTTGAAGAGCAACTAGCATACAAAGTTACGTGCATCAGAAGCAGAAACATTGCCAAACAATTAGTAGGATGAATGATGAGCACTAAAGGAAGACCAAGCTATTAACGAGAAGATCAATGAAATCTTTGCATCATTAGAGTCCTGCAAATCCATGAATATGCACTTTATAATCATAGGTATCTGCAGCTATGGATATCAATTGCAGATTTTCACTGTTCATTTTTGCAGATGCGGATACAGATTTTGTATCTGTTCAGTCTACGTATCAGTCATCATTCATACAGCGGATGTTTGACATCTGAATCACTCTTTGTAGGTTGAGTCTTTCTCAAACTATCCCATCAACATAGGAAACAAAAGGAGGAAACCTGGATCTGGACCTGAGGATCTGTCTGTTCTGGGAGACCACTGAAGATACTGTATATAATACTTATATAATTTTTCATTTGAAGGACTTAAAGGTTTTACAAACAATTCATTCAGCCTCACTCTTCCCCTCATAAAGAAGTCAATCGTTTATTTCACAGATGGGAAAACTTCAGGGTAAAGAAATGAAATTACAGGTTGAACCTCTTTAGTCTAGCACATCCATGGTCTGGCATGATTTTAGTTAGCTGATTTATCATGAGTGTGGCCAAGTTTCCTGCAGTTCTATATAAAGATTGTTTACAGCCACCAGTCCTGGCTCTCAGCATTCTGTGCTGTTATTTAGCTCTAATTTACCCCAAATGTGTTCTAAAAGCCCAGTAAGCAGTGGAAGTGTTGACAATACTGACTTCCCATGGTCTGGCAAATTCTCTGATCCGGGATCAGGTCCCAAGGGTGCCAGACTAGCGAGGTTCAACCTGTATTTGTTCAAGTTCATATAGTGAACTATTATAGGGCTGATGTGAAAACCCAGAAGTTGTAACTCTCAACCTTCTGTTCTAACCATGAGATCTTCCCTGTGAGCCTGATCCTGCCCACCCTTATGTATGTGTCTAGCTCAAATTACATGAGTCATCCTATTTTTACACTGACCAGATGTCCCAATTTTTCTGGGACTGTCTCAAATTTAAATTCTCTGTCCCAGTGCCCCATCAAGTAGTGAAATGTTCTGGAAAGCCCCTCTGGACATTTCACTACTTGATGGGGACACTGGCGTGGCACAGCAGCCTCCTTCCCCTCCCCCGGCATGGCGCGGAGGGCAGTCAGGCCCCTCCTTTTTTCCCTCACCTCCTTCCCTCCAATGGGACTGCCTCTGCCACATGGGTTCCTGGTCCATCGGCACCACATCCTCCTTCTCTGGGTCACCTGGGAGCCCTAGCAGGAGCCACATGCAGCCCATCTGGGGTGCTGCACGGCGGGGTGTACTCAGGCTCAGCAGGTGCCAGGACTGGAGCAGAGGCCACCCATGGTGCTGTTTTTAGTACTGCGGTCCAGGTCCCCATGGGTGGTCCTAGCGCCAGCTGGAGTCAAGTAGCAGCCACACGAGGCATGTTCTAGCTGGGGCACTTCCCAGCCTCTCCCCGAGCTAATCCAACACCACTTGGATTAATGCCAGTGCTTTTTTTGTGACGGTACTGTCACCTATTTTCCCAGCCCACAGAAAGGAAATGGGATTTCCCCTGTGTGTACCGGCACCTGTTTACCTGAGGTGGCTTGGCTCCTGATAGAAGCCTGTTCGGGACGTGCGGCATTTTTTGTTCTGGCTCCCAGCAAGGCGCTGTGGCTCTTCAAGGGGCAGTGACCGAATTTCGGACACCGGCATGTTGGTTTTTTTTATTTGGCTCAACAAGTTTTCCATTTTTTGCTTAACAAGTCTTCCCCAGAGTACCATCACCTTTTTTCTTACAAAAAAAGCACTGGTTAATGCAATTGCAGGATAGTTGAATGGGGGATCCTGTGGGGGCCAAACCCATCCCTATTGGTACGAGGATGGTGGGAGGCGTTCTTAGAGGAGTCACACAACACCCTTTACTTCTGGTCAAGTGTCCATCTTGACCCTGGGAGTACAACCTCTACAGTAGGATTTCTTGTGGCTTGGGGCATGGCTAGCGTGTCCCTAATTTTGGTTCAGAAAATATAGCATGCCTGCTTCTCCTCAACTGCTTGCACCTTAGATGACTGATGCCCAGTAGAGGTGGTTGCACTTCAGTGGTGCTGTATTTGTACTGGTCCTGCCTATCTACCCTCAAATATTTTCTGGCAGCAAAACGCCTCCAAATCACAATTCTCCATTCACATCGCAATAGCATGTTACATGGGCTGCAGAACATGTCTTGGAAGGCTCGGACTTTCTACAAGTGTTGTACGGAGCGTTCTTTCTCTTATCCCGCGGCCTCCCCCGTGCGATCGCCGCCTCGGGGCGCTGTGGGCTCAGGGTGGGAGCGCGCAGGCGAGGCTCCCTCTCTGCCTTTAGAGGCGGCGGCGCGGCGCGGCGCCCTGCAGGAGCCAGCAGGAGGCGGGGCGCCCCAGCTCTGCGCACGCAGCCCAGATACAATGTAGCGAGCGGAGCAGCTGGGGGAAGACCGGGAGCCGCGACCCTCGGGAGTGCCCTTCCCTCCCCCGGGAATCAGTGTCTCTCCCGGGAGTCGCCGCCGAAGCTCGGGCTGAGGCTCTGGGCGGCTCCCCTCCCCCGATCATGCCCCCCGGACTCCCGTGAAATCCTCCCCGAAGCTGCTGAGCAGAGCGCCATGGAGCAGGAGCTGGGCTGGGCGGCTCTGGTTCTGCTCTTCGCTGCCTCCCTGCTCACCGTCTCGGCCTGGCTGCTGCAGTATTCCCGGGGCGTGTGGAGCGGCCGAGGGAAGTCGGAGAGCCCGAGGGGGGCTCTAAGGGAAGCAGGAGTCTGGAAGTCCTTACTGAGGCTGCGGCTGGCCTCGGACGGGGCCCCGGAGCAGGAGGTAGCGGGGGCCAGGGGCCTTCTTGCTTCCCTCTTTGCCTTCAGATCCTTCCGAGAGAACTGGCAGCGAGCTTGGGTGCGAGCCCTCAACGAGCAGGCCTGCAGGCACGGGGTAAGAGGTAGGGCGCGCTGGGCCGGGGCTGGGCATGCGGGAGTCAGTCCAGCGCGATTAGGGTGGCAGTGTTGAGAGGGCTGGGTTTTTGGGCCCCTCGCAGAAATGTCACTTGAATAGCCTCTGATAGTTAAAGCCCATGATTTTCCTCCTCCAGCAGCGGAGAGAACAAAACAGGGTTGGCTATACGGCTGCAAGTGTAATGAAAGGGAGAGGCTTTCCTCCCTCCTCGGGTTAACGCTAAAGTGCTCCAGAGAACAGAATTTGCTGTGGATGTCCCTGACTTCTGCCCAGATAGCCTTTGAATTAACAGAGGGGATGGACCTCTGCCAGAAGCTGGGAGTGGGCCATGAGGGAGGGATCACTTGATGATTCCTTGTTCTGTTCACTTCCTCTGTGGCACCTGGCATTGGCCACTGTCAGAATGGGCAGCAGGTTTAAAACTAATAAAAGAAAGTTCTTCTTTACACAGTGCACAGGCAACCTGTGGAACTCCTTGCCAGAGGAGGCTGTGAAGGCTAGGACTAGAACAGAGTTTTAAAAAGAACTAGATAAATTCATGGAGGTTAGGTCCATAAAAGGCTTTTAGCCAGGGGGTAAGGAATGGTGTCTCTGGTCTCTGTCAAAGTCTGGAGATGGATGGCAGGAGACATATCGCTTGATCATTGTCTTTGGTCCACCCCCTCGGGTACCTGGCAGTGGCCACTGTCAGCAGACAGGATACTGGGCAAGATGGCCCTTTAGTCTGACCAGTATGGCTGTGGATAAAGGAGAAGTGGTGGATGTGGTATACCTAGACTTTAGTAAGGTGTTTGATACGGTCTCAATTGATATTCTTATCAATAAACTAGGCACATACATCTTAGATGGGGCTACTATAAGGTGGGTGCATAACTGGCTGGATAACCATACTCAGAAAGTAGTTATTAATGGTTCACAATCCTGATGGAAAGGTATAACAAGTGGGGTTCTGCAAGGGTCTGTTTTGGGACTGGCTCTCTTCAATATCTTCAACGATTAAGATACTGGCATAGAAAGTACGCTTATTAAGTTTGCAGATGATATCAAGCTGGGACGGGTTGTGACTAATCTGGAGGATAGGGTCATCATTCAAAATGTGCTGGACAAATTGGAGAAATGGTCTGAGGTAAACAGGATGAAGTTTAATAAAGACAAATGCAAAGTGCTCCACTTAGGAAGGAACAATCAGTTTCATACATACAGAATAGGAAGTGACTGTCTAGAAAGGAGTACGGCAGAAAGGGATCTAGGGGTTATAGTGGATCGCAAGCTGAATATGAGTCAGCAGTGTGATACTGTTGCAAAAAAAGAAAACATGATTCTGGGATGCATTAACACGTGCTTTACTCTGTGCTAGTTAGGCCTCAGTTGGAGTATTGTGTCCAGTTCTGGGCACCGCATTTCAAGAAAGAATCAGAGAAATTAGAGAGGGTCCAGAAAAGAGCAACAAAAATGATTAAAGGTCTAGAGAACATGACCTATGAAGGAAGGCTGAAAGAATTGGGTTTGTTTAGTTTAGAAAAGAGAAGACTGAGAGGGGACATGATAGCAGTTTTCAGGTATCTAAAAGGGTGTCATAAGGAGGAGGGAGAAAACTTGTTCATCGTGGCCTCTGAGGATAGAACAAGAAGCAATGGGCTTAAACTGCAGCAACGGAGGTTTAGGTTGGACATTAGGAAAAAGTTCCTAACTGTCAGGGTGGTCAGACACTGGGATAAATTGCCCAGGGAGGTTGTGGAATCCCCATCTCTGGAGATATTTAAGAGTAGGTTAGAGAAATGTCTATCAGGGATGGTCTAGACAGTATTTGGTCCTGCCATGAGGGCAAGGGACTGGACTCAATGACCTCTCGAGGTCCCTTCCAGTCCTAGTGTTCTATTATTCTTATGGCCTCCTGTAGTGGTAAATTGGGGCATTGAGAGTTGGGGTCTTGGCTTCTCCTTAATCATACAGTGTTAATATGGAGAATTTAAATGCACTGAAGCCAGAAATGGAAAGTAAAGCCCCCACCATCACTGTAAAGGAAATTAGAGACAGGAAAGAACTTTCTGATTATCCCCATGTTGTGCCAGGTCTGCTCCTTGTGGGGCATTTGATCACTTGTGTGCATGCATATTTTTTTTTTGTACTATAATATGCAATTTGTTAAATGTAGCAGGACAAGTCAGGCTAAAATAATGTACACCAGTCACGTTCCTACTAATATTCATAATGACTAAAACTGAGCATATGTTTGCTCAGCTGGAACAATAATAGAGTAGAAACATTAGTTTTCTGGGTTTTGTGCACTAGCCTAATACTACAATGATACACTTGTAAACATTGCAAGACTTAAGAATGCTTGAATATGAACAAACCATTTTTGTTCTAAAAAACCCAGGATTCCCATTTAACAGTAAGTTTTGTAAAGCTAATTTTTCTAGCCCCAACTCTTTTGTTAGAAGCTGGGAATGGGCAACAAGAGATGGATCAGTTGGTGATTACCTGTTCTGTTCATTCCCTCTGGAGCACCTGGCATTGGCTACTGTCAGCAGATAAGTCACTGGCTAGATGGACCTTTGGACGGTATAGCTGTTCTTATGTTCTAAGTCAGGCATGGGGAACCTCTTTGGGTTGGGGGCTGCTGAACCACAGAAAAATCAGTTGGGGGCTGCACACAGGTGAGAAGCAAAAAAAAACCCCTAAAACAAAAAATCATGGCCCCTGACTGAGAAGGAAAGAGATTCTCTGCATTCCTCTCACACACCAGAGCCTAGTGGAGCCCAGGCTGGTAGATTCTGTGTGCTCCAGCTCCATGACGAAGCAGAGAGGGGACTGGAGCAGCAGCATGAGCTCCCCAGTGCTGGGGGGAGGGGTGTGTCTGAATATTAGGGGCCAGATCCAGGCAAGCTGGGGCCATATCTGGTCCCCGGGCCTGAGGTTCCCCGCCCCGTTGTAGGTAATGTTAATGTTTTTGACATTGCCACTAGAAGGCTTCCACAGAACCCTTAACTTCTGAATTTCCTAAGCAATGTTCACTTTTAGTTGTTGCATTATCGTTAGTTTTAGTACTGAATTTCCAAAAAGAGAATTTTTCTCACTGATCCCTTGTGGAAACAAATGTAATATCCCACAGTGCTTTCCAGGTGAAAATTTCCTTCTTGCACCCAAAGAGAATACAGTGGGTCCAGTACAGGCAGTCCCCGACTTACGCGGATCCGACTTATGTTGGATCCGCACTTACGAACGGGGCTTTCTCGCCCCGGAGGTCGAGGTGGCGGATTGCTACCTGCGAGCTCCGGGGCGAGAAAGCCCCGTTCGTAAGCTGCTCTGGTGCCCCTGGTCTGCTGGAGACCGTCTCCAGCAGACCAGGGGCACCGGGCGGGTTCCCGCGCTTCTGAGGCTTTGCCAGAGCAAAGCCTCAGAAGCGCGGGAACCCACCGCGGCTGCCGCTTCAGTCCCGGTGCCTGTGGTCTGCTGGGGACCGTCCCCAGCAGACCACAGGCACCCGGACTGAAGCGGCAGCCGCGGGGGGGTCCCGCGCCTCTGAGACTTTGCCAGAGCAAAGCCTCAGAGGCGTGGCACCCCGCTGCCTCTGCGGCTCTGCTCCCGGTGTCCCTGGTCTGCTGGGGGGGGGGGCGCGGCTAGTGTGCCCCATCCCCCAGCAGACCAGGCTTTTGTTTTGGTCCCTGGAGCAGAGCAGCTGGGGCGCTGCCGATTGGTTCTGCAGTGCCGCTCTGGGCACTACTGGACCAACCCAGCAGCACCCCAGCTGCTCTGCCCCAGGTCCTGATTCAGCCGCTGCTGGTCAGTTTCAGCAGTGGCTGAATCAGGACGCCTGGGGCAGAGCAGCTGGGGTGCTGCTGGGCTGGTCCAGTAGCGCCGAGGAGCGGCCCTACTGGAGCAATCCAGCAGCACCCCAGTTGCTCTGCCCCAGGTGTCCCCAAGTCAGCCACTGCTGAAACCGACCAGCGCTGACTACAGGAAGCCCGAGGCAGAGTTGCTCTGCCCCAAGCTTCCTGGAATCAGCGCTGATCAGTTTCAGCAGCAGCTGACTTGGGGAAGCTTGGGGTTCTTAAGTTGAATCTGTATGTAAGTCAGAACTGGTGGTCAGTTTCAGCAGCGGCTGAATCTGGATGCCAGTTCCGACTTACATACAGATTCAACTTAAGAACAAACCTACAGTCCCTATCTTGTACGTAACCCGGGGACTGCCTGTAATTGAGGTTGCCATCTGTAGTAGAAAGGTTCTTAGACTTTCCATCTTGTTAGTTTTTAAAGTGCTACATAGTCCTGTTTTTTGTTTCAGCTACCTTTCTGTATGTGGATTTGAATGCCATCAGCTTCTTTGAGCATTAAGAGATTGCTGCAGGTTTCTAAAAGGCTGAGATAAAAGTCCATGACTGCTAGTTTGCAGTCAGGTTCACAACAAAAAAGGAGATTGACAAATTTATCTCTGTCACATTTAGGATTTCGCTGCCTCAGTGCCAGGGGAAGATGAAAATAAAATTTGTGTATTTTGGGGGATGGAAGGAATGTTGTTATATACAAGCAGAAAGCCCCATGTTGTTGCTGATTGCATTTGAAATGATAACCATGCATTGTGGAAGTGCAGCCTCGTTAGTGGAGGTTTAAGGCCTAAACTCACGTGTTTCCATAATTATCTCTCCTAGCATAAAGCAAGTAACTTGCCTCTCATTCTAGTATTAATTCAGTTGCCTCAGTATAGTTCTCTGGTGATTAACCTGCTGTCACATACAATACAGATCTTGGGGGAAGGCAAGTTAGTAACATTCAGTGTAGCAAATCCTGCATGGCACAGGAAGAAACACTTGCATATTGTCATCTCTCATTACTGTAGGTTGTTTTTTTTTAAGATACAAAGTGTGAAACAGAAATTCAGTGTTCCCAAAAAGACAGTCTTCTGATAGGCTGACTATAAACTGTGTGTGTATCTGAACATGTTATTTATGTACAGTATATCAAGGCTGCTCAAATGTGGCATCTCTTTTCATGAAGGAAATGTTACAGGAAGCAATTACAATGACTTTGTTACCCAGACAGTAGGGGTTAGCTCAGGGGTGGGCAAAAGGGCCTCTGCGGGCCGGATCCAGCCCGGTGGATCTGGCTCGCGGAGGCCTTGCTGCTTCTCCGCCCCCCAGGCCAGTTAGGGGCGGGGGAGCGCACAAAGCCACCTTCCACCCTGCCAGGAGCATGTGGTGCTTTGAAGCACTGTTCTCAGGGCAGAGGGGAGAGCGGAGGAGGCTTTGCACGCTCCCCCACCCCCAGGCCAATCAAGGCCTGGGGGCGGGGGAACTGCATGAAGCTTTCTTCTCCCTGCCCCAACCCTGTGAGGAGCCTGTGGCACTTCAAAGAGCCACGTGCTCCTCGCAGGGTGGGAGGAGGCTTCCAGTGCTCTTCTGCCCCTAGGCCCTGATTGGCTTGGGGGTGGGGGAGCATGCCAAGACTCTTCAAGGGCACGGGTGCCTAGTGGAAAGGGGGGGCAAAGGGGCTCCCCCACCCCCAGACCAATCATGGACTGAGGGTGGGGTAGCTCCACCTCTTCTCATTTAGGCCCTGCCCCTTCCAGGGTGGCTCAGGGCTACTTCAGAAATTTTTGAAGTGGCCCCTGGGCAAAAATTATTGCCCACCCCTGGGTTAGCTGAATAAGGATACCAGGCTCAGTACTGCCTACCTTCTACAGTTTATGTAGCTGAAGTAGGGTTTAACCTGGCCAAGATGCAGAATGGAATAAAAAAGAAAGCAATGCTGTAAAATAAGGAATATGATCAAAGTTCAGCCCATATAGGTATCTTTCAGCATAACCACACAAGATGATGATGACATTTCCATCACAATTTAGGGTTATGAAGTCTTTCACAAATGCTAAGTTGAATAGAAACATTTTAATGAGATTATTTACAAAAAAAAAAAAACTCCACTGCAAGTGTGTTGAGTAAATATTTCCTGGTGTGTGGTTTGTTTGTGTTTTTTTTTTTTTTTTTTTTGTCAAACTAAACATTGCATAACTACACCAAACAGTGCACAACCACTGGCAAGGACTCTTGTTTGCCTTGTCCAAGCTGAAAGAGACACAAAAACTGAACAAGCAGCATGACTGAACATTCTTTGATTTAATCGGAAGTGTTACTAGGTAAGGAATGTTAAAAATATATTTAACCCAGCAGTGCTCCAGCAGAGATGATTAAATGCATTTTGTAAAGTTTAACAGCCTTAATTAAAAGCAGTGTGCTCCTGCTCATTAACTGCCTTGCTGGGGATTTGGACACTGCATCACAAAGGGTGCAAGTGCCCAGTGTGGATATCTATTCAGTTGCTGTGTTGTGGGTTCCTGATGCGATTGTGCAGCCTGTCATATGTTATAACCAAAGGGTGAAAGAGAAGGTACAGTCTTTCATCAGGGGAAATATATATTTTGATGTTTTCAGCACTGGTTTTATGCTTATAAGATACCAGTAGAAATACGCCTAAAAGTGACTTCCCTCTTTGCTTTAGGTATATGGGTCTTCCCAGTACGGATGTAAAAGGTTAACCAGTTAACTGGGTTAGGGTGCAGCGGATCTAGCCCGGCCCAAGCAGCTCTTGGGATCCCAGTTAAACGTAACGTTCAGTTGGTTAACTTTTTAAACGTTATTTTGCATCCCTACTTCCCTGCTCTTCCTCTTGGTCTGGGGACTTTGTCAAGCTGCTCCCTGCTTGGGGCAGGAAACCCATGTCTCCTGTGGCTTTCAACTTGCAGTTCTGCTTCTCCAGTTAGTGCCTTGGCTCTGAGGGGGATCAGCAGGGAGGCAGCCTTCTTCTAAAGTCTGTGTTAGGGCTGTAAGCGAGTAGTCAAGTTGTCGACAAACCTAGACTATTCAGCTACTTGCATTCCCCCCCTCCCTTACTGGCTGCCCAGCTCTTACTACATTTAAACTGCAGAGCCACAGCGGGGGTGGCTGGGACTGAACCTGGCGCGAGCTGGGACTGAACGCTTCCTCCCTTATCAACTAATCATGTCGTTGATAGAATTTCTATCTACTACACAATTAGTGAATTACTTGCTTCCTACCAGCTCTCTTTCCGGCTACACTACAAGACTCCTGCTCGTGAGCACTTAGAAAAATAGCAGCACAGGTTTTCCCCAAACACAGACTGTTAGGCTATGTCTACGCTGGCCCCTTTTCCGAAAGGGGCATGCTAATTTTCAACTTCAGAATAGGGAAATCCGTGGGGGATTTAAATATCCCCCGCAGGATTTAAATAAAGATGTCCGCCGCTTTTTTCCGGCTTGGGGAAAAGCCGGAAAAAAGCGTCTAGAGTGGCCCGATCCTCCGGAATAAAGCCCTATTCCGGAGGATCTCTTATTCCTACTTCAAAGTGACATGTGAGACACTTTAGGATTCTGAAGGATTCCTTCAAAGTAGGAATAAGAGATCCTCCGGAATAGGGCTTTATTCCGGAGGATCGGGCCAGTCTAGACGCTTTTTTCCGGCTTTTCCCCAAGCCGGAAAAAAGCGGCGGACATCTTTATTTAAATCCCCCGCGGATTTCCCTATTCTGAAGTTGAAAATTAGCATGCCCCTTTCGGAAAAGGGGCCAGTGTAGACGTAGCCTTATACTTTGACTTTAGCAAGGCTTTTGATACAGTCTCCCACAATATTTTTGCCAGCAAGTTAAGGAAGTATGGATTGAATAAATGGACTGTAAGGTGGATAGATAGCTGGCTAGATTGTCGGGCCTAACGGGTAGTGATCGATGGCTCGATGTCTGGTTCATGGTCAGTGTCAAGCGGACTGCCCCAAGGATCGGTTCTAGGGTTGGTTTTGTTCAACATCTTTATTAATGACCTGGATGAGGGGATAGATTGATTGCACCCTCATTTAGTTTGCAGCTGACACTAAGCTAGGGGGAGAGGTAGATACATTGGAGGGCAGAGAGAGGGTTCAGAGTGACCTAGACCAATTGGAGGATTGAACTAAAAGAAATCTGATTTGAGGTTCAACAAGGACAAGTGCAGAGTCCTGCACTTGGGACGGAAGAATCCCAAGCATTGTTACAGGCTGGGGACTGACTGGCTAAGCAGCAGTTCAGCAGAAAAGGACTTGGGGATTACAGTGAATGGGAAGCTGGTTATGAGTCAACAGTGTGCCCTGGTAGCCAAGAAGGTCAATGGCATATTAGGGTGCATTAGAAGCAGCATTTCCAGCAGAACTAGAGAACCTATTATTCCCCTTTATTCTGCGCTGGTGAGGCCACGTCTGGAGTATTGCGTCTAGTTCTGGGCCTCCCCGCTATAGAAAGGATGTGGATGCACTGGAGAGGGTCCAGCAGAGGGCAACCAAAATGATTAGGAGTCTGGAGAACATGACCTACAGGGAGAGGCTGAGGGATTTGGCCTTATTTAGTCTGCAGAAGAGAAGAGTGAGGGGGGATTTGATAGCAGCCTTCAACTTCCTTAAGGGAGGTTCCAAAGAGGTTGGAGAAAGGCTGCTCTCGGTAGTGACGGATGGCTGAACAAGGAGCAATGGTTTCATGTTACAATGGGGGAGGTCTAGGTTGGATATTAGGAAAAACTATTTCCCTAGGAGAGAGGTGGTTGACTCTCCATCCCTAGAGGTTTTTAAGTCTCAGCTTGACAAAGCCCTGGCTGGGATGATTTAGTTGGGGGTGATCCTGTGTGAGATCCTAGGACTGTTGTGACATATGGTCTGCAGATGGGATCTCTGGGAGCATTGGCTCATGCTTAGGTACCTGTATAACTGGTGAGATTCTGCTGAGTTTGAAGGTTCCATCATGACTAGTTAGCTTGCACCTAAAATCACTTTTTCACCCTGAAACTGCAGGAATCGCTGCAACATGGTTCTTGTACTCTACTCAGTGATCCCCTTCTAGGATGCTGGCCTCTGAACCTGGTGTGCTCCTGTGATGCCGTAATGCCCCATGTTTTATCTGCTGTGCTGTGAAATAGAAGGGCAGCTTGAGGCATCTTGCTTTCTCTCTGTCCTCTCCTGAACTGTAGTCATCTTTGCAGACCCAGAGGGGGATCAGTTGAAAATCACAGAGAAGCTCACCTCTCTCCCTGACCCCCAGATCTATGAGCAGTTGATGGAAATCAAAGTGAGGTATCTTTCTGAGTGACAAAAACAAATGCAGTCAGCTAGGTAGGGGTGCTGTAGCTTGAGGAGCTGAAATAGTGCGATGTTGATTCTATGGGGAGAGGGGAAGCAGAACTTAGGGATATTCATTAAAGATAGTGAGATGGCAGACATCTTGATGGCATATTGCAAAATACAGATGCATGTCTAGCAGCTGTGCTTGTATGGCTGGATGCTTCCCACAAACAGGTGGCAGGTTTGGGGTTTTTTGGGGGTGGGGGGAAGGTACACGCATACTGCCACCTAGAAGCAAAGCTCTGTGAGTGATGCCAGGTGAAGGACGAAGCCGAGCTGCCCTTTTCCCCCTCACCCTTGTCTATTCCTCCATATTTCGCAGAGTTTTTCTTTGCGGTTGGAGTATCTTCTATGTTAAATGAACTGGGTTCATGAACTAAAACCTTTATCATGGCCTTTCATTGCACTTTTCCAAATCTGGAGATACTCAGCTAAACTAGAATTGTTGTGGGATAGAAAGAAACTCAGCTTGAAATCATTTGTCCCCAAAACAAATGAAGGCAGTTTGACATCAGCCACGAAGCCCCATGTGATCTGACATTATCATCTCTGCCATTGCAGTCTTTCTTCCTTGGATACACATTTCTTTCACGTGATTTGTGTGCTCGGGGAGTCTCATTCTCACTGCCTTCTGCCCCTTGAAAACTGTTTATTCTTTGACAGAAAGGTTGCTGGGGTGAATGCAGCTCCTGTCTATTTCCTGTTTCTCTGTCCCCGTCCCCTCCCCCCCAAACTCTTTGCTGCTGCCTTTAGTGAGCTCATGGGGCACCACCAAAGAACTGAGCATATGCTCTTGTTGATGCTATTTCTTGCAAGCCACTTTGCCATGTGAGACACTTTAGGATTCTGAAGTGTCTCTGGGCCCAAGGAGAACTAGTGAGGTAACTCTGTTGCTGAGGCTGGGTTGCCAGACTCTATTCTGAAATAATGGTTTTGAAGATGCAGCATAGATGCTTTGGTTCAAATATTATGGGTTGCTATAGTTACCATCCCTACTGAGATCTGTATGTAATGGATACCTCCTAAGTGATACCCATATGGTCCTTTTGGTAACCCTCTTGTACTGAATGCATTAGGAGCTGTTCATAAACCAAACCCCTGAGCTAGGAAGCATTGGTAAGGAAGAGTTCCTCTCCCTATGCTTCGTTTGTGGAAGAGAGTGATTTCTATCTGAGCTGCCACTCCTTGGCATGACGCTGGCATAGCTACAGTTATTATAATGGAACCCTCCGGCCTTTACTTTAATCTCCCAAGTCCCTCTCAGGCTGGGAATTCCACAGCCCAACTCCATGTCATGAAAGGAAGGCTTTCCTCGTATTTGTTCTACTGTCACCCACTTGCCCTCTCGTATGGATGCCGCTCTGCACTCACTATGCATTCCTTGACATGACTTTTAGATACACCGAGCTTGTTTAGGGGCTAACTAGCTTCTCTTATCCTAGAGTTCTGTCCAGATCACATTTGAAGAGAATCCTCAGCTACCAGCAGCAGTGAATATAAGTCACGTGACCTGCACAGACCAGGCAGACCACAGTATGGTAAGGTGCTGACATTCTGAAGCATGCTGTGCTCTGTATTGTTTCATTGAGTGTTGGTATATATGCTACAAAGATGACTTGGGACTTCAAGACTGGAAGAGTAGATGGGGGACTGGGACTGCTGCCAGGGTTGAGTTGTCAGTGAGTGCTGTTGGGCTCTCAACATCGGGTCCTTACAGTTCAAACCAGAAGGAATCCTGTAAAACTGTGGAGATTCACCTCCTCCCGCCCCCTAGCCATCTTTCAGGAGGGGTGTATCAAAGACTGAAGCAGCAAATTCTTGAGGTAACTATGGTCACACAAGCGCTCTCCAGTCATGAGTATTTGCATCCCCCTGACTTCTGTTTCGCTTTGCTCCCCATTATCTCAAGGAGGCTGCTGCAGACTGTCTGCTCTTTTCTCTCTAGGTGTTGCACTGCCATCTGTCAGCTAATGCTGTGAAGTTCCCAGTGTCTGTCACTCAGCAGTCTCCAGCTGCTGTTTCCATGGATACCTATCAAGTCACCTTAGCTCTGCTGCAGGCCCAGGTAATGAATGCTAGTGTGCTGGGTTAAAGACCTCTCTTTCCTGCAAAATGTGAAAGAGTGCTGTGACCTATCTGTGTTACAAACAAAGCATTTTCTTGTCAATGTGAAAAGAAATCATAATTGGGGAACTGTGTGTTTAGGACTGTTGATCCAGGGTTCCTTACCTCACTCCTAAGTTTCTCCCTTTTGATTGTTTCATGTATTGAGTATCTCCAAACTTTTTCCTTTTTAATCCCAAGTTAATTTAAAAGAAAAATAACTGCCAATAGTTTCTTGCTGAGTTGATTGTTTGAACCTTCTGGAAAACCTCCAACATCTGCACTTCTGAAGAAAACATTGTTGTTGGGAATGCATTCTCAGTGAGACTGTGGTTTACTGGGACTGAGGAATGCACCAGAGCAGCCTTCTGTGTTGAAATTACAGGTTCAAATCCAGCCTACCTTGTAGTTGTCCATTTACAGGCTATTTGATGGCCCAGTTGGTTCTCAATGTAGTTCCTATTAGAAAGTTGTCATTATGTAAATGTCCATGCTTACAACTGGCAATGGTTGGCTGATTGAATTCAGTGGAGACCCTGTATTAATAGCCAATTTGTTCTTTATTGTGTCCTCTTCCAGGCTTTCTGTTCAATCTGTGAAATAATGAGATGTATTATATAGTCTTATTCTCTTTTTACCAATCTCTGTACTTAACACAAAGGGGAGAAAACAGGATGACTGTTGCTGATCTTTGAGACTAAGGTTTTCTGGGATTGTTCTTATTACTCTGTCTGTCGTGCTGCTATACCATAGGCAAACTCTGATTATGAACTATCTGTCACAGATTCTGATGTTCCTCTTTGCCCTTTCACCCTACTAGGTTACATGAGGCCCTGTTGGTGATTTAATCCCAGATCAATGAACAGAGCACCTAATAACAAGTTGATTGCTAATTATCCTCTTTTGGCCTGAACCAGGTGGAGATCCGTTTGGAGGAGATGAAGAATGAAGGCCTGTTGGTGTCATGGACATTCAAGGACAGACCAGACTTGAACCTTTCTGTTGTCCCAAAACTTCATCCTCGTGAAGTGAGCAAAACTGGAGGATCAAGGAAGGGGCTGGGTACAGGCATGGTCAGCTGAACCTAGTACTTGGTCGTAACTTGGGAAAGGCGAGGAGCCATAAGGTCTTTCACCTCTATAGCCATGTCTATATAAGTATCTTTTTACAGGCAGTCCCCGGGTTACGTACAAGATGGGGACTGTAGGTTTGTTCTTAAGTTGAATCTGTATGTAAGTCGGAACTGGCGTCCAGATTCAGCCGCTGCTGAAACTGACCACCAGTTCTGACTTACATACAGAATCAACTTAAGAACCCCAAGCGTCCCCAAGTCAGCTGCTGCTGAAACTGATCAGCAGCTGATTCCAGGAAGCCCGGGGCAGAGCAACTCTGCCTCGGGCTTCCTGTAGTCAGCGCTGGTCAGTTTCAGCAGCGGCTAAATCAGGATGCCTGGGGCAGAGCAGCTAGGGTGCTGTTGGGTTGCTCCAGTAGCGCCGCTCCTCGGCACTACTGGACCAACCCAGCAACACCCCATCTGCTCTGCCCCAGGCGTCCTGATTCAGCCGCTGCTGAAACTGACCAGCAGCGGCTGAATCAGGACCAGAGCAGCTGGGGTGCTGCTGGGTTGGACCAGTAGCGCCCAGAGCGGCGCTGCGGGACCAACCGGCAGCGCCCCAGCTGCTCTGCCACAGGCGTCCGGAGAAAAGCCTAGTCTGCTGAGGGGGCGGGGGGGCGTACTAGCTGCGCCCCCCACCCCCACCCCAGCAGACCAGGAAGACACGGGCGGCGGACCGAGACGCACCGCGGTCCCGCCACCTGGGTCCTCCGCGGCTTTGCTCCCAGTCTCCCTGGTCTGCTGGAGACCAGCAGACCAGGGAGACGGGGAGCAAAGCCTCTGAGGACGCCGGCAGCGGGACAGCCGCGGGGCGTCTGGGCTGTCCCACTGCCGGCTTCCCCCGCGGCTTTGCAAAGCCTCGGGGAAGCCGGCAGTGGAGCAGTCCAGGCGCGCCTGGGCTGCCTCGCTGCCCGAGCCCCCCCACAGCTTTGCAAAGCCGCGGGGAAGCCGGCAGCGGAGCAGTCCAGGCGCGCCTGGGCTGCCTCGCTGCCCGAGCCCGTCCCCCCCACCCCCCGCGGCTTAAAGCAACTCTTAAAGCAACTTAAAGCCGTGGGGGGAGGGGAGGGCTCGGGCAGCCCAGGCGCCCCTGGGCTGCCCAAGCCCCTCCGCGGCTTTGCTCTGCGTCTTCCTGGTCTGCAGACCAGGGAGACGCAGAGAAAGCCCCAGAGTACACGGGCGGCAGGACCGCGAGGTCCTGCAGTCCGTGTACTCTGGGGCAGCCCCGTTCGTAACTGCGGATCTGACATAAGTCGGGGACTACCTGTATTTAATTGATTGAATGGTGGGATTTTTCACTCTTGAGCTAGCATTGGTGCATTACTATCTGTGGCTGAGACAGTAGAAACACTAATGTAGATAAAGTGCTAGCAGCTACTACTGCTTTAGCTGCTCTCTCAGAGCAGGAGTTCTCCTCTATATTGCTCCCAGTGTGCAGCTGCTACAGTAGGAGTGCTCCCAAAAAAAGTGAGCCCACAATATTTTCCATTTAATGAAGTGGATTCTGGCACAGATGTGCCCCTCTATGACATGTCCTATTGAATCTCTCCAATTCCACAAGACTGACTTGTATATTGATCACCTTGCTCCCTGTCTTCTGCTTTCTGATTGAGTGTAGCAACCCAGCTGCTGTCTCCCTTCTGCCTCCCACGCTCTGTAATGACTGTTGTCAGGGTTTGGTGTCAACACAACTCTTGGGGCGATTGCAGGCAATTCACTGTAAAGCAGTTGCTTTTAACCATTGTGTCAGCATGGCTGTGTGCACGTACACGGCATAGAAGATGCACTTTGGACATAAGCTGATTGATCCCTTTTTATGCTGTCTAGAAGGAATGCAAAATAAACTCAAGGAATAGGTTGAGTATGACCCTATGGTGCCAATCTAATGGCTCTGATGAGAAAGCAGGGCATCAAATTGTCTTCTAAGGAGGAAACTGTCCTAGTAACTTGGCTTGTGGTTTATTTATTTGTTTTGTTGGTTTTCATTTTGGTTTGCTGGGAAGAAGAATGATGGGAAAGTGGATCTGTCCACCATTAAGGACCTGATTGAGGACTCAATTGTCAGCACCCAGCCTGCCATGATGGTGAATCTGAAGGCATGCGCTGCTGGTAGCAGTGTGGTAAGGCTCCCCTCATATTCAATGTAATTAGCCTGTGGAAGTCATTGCAACAAGAGATTACCGAGGCTGAGAGCATGACAAGAATAAAAAAGCATTAAATGTATTTGGGGAGGTTAATACTCTGAATTATGCTGCTGGCATTAAAACTACACAGCTGTGAACTCATTTTTCAGGACATAAAATGGCCGTTACCTAACAGAAATTAACAGGAATTAGAAAAAAAATGTCCCTTTGTGTTAAATCCATAACTGTCTGTAGTAGGCTTTTCCAACCTTCTTCTGGAACAGTAGGTGCTGGCCACCTTGAGATGGGAAATCTGACTAGATAAGAACATTGGGCTGATGTGGGCTGGCAGTCCTCTTAATCTTCCATGTATGCCTTGAAAGCATTGATCATCGGCAGGCTCACAGGTATCCATTCGAGTGCTCAAGGAACAGTGGAAATAGAGTCTGGGTTGAAGAGTACGGGCTGGATATGAAGAGGAGGTGGCACAGAAACAGTAATTTACTAGCTAATAGGATGTCTGACTTATTTCACCCCCACTCCCTGTTGGCAGAGTTGACTTCACTCCTGAGGGAATTCTGCACCAAAAACTAAAATGATGTGCACAATACAGATTAAGCTTCCCAAATTCAGGACTCTGGTCTGGCAAGGCCATGGATGTTGCTGAACCAAAGAGCCCAAGGAGCAGGAGCCAGACTGGAGAACTTAGGGTCTGTGGAATCCCAGCTGGGCCAGCAGTCGCTGGGCTGGGGAACTGCACATCAATGGGGCCAAGTGGTATCACCCTTCCTCCCCCCTTCCACCCCTGGCATCAGTGTGGTTATATGGGTGGAGCGCCCTTAGTGGGGGGTGGCGGTGTCCGGAGAATCCCGGAGACCTCCCTGTGGAGGGGATGGGCAGTCCTGACTGCGAAACCCCCAGTGTATCGGGGCCAAGAAGAAGCTTGGGTGCTCCGGCTGGGGAACTCTGGCAGTGGGGCCTGGTGGCCAAGTAGCCAGGGCTGGAAGGGGAATCCTTGGCAGCAGAAGGGCTGGCCTAGAGGCCCCAGCCAGGAAACCCCCCAGCAGCAGTATCTTGGGCCGCCTGGGGCTGGGGAACCCCAAGAAACCCCTGGAGGTAGCGGGTGCTGGCGGTGGCCAGGCAGTCCTGACTGGGAAACCCCTGGTGGCAGTGGGGCCAGGTACCCAGGGCTGGGGAACCCCTGGTGCAGAGGGTGGGCAGCAGGATGGAGAGCCTCAACCAGGTCAGCTTTAGCGGGGGAGCCTCAGCCTGGGGAGCCCCAGAGAGATGAGCTGGCAGCAGGGCAGCCAGCAGGGGAGCACTGACCTCCCTTGATCTGACAAACTCCCTGGTCTAGGACAACTCAGGTCTTGAGGGTGCCGGATCAGAGAGATCCAACCTGTATTTTAAAATTCTGCAAATGTTGTCAATAAATACATGTATCTCCAGCATAGCAGTGGGTAGCACAGGCCACTGGTGCGTTGAGGTGAGAGATCACCCTGAAGCTCTGCCTCTCCTAGTTCAGGGGTTCAGTAGCCAGACTGCACCTGAAACAATGCAAGGGCTGGGCCTGCCCCCCAAAAATCCCAGAGCCGTGACCCTCTGCTCCAGCTACACCAGGTGAGGGGGGCAGGCTCAGCCTGCGGGATAAAAGTGTGGGGGAATCAGGTGTGGGGTGAGAGGTTTCTGTGTGGGGCAATCTGGGTCAGATGACTCGGTGGGAGATCTGGATGCACAGGGGCTCATTGAACAGTTCTCCGTGCAGGGGACATGGGATGCTGCCGGAGTCCAGATGGCAGTGGTTGGGGCTCAGCGAGAGGGAGGTCTGGGTATGGGGAGATGGGGCTGGGTGTGTGGTTCTGTGGAGAGTCCAGGTGCTGGGGAGAGAGGGTCTTGCTGGGGTGGGTGCAGTTGGTTGGGGATCAGCGGGGTAGGGCCTGGGGGTGGACAGCTTGTTGAAGAAGTCCAGATTTAGGGAGGTAGGACTCATCAGGTGAGTGTTTAAAGGAGCCCCAGCTGCTGAGGGGATGCTGCATGCCGGACTCCCACTTCCTCCTGAGATTCGCCTGTCCCCTGTTTTTCTCCATCTCCTCCTCCTCCACTTCCCCATGACCCATTCTACGTCTACTTCCTTCCCTACTGAATCTTTCTCTCACCCCTTGTCTTATTTCCTCACCCCCCCCTTGCCCAGTCCTACATGGGCTCTCACTGTTGCACAGAAAACAAGAATGCTCCCAGCACACAGAAGGTGCAAACAGTTGGCGCTTGGGCCCAGGTGGCAGTGATGAGCTGCACAGTCAGCAAAGCCCAGGGAAGGCACAGGAATTCTGTGGGGGGAAGAGGGGAGGTCAGGGAGTGGTCCTGCAGGTGCACAGTCACACAGGATCCTCCCAGGAGTCAGACTTTTTTCCTGTGTCCAGCATCTGAAGCAATGGTGCTCCCACAGTCACTGCCCTGCAAATACTCCTCCACAGGATGTGGCACCAGCTCAGGTTCCTGAGTGGCTCCTCTGCTGTATTCGTGCCAGATATCACAAGCTGGCGCAGGACAATCAGGGATGCATATCCTACTCTGTAGCACTGATTTGGGTTTGCAGCTTCCTTCTTTTTCCCCTCTCTTAATTTTTCTGTCTGACCTCCTGTGCCCCCTTACTTCAGTCTGTTGATTGTGAAAAGGAGTTAGTGGGAGTGTTTCAGTGGGGCATCATTAATCTGTCTTCTTCCTTTCTTCCTTAGCTGCCCTGTGACAAACCATCCCATGAATCTCCGTCCAATATAGTAGCGCCTGTGGTGTCCAAGTTGCTCCTCCGGCAGATACAGGTCCTCAATTTGGGCTGGGAGGAGGAAGGAGGTAAGAAGGAAGAAACCAGTCAACCTTCTGGAGAAGTGTAAATATGTTTGACTTAGAGGGGCAAAAGACACTTAGTTCTGATGCTCTTCAGGGTTTGGGCAGGAGGGGTGTGAGCATGTCGAGCAATATCCTGACAATTAACTTGCTAGAACTCAGACGCTCTTGTCCTTATTTCCATTTTCTCTGATCTGTTTTCCCTACCTCAGGATGTGGGAAGCTGTGCTGCGTAGCGGAGCTAGACAGCCCGCTGCAGCAGAAATGGACAAAATTAGCAAGAGCAAGCATCTCCAGCTCTGCAACAGAGGTTGAGTGGAATGAAGAGCTTATGTTGTAAGGAGCCGGTGTTGGCTTTTTTGACTAAGGGATGGTTGGAGCCAGTGAGCCAGGCCTCTGGGGTTTGTTCTGGATGGGTATATTTCAGATGTCAACTAGCTAGATGCAAATGCCTTTGTACTCGTAGAAGTCGGTGTTTGTATGCCTGCTCTTTCTATCTGAGTTCCCATACACTTCTCATAGTGCAGCCCAATCCAGATGATAACTCTACATTTCACTTCTACTTTGTAGCGCTGCTGTGCTCATCCCCATGAGTCCTTTGCAGCTGTGTGAGTGCACTGCTTGTTTTGAGCAGGAGCTCTCTTCTGTCATTGCCCACAAAAAAGCATGCAGTAAATTCTGGGCCTTGTGAAGGAGTTGAGGCGGGTGAGGAATAGAGTCAGTCAGAGGAAAGGAGTTCTTGGAAGCTTTTTGGCATGTGCCAAGCACCCGGGTTCCCTCCTGATTTACCCCACGCAGAGGCTCAGAACTACTGCACACAGAGCTGCCCTGGCCCCAGCAACGAGCTACCATGGCTGGGGAAAGGCTCTCTCTCAAGTTCGCCTCCTGCCATATTTGGAAGAGAGGCACCCCTCACACAGCCCAGCTCAACCCAGCGTCCCTGGAGCTGCTGCAGTGAGAGAGGGTAGTGCTCCCTCAGGGGAGCCTGCACCCAAGTCCCCTTACTCTGGCCACAGCCTTCACCCTTGCATCCAAATCATCTGTCTCAGTCCTGAGCCCTCTCATGCTCCCAAACATCTTAGCCTCGTCCCAAACCCCTTACCATATGCTGAACCCCTCAGTCCCACCTGCACCGCAGATTATCCATGTACAGAACAAATTTTGCTATGTGCACCAATGTGGGAGTGATATGTTGCACATTATCTTCATATTGGTACACATAATGAAATTCATTCTGCATATGGAAACACAAACAGAAAAAGGAAACACTGCTGAGCACCAATCCCCTGTTTTTATCTTGGCAGGGAGCTGGGGCCACGAAGTAAAGAGCTGAAGCTGAGAGTACTGGGGAACAGCAGTGATGGGGAGAGTGAGTATGATCAGCCATCAATGAGACTCAGTATGGCTACAAATCACAGGATACAAGAGATTCATTCCTGGTATTGCATCAGCCCCTGAGATCTTTACAAATAAAAGGGTCGTGATATCCTCTCCTTGGAAAAGACTGATCAGTTCACAAGAACCACATGTTGAAAACAGTGTAATGCCACAACGTTTGGGGTTGCACATTCTGCTGGGAATATACAACCAACCCAAACTGTAGCTTCAACTTTATGAAAAACACTTTCTATAGTTCTCAGGTTTGACATCTTCAGCCCTAGATTTTGGGCCAGATAGTTTCTCTTATTCACTTTTCTGTTGACCAGAAACCACCAAGCCATTGCTAATTTTGGCTGAAAGGAGGGGGGGGGGATTCATGATACTTGATGTCAGGTGAGCATTACAGAGAGCATTTGGATTTCAGTTGAGTTGCACCAAGCTATGTGCGAGTTGCCAGACCTCAGTTTGAAGGAACTTGCAAAACTGTCCCATATCTTCACAGAATGAGATGATGCTAATTTGATTTGTGGCTCATGAACATCAGGCCCTGTTCAGTACTTGAGCTACTGCAACTCTGAGGCTGCCTTGTGGGAGCATAGAGCTAGGCCCCAAAGGCAAAAGAGAGGGGTCTAGGCTGAGTGTGTTCTCCCTGTTGCAGATGTATTGCTGGGACATACCTCTGTTTCACTTGACTCCTGTGGCAAACAGCCATGTGGGAGACTGCTGTATTCCCTGACCCCAGGAGCTGGGCAGCTCCTGAAACCTGCGGCTACCCTCTCATTGGAGGTAAGCATATGGTCTATGAAGAGCTATGAAGTGTCTGACAGGGATGTATTGGTTAGATGATACTCCCATTTCACAAGGAACTGGATTGACACAGTGGCAGCAAACAAAGCATCTAGAGCAGGGGTGTCCAAACTTTTTTCAAAGAGGGCCAGATTTGATGAAGTGAACATGCGTGAGGGCCGACCATTTTGCCTGACATTCTTTGAACCATTAAAATTAAATGCAAATTAACTATTTTATGCAAAGTTTATTGCAAACGGCAAACGACATAACACCAACTATACATGTTGTGTCCAAATATATTTATAACTGATTTAGACCAACTGACATTAACTGAGATTTTACAATGTATTCATCTCAATTGAAAAAAAAACTTGCCTACACTAATGTGAAGGGTGAAACTGAGATCTGGACTGCAGTACATACGCTAGGTCTGGTTCAAAGGCAGTCCCTGATCTCAGCAGCTGCGGAGTCCGTCCCTGCACTCTCAGCCCCAAGGTAGAGGGCTTGCAGGGTCAGAGGCGGGCGGAGAGCGTAGGGCACGCTGGCCTCACGGCGGCCCGGGGGCAGGGCGAACCCGTAGCCAAGCAGGGGAGCGGGGCTGCGGACATGCCCTACATGGTGGACTTTAGGACCGCAGCGGCCGCCATGGACGGCGGCGGCACAGCCGGAAGCGGCGCCAGTCAGAGGAGCGCCGGGGAGCCAGGAGAGGGGGAGGAAGCGGGGGCTGTCCCTGCACTCTCAGCCCCAAAGCGGAGTGCAGGGGCAGGGTTTGGGACCGCGGCGGCGGTGGCCCGAAGCGGCGCGCTGAGCGCGCCAGTTAAAAAAAGCACCGGGGAGCCGGGAGAAGCGGGGGGCCGTATTAAATCCGACCGCGGGCCGCATTTGGCCCGCGGGCCGGACTTTGGACATGCCTGATCTAGAGTGAAGAATGGTATTACCTTGCCCCTTAATCTCTAGCTTCCTGACAGCTGACTGAAGGAGCATTGGTAATGGATACTGGTGGCTGGCGTTCCTGGTTATAGGAAAGTGTCATTATAGCAAAGGGCTTATGTCTTCCTGGCCAATGAAGCCACTTCCAAAGCTATTGATAGTGATGTCATGGCCTTCGATGCACACCAGTGGGATCTTGGCTCACTCTCTGAGTTAGACAAAAACCAATGACTGCAAGTTGCTTGTGTGACTGGGATGAAAGAGAAGATGCCACTTCTCACGGTGTGTGGGTGGGAAATGGGGAGTGAGCTGTGCTTCCCTGTTAGCAAACCGAGAACAGTCTAAAGCTCTAAGGTCCTAGATTGCTGCTCTGCGCAAGCTTATGTGCTGAGGCCTCTTCCCATGGGCATTCTGAGTGGAAGTCAGAACTTTTTACAGCCTTTCTCACCTGATATCACCAGAGGTAGACTGTCCATGACTTATTTGCATCCTGTTCTCTTTGAAGCTGCTCTATCAAGAGTCTTCTTTGTCCCCGAGCCCCCAGTATGCTGCTTCACTGCGCACCAGCATCACCCCCACCAAAAAAATTGAAATGGACCGGACCATCATGCCTGATGGCACCATTGTGACCACTGTCACCACCGTCCAGTCCAGGCCCAAGTTGGACTGTAAGCTGGGTAAGGACTGATTAGAACATTGCACAGGGACAGCTATCTTATACTTTTCTGGTGGCTGCTTTACAAATTTGAAGTAACTCTTGTCTTGCCAGACCGAGCTAAATGCCAGAGCTGTTATATCCAACAATCCCTGCGTTATGCTCCTTTTTACAGTAGGTAAGAAGGGTTACTGTCACATCAAAGATGGAGATGGTGGTGTTAGCACTGCTGTTTCACTTCCTAGAAGCTGTTTAAGAACCTAAGAGCAGCCATATTGGGTGAGGCCAAAGGTCCATCTAGTCCAAAATCCTGTCTTCTGCCTGGCCAATGCCAGGTGTTTCAGAATGAAGGAAAATGTACAGGACAGTTAATCATCAAGTGATCCATCCCCAACTTTTGGCAAATGGAAGCGAGGGACACTTGAGGAATCTCACTGGACTCTTAGAGAACCCTGTTGGCATTTTGCTGTTGACCATACTTGATACAAGCAGTCTGGAGATGTGGGTTTCAATCCCTGCTCTGTTTTTTGGCTTTTGATACCACTTTGGCCAAGTCACTTCCCCCTTTCTGCTTCATCTTCCTTATAGTAAAATGGGTATAACATTGAACTTGTGTTTGGGCTGTTAATTTGTTACCACAAAGCACTAAATATTATTTGACAGACCCAAATCCTCTTCCATCCTGCTGTGGGATGGTAAGAATCCCTTTGTTTGGCACATTTCTTGGATGGGGCTCTAGATCGGGTGAAGAGGAGATTTGCAGTTTGCTTCCTTGGTATCACTGTTAAAAAATATGTTAAGGGATGGGTTGGGGAGAAATAGGGTATAGTAGGTTCAGTGTCTGGGCCTTCCACATAATGCATTTGCCTCTTCTGTGGTGGAGATCACCCTTCTCAATGCGTATTTTGGTAAGCAAGTCCTGCTGCATGTAAGTGGTCCAATGGAATTAGACAAAGAGTTCATCTCCCTGTTTCTGTCTGAGGAAATGGTGAGAGAATTTCATCCTCCTCAAAATGCAGGTGACTTCAGTGAGTGACTTTGTGCCTCTTTCCTTTTTGAGTCTAGATTCACCTTCAAGGTCTCCATCCAAAGTGGAAGTGACAGAGAAGAAGACGACAAGGCTTTCAGAGAGCAGCTGTCCCAGCAGTGCCTCACTCTGCAGCAGTTGTAAGTGCACAGGAAATTGAGCTCTTCATCCAGAGCAAAGGAGCACCCTTTTCCTTCACAGTGAAAAGCTGGGAATTGAGTTAGTAAGGCTCATAAGCAGTGACCAAATGTAGCTCATTCTCATAACCACACTATACTCACTGCAGGAGGAGGCCTCTATGATTCTATGAATCATAGAACCATGGAGCTGAAAGAGACCTCAGGAGTCATCAAGTCCAGCCCCCTGCTCTAGGCAGGACCAATCCCAACTAGATGAACCAAGCCAGGGATTTGTTAAGCTGAGACTTAAACACCTCTTGGGATGGAGACTCCACTCCTTCCCTAGGTAACCCATTCCAGTGCTTCACCACCCTCCTAGTGAAATAGTTTTTCCTAATATCCAACCTGGACCTCTCCCACCACGACTTGAGACCATTGCTCCTTGTTCTGCCATCTGTCGCTACTGAGAACAGCCTCTCTCCATCCTTTTTGGAACCTCCCTTCAGGAAGTTGAAGGCTGCTATCAAATCCCCCCTCATTCTTCGCTTCTGCAGACTACACAGACCCAACTCCCTCAGCCTTTCCTCATAGGTCATGTGCTCCAGCCCCCTAATCATTTTGGTTTCCCCCTACTGGACCCTCTCCAGTACATCCATATCCTTTTTGTATTGGGGGGCCCAGAACTGGACACAATACTCCAGATGTGGCCTCACCAGAGCCGAATAAAGGGGAATAATCACATCCCTGGATCTGCTGGCAATGCTCCTCTTAATGCAACCTAATATGCCATTAGCCTTCTTGGCTACAAGGGACACTGTTGACTCATATCCAGCTTCTCATCCACTGTAACCCCCAGGTCCTTTTCTGCAGAACTACTACTTAGCTGGTTGGTCCCCACCCTGTAACAATGCTTGGGATTCTTCCGTCCCAAGTGTAGAACTCTGCACTTGTCCTTGTTGAACCTCATCAGATTTCTTGTGGCCCAATCTTCCAGTTTGTCTAAGTCACTCTGGACTCTATCCCTGCCCTCCAGCGTATCTACCTCTTCCCCCTAGCTTAGTGTCATCTGCAAACTTGCTGAGGGTGCAATCCATCCCCTCATCCAGGTCATTAATAAAGATATTGAACAAAACCGGTCCTAGAACTGAACCTTGGGGCACTCCGCTAGAAACCGACCGCCATCCTGACATCAAGCCGTTATCACTACCCGCTGGCCCGACCTTCTGACCAGCTTTCTATCCAACTTACCGTCCATTTATCCAATGCACAGTCCCTTAACTTGCTGGCAAGAGTATTGTGGGAGACCGTATCAAAAGCCTTGCTAAAGTCAAGGTATATCACATCCACTGACTTTCCCATGTCCACAGAGCCAGTTACCTCATCATAGAAGCTAATTCGATTGGTCAGGCACGACTTGCCCTTTGCGAATCCATGCTGACTATTCCTGATCACTTTCCTCTCCTCCAAGTGCCTCAAAATGGATTCTTTAAGGATCTCTTCCATGATTTTTCCAGGAACCGAGATAAGACTGACCGGCCGATAGTTCCCTGGATCGTCCTTCTTGACTTTTTTGAAGATGGGCACTACGTTTGCCTTTTTCCAATCATCCGGGATCTCTCCCGACCTCCACGAATTTTCAAAGATAATGGCCAAAGGCTCCTCAGTGACATTTGCCAATTCCCTCAGTACCCCCGGATGCATTAAGTCCGGACCCATGGATTTGTGTACGTTTAGCTTTTCTAAATAGTTCCTAACATGTTCTTTACCCACCAAGGGCTGTCCATCTTCATCCCATCTTGCGTTACTTAGCACATTAGTCCAGGAGCCCACCTTGTCCATGAATACAGAGGCAAAGAAAGCATTGAGTACTTCAGCTTTCCCCACATCATCTGTCACTAGGTTACCTCCTTCATCCATTAGGGGCCGCACACCCTCTCTGATCACCTTCTTCTTGTTAACATGCCTGTAGAAACCTTTCTTGTTATCCTTCACATCCTTAGCCAGTCGCAATTCCATTTACGCCTTTGCCTTCCTGATAACCCCCCGGCATTCTCGAGCTATATGTTTATAGCTGTCCCTGGTCATTTGTCCAAGTTTCCACTTTTTGTAAGCTCCCTTTTTGTGCTTAAGTTCACCAAGAATTTCCCTTGTAAGCCAATCCAGTCTCCTATCATGTTTGCCTCTCTTGCTACGCGTCAGGATGGTTTCTTTCTGTGCCTTCAATAAGGCTTCTTAAAAATACTGCCAGCTGTCCTGGACTCCTTTCCCCTTCATGTTAGTATCCCAGGTGATTCTGCCCATCAGGTCTCTGAGGGAGTCAAAATCTGCTTTTCTGAATTCCAAGGTGTGTATTTTACTACTCTCTTTTCTTCCTTTGTTCAGGATCCTGAAATCTACCATCTCATGATCACTGCTTCCCAGGTTGTCACCCACCTCTGCTTCCCCTATTAGTTCCTCCCTGTTTGTGAGCAGAAGGTCAAGCTGCGCATGGCCCCTGGTCAGATCCTTTAGCACTTGTGTCAAGAAGTTATCCCCAACATTCTCCAAAAACTTCCTGAATTGCCTGTGTACTGCCGTATTGGTCTCCCAACAGATGTCAGGGTGATTAAAGTCCCCCACGAGAACCAGGGCCTGCGATCTGGAAGCTTCTCTCAGTTGTCTGAAGAAAGCCTCATCTACCTCATCCACCTGATTCGGAGGCCTGTAGTAGACACCAACCACAACCTCACTGCTGTTGTTTGCACCTCTAAACTTAACCCATAGACTCTCAACAGGTTTTTGTCCCTCTATATACTAGAGTTCAGAGCAATCGTAGTGCTCTCTTATGTATAGTGCAAGTCCTCCTCCTTTTCTCCCCTGCCTGTTCTTCCTGAACAGTCTATACCCTTCCATGGCAGCGCTCTAGTCATGCGAGTCATCCTACCAAGTCTCTGTTACCCCAATTAAATCATATTTCTTGGACTGGGCCAGGGCCTCCAGTTCTTCCTGTTTGTTGCCCAGGCTTCTCGCATTAGTGTACAAACACCTCAGATAACCAGTTGATCGCGATATCTTCTCCATTCGAATTGGGGTTCTCCTTTCTTGCTCGTTCCTCTTTGCATTCCTTCCCAATATCCAACTTTCCCACTCCCCTCAGGGTTTTGGTCACTGTCCCCCAACAAACCTAGTTTAAAGTCCTCCTCACTAGGTTTGCAAGCCTGCCCGCGAAGATGCTCCTTCCTCTCTTGGTTAGGTGGATCCCATCTCTTCCTAACAATCCTTGTGCCCGGAACAGAGTTCCATGGTCGAAGAAACCAAAGCCCTCTCTGCGATACCACCTGCGCAACCTCGCATTTACTTCCTCAATTCGACGATCTCTGCCCAGTCCTTTGCCTTCAACAGGGAGGATGGACGAGAATACCACTTGCGCTCCGAATTCTTGGGTCCTTCTTCCCAGCGCTACATAATCCGCAGTAACCCGCTCAAGGTCATTCTTGGCTATATCGTTAGTTCCCACGTGGAGAAGCAGGAAGGGGTAGCTATCCGAAGGTTTGATCCGTTTGGTAAGCCTCTCAGTCACATCCTGAATTCGAGCTCCTGGTAAGCAGCACACCTCTCTTAATCACAGCATGATTAAAATGTTCCCATATGGTTCTACATTCCAAACCTAGAACTCTTCATAATAATTTAAGCAAATTGTCTGCGTTACTGAACTGGGCAAAGTGGATTAGTTAAAAACCCAACCTTTTACTCCTTGTCAGTTGTTGGCTGTGTGTGTGCGCGCGCGGTTGGTGAGCACTCTGCACAGATAGCTGACACAGCAGACCTTTGATCACACCCCCAAAAACATACAGACTGTGTTGTGTAGCAAAGGCATTCAGGCTTATTGTTGACAAGTATGGTTCTAGTATTCCCATAGAGTCTACAGGACAACAATGGACCAGCTTAGCGAATGGCAGCACTTGCCTTTCCGCCCTCGTCTAGACAAAGACACCCATTCTGAGACACCTTTTCATACATCATGCAAATAAGTTATGTATTATGCCCTTCTGGTATGGTTAGTTACCACCCTTTACCTTGTACATATTGGTTTGATCAAAGCATCTCTATTCATCACACTGTCATCCTGAACTGCGATTTAAGAGGCCTGGTACCATTTTCACAGAGTGCATTTACACCATCTCTTGATATTGGGGTGTTCTAGCAGCAAACTTGTGGAATATGCTTGTACATTAATACTTAGTGCCCAGGAGTTTTTGTATTTTGTCAATACTTTCCATATTGCTACCAGGTTCTGTGAACTTGCAAACAGGCATGTTTTGTAACAGGGCCTGACTTTTGCTCATAGCTTGACTCTCTTACAAACTTTGCTTTATCTCCAGAGGGCCTAACATTAGTTCAGGCTTTACACCAGGCCTTGTGTCTCAGGCTCTATTTCTATGGCACTCACTGCTTTCCTTCCACACCTCCAGGTCCCCTTCCATCCATCTTGCATGTCTGTAAGGCAGCTCATCCCAAAGTGGTTTTTGGGTTGTATATATGGTTGGGATGTAAGCGACTAATCAACTAGTCCAGTGTTTCTCAACCTTTTTTTTTTTTTTTTTTTTGCTCATGGCCCCCTTCTGAGCCTCGTTTACCTCTGTGGCCCCCCTCATAGCTGCTGTTAGCTGGAAAAAAGGTACATAATTTACCTAATGTTCTATTTTTTTCCATGTGGCCCCCTAGAGGTAGGGTGGACCCCTGGGGAGCCATATGGCCCATGGTTGAGAACCACTGGACTAGTTGACTATTTGATAAGCAAAAGCTTATTCAGTAGTCGTCACACTAGTCAACTAGTTGCTTCCCCCCCCCCCCCCCCCCGCCTTGCTGCCTCTAACAGAAAGAGGCAGCAAGGGGAGGGGTAGAGGAGTTGGTGCTGGTGGGAGCTGGATTAAAAGCCGTTTCGCTCCAGCTCCGTGGGAGGGGGGGCAGAGGCGCAGCGGCAGTGTTCCACTTTTGAACTGTACAAGAGCCCCCTCTGGGGCTCTTGTACATTTCAAAGCAGAAGCGCTACATGGAGCCCGGGATCAGCAGGGGATTCTATGCAGCATTTCAGTCTTTGAAATACAGGCAGTCCCTGACTTACGCGGATCTGACTTATGTCGGATCTGCACTTACGAACGGGGCTTTCTCGCCCCGGAGTTCGCAGGCAGCGGTCCGCCACCTCGACCTCCGGGGCGAGAAAAGCTGCTCCCGGTGCCCCTGGTCTGCTGGGGACCGTCTCCAGCAGACCAGGGGCACTGGGAGCAAAGCCGCGGCGGGTCCCGCGCCAGAGCAAAGCCTCAGAGGCGCGGCACCCCGCCGCTGTGGTTTTGCTCCCCGTGTCCCTGGTCTGCTGGGGGGGGGGGGGGGGGTGCAGCTAGTGTGGCCCCCCCCCCCCCCCCCCCCCAGCAGACCAGGCTTTTGTTGTGGACCCTGGGGCAGAGCAGCTGGGGCGCTGCCAGTTGGTCCCGCAGCGCCGCTCTGGGCGCTACTGGACCAACCGGCAGCACCCCAGCTGCTCTGCCCCAGGCGTCCTGATTCAGCCGCTGCTGAAACTGACCAGTGCTGACTACAGGAAGCCCGAGGCAGAGTTGCTCTGCCCCAGGCTTCCTGGAATCAGCCGCTGATCAGTTTCAGCAGCAGCTGACTTGGAGACTTGGGGTTCTTAAGTTGAATCTGTATGTAAGTCAGAAGTGGCGGTCTGTTTCAGCAGCGGCTGAATCTGGACGCCAGTTCCGATTTACATACAGATTCAACTTAAGAACAAACCTACAGTCCCTATCTTGTACGTAACCCGGGGACTGCCTGTACACAAGAGCCCTGCTGAGGCTATGGTACATTTCAAAGGCGGAATGCCAAAAGGCACTTCTGCCTTTGAAATGTAGCAACAGCCAGGCGGAAGCACCCTTATCGACTGATTGCAATTCCATCGACTATTTGATTAATCTAATTTTAACATCTCTAATATTCAGATTGTGTCTCACCTCTGAAGTAGACTATTCCAGTTGTTTCACAGTGTACAGCAAATCCTCATAATGGATTAGGACAGGGAGTGAAGCAGGATCTCATCTGTCTGAGTCTGTATGGAGGCTAAGTGAAATTACCAGAGTCAGTAATTTGTTCAAGGGGTGTAAAAAGTGGTTTTTAAAGGTAACCATGTAACCGCTAATCATCTTAGCAGTTACTCAGTTACATATGCCGTGGGCTCTGCAGTATGAAGCTTAGCTCCCAGCGGGAGAGGACTTCCCTGCCACAGCTAAGCGACCTTCCCTGCCAGCCCCACTCCTGGGGAGTCATAGCATGTAACCTGGGAGGGAAGCAGGGCAGGACAGCCCAGCCCTATCAGATAGGGGCTGCTCCAGCCAGATGGCTGGAGCAGCCTCCTGCCCAGGGGAGGAGGGGAGCTGCTCCAGTGCTTGCTGGTTAACTGGAACTGGTAAGCCTCACCCGTTAAGGGGGGGGGCTAATCAGTTAACCTTTTATGCCCCTAATTTGTGCCAGGACATAGGCAACCAAACTTTTCATAGTTTACAAAAAGTGCTAGGGGAATTTTGCTTGTGAGTGCCTGGGACTCATTTTTAAGTTATTCTGTTTAGCTGTTGACTCCTCCAAGTCTTCCTTCTCCAGCATCATGCATGTCATTCAGAAAAGGGACCTCGAGAGCTCAAGTCCAGTCCCCTGCCCTCACAGCAGGACCAAGCACTGTCCAGAACATCCCTGATACTTGTCTGTCTAACCTGCTCTTAAATATCTCCAGTGATGGAGATCCCACAACTTCCCTGGGCAATTTATTCCAGTGTTTAGCCACTCTGACAGTTAGGAAGTTTTTCCCTAATGTCCAACCTACACCTCCCTTGCTGTAATTTAAGATAATTGCTTCTTGTCCTATCATTAGATGCCAAGAACAATTTTTCTCCCTCCTCTTGTAACACCCTTTTAGATACTTGAAAACTGCTCTCATGTCCCCTCTCAGTCTTCTCTTTTCTAAACTAAACAAGCTCAGTTCTTTTAGTCTTCCCTTATAGGTCATGTTTTCTAGACTTAATAATCGTACTCACTATGCCATCATCTAAATCGTTGATGGAGATATTGAACCAAACTGGTCCCAAAACAGACCCCTGCAGAGCCCCACTTGTTATGCCCTTCCAGCATGATTGTGAACCATTAGTAACTGTTCTCTGAGACTGGTTATCTAGCCTATTACGGTACCAGAGGGAAACCTTCTCATAGTTGGGACCCTCCTTCCAGATGATTTTGAGGTATCCCTTTGCACTCAGGTTACCTCTCCGGGGGAGGGAACTCCAGTCATTAGGAAAAGGCAGGTGTTAGTAGTGGGAGATTTGATCATTAGGAACATAAATAGCTGGGTTTGTAATGATCAGGAGAACTGTATGGTGACTTGCGTACCTGGTGTGAAGGTTGCGGATCTCTTGAGGCATCTAGATAGACTTATGTGTCATGCTGGAGAGGAGCCTGTAGTTGTGGGATATGTAGGTACCAGTGACGTAGGGAAGGGTAGGAGAGAGGTCCTGGAGGCCAAATTTAGGCTGCTAGGAAAGAGACTGAAATCCAGGACCTCAATGGTGTCATTCTCAGAAATGTTTCCAGTTCCATGCATAGGGTCAGGTAGGCAGGCAGAGCTTCAGAGTCCCAATGCATGGATGAGACGATGGTATACGGTGGAGGGGTTTAGATTTATAAGGAACTGTGGAAACTTTTGGGATAGGGGGAGCCTATACAGGAAGAATGGATCCCTACACCAAAGTGGATCCAGACTGCTGCCACTTAACATTTAAAAAGGCTGCAGAGCATTTTTTAAACTAAGAGATGCGGATTGGTGGAGAGGAGCATGTGGATCGGACAGAGACTTCTCTTAGAGGAGAGTCTATTGATATTTTCTAGGTTTTAGTCAGGAGGAGAGGATGGAGGAGGATAAAATATGGGCTAGATCAGATGAGAAACATTCACATAAAATAGAATCTGACACATCAGAAAAGGGCAGACAAATAAACAGTGACAAGTTTTTAAAGTGCTTGTACACAAATGCTAGAAGTCTAAATAATAAGATGGGTGAACTAGAGTGCCTTGTGTTAAAGGAGGATGTTGATATAATAGGCATCGCAGAAACCTGGTGGAATGAGGACAATCAATGGGACACAATCTTACCAGGGTACAAAATATATCGGAAGGACAGAACAGGTCGTGCAGAAGAGGAGTCTGGGGAGTGGCAGAATATGTGAAAGAAAATATAGAATCAAATGAAGTAAAAATCTTAAATGAATCAACATGTTTCATAGAATCTCTATGGATAGTAATTCCATGCTCTAATAAGAATATAACAGTAGGGATATGTTATCAACCACCTGACCAGGACAGTGATAGTGATTATGAAATGCTAAGGGAGATTAGAGAGTCTATCAAAATAAAACACTCAATAATAGTAGGCGATTTCAATTATCCCCATATTGACACCATAATAGAGGTCCAATTTAGCTGTATACCCCAAATTAAAAAACACACTAAAAGAACTAAAAAAGAACCACTGTGGCTGAACAACCATGTAAAAGAAGCAGCGAGAGAAAAAGACATCTCTTTAAAAGGTGGAAGTCAAGTCCTAGTGAGGAAAATAGAAAAGAGCATAAACACTGCCAAATGAAGTGTAAAAATGTAATAAGAAAAGCCAAAAAGGAGTTAGAAGAACAGCTAGCCAAAAACTCAAAAGGTAATAACAAAATGTTTTTTAAGTACATCCGAAGCAGGAAGCCGGTTAAACAGCCAGTGGGGTTCCTGGACGATCGAAATACAAAAGGAGCACTTAAAGACGATAAAGTAATTGCAGAGAAACTAAAATGAATTCGTTGTTTCAGTCTTCATGGCTGAGGATGTTAGGGAGATTCCCAAACCTGAGCCATCATTTGTAGGTGACAAATCTGAGGAATTGTCACAGATTGCAGTGTCATAGAGGAGGTTTTGGAATTAATTGATAAACTTAACAGTAATAAGTCACCAAGACCAGATGGCATTCACCCAAGAGTTCTGAAAGAACTCAAATGTGAAATTGTGGAACTATTAAATATGGTTTGTAACCTATCCTTTAAAACAGCTTCTGTACCCAATGACTGGAAGATAGCTAATGTAACGCCAATATTTAAAGAGGGTTCTAGAGGCGATCCCGGGAATTACAGACCAGTAAGTCTAACGTCAGTACCGGGTAAATTAGTTGAAACAATAGTAAAGAATATAATTGTCAGACACATAGAAGAACATAATTTGTTGGGCAAAAGTCCCTGCAAAGAGAAATTATGTCTTACTACTCTATTAGGGTACATCTACACTAGCCCCCTAGTTCGAACTAGAGAGGCTAATGAGGGTGACCGAAGTTGCTAATGAAGCGCGGGATTTAAATATCCCGCGCTTGATTAGCATAATCCCGGCCACTTGCCATTTTGGAAACTGACTAGCCCAAAGTAACTGCCCGCGTCTATACGCGGCACAGAAGCGGGATTCCGAGATAAACCCCTTAGTTCGAATTAACTGTTAAACTTCATTCCACGAGGAGTAACAGTTAATTTGAACTAAGGGATTTATCTCGGAATCCTGCTTCTCTGCCGCGTATAGACGCAGGCAGTTACTTCCGGCTAGCCAGTTTCCAAAATGGCGACTGTTTGGGATTATGCTAATCAAGCATGGGATATTTAAATCCCACGCTTCATTAGCATCTTCGGTCACCCTCATTAGCCTCCCTAATTCGAACTAGGGGGCTAGTGTAGATGTACCGTTAGAGTTCTTTGAAGGCGTCCACAAACGTGCACAAGGGGGATCCAGTAAATACAGTGTACTTAGATTCCAGAAAGCCTTTGAGAAGGTCCCTCACCAAAAGCTCTTACGTAAATTAAGTTGTCATGGAATAATAGGGAAGATCCTTTAATGGATTGAGAACTGGTTAAAAGACAGGAAACAAAGGGTAGGAATAAATGGTAAATTTTCAGAATGGGGAGGGGTTACTAGTAGTGTTGACCACAAGTCAGTCCTAGGACCAATTCTATTCAACTTATTCATAAATGATCTAGAAAAAGGGTAAACAGTGAGGTGGCAAAGTTTGCAGACTATACTCAACTGCTCAAGATAGTTAAGACCAAAGCAGACTGAAGAACTTAAAAAAGATCTCACCAAACTAAGTGACTGGGCAACAAAATGGCAAATGAAATTAAATGTGAATAAATGTACAGAAATGCACATTGGGGGGAAAAACATAACCCCAACTATACATACAATATGGTGGGGGGCTAATTTAGCTACAACTAATCAGGAAAGAGAACTTAGTCATCATGGATAGTTCTCTGAAGTCGTCCACACAGTGTGCAGCGGCAGTCAAAAAAGCAAATAGAATGTTAGGAATCATTAAAAAAGGGATAGAGAATAAGACGGAGAATATCTTATTGCCCTTCCATAAATCCATGGTACGCCCACATCTTGAATACTGCATACAGATGTAGTATCCGCATCTCAAAAAAGATATATTGGCATTAGAAAAAGTTCATAAAAGGGCAACTAAAATGATTACGGGTTTGGAACAGGTCCCATATGAGGAGAGATTAAAGAGACTAGGACTTTTCAGCTTGGAAAAGTGGAGACTAAGGGGGGATATGATAGAGGTCTATAAAATCATGAGTGTTGTGAAGAAAGTTAATAAGGGAAAGTTATTTACTTGTTCCCATAATATAAGAACTAGGGGCCACCAAATGAAATAAATGGGCAGCAAGTTTAAAACCAATAAAAGGATATTCTTCTTCATACAGTGCACAGTCAATCTGTGGAACTCCTTGCCTGAGGAGGTTGTGAAGGCTAGGACTAGAACAGGGTTTAAAAGAGAAATAGATAAATTCTTGGAGGTTAAGTCCATTAATGGCTATTAGCCAGGATGGGTAAGGAATGGTGTCCCTGGCCTCTGTTTGTCAGAGGGTAAGGATGGATGGCAGGAGAGAGATGGCTTGATCGTTACCTGTTTGGTTTACTCCCTCTGGGGCACCTGGCATTGGCCACTGTCGGTAGACAGGATCCTGGGCTGGATGGACCTTTGGTCCGACCCAGTATGGCCATTCTTACATGCCCACCTTATAGTCAGTCCATCTAGGTTTTATTTCCCCAGTTTATTGAAAAGAAGGTCATGTAAGACCATGTCAAATGCCTTACTAAAGTCTAGGTATTCCATGTCCACAGCTTCTCCCTTATCCACAAGGCTTGATAGCCTATCAAAGAAAGTTCTCAGATTGGTTTGACATGATTTATTCTTTTTACAAATCCATGCTGGCTGTTACCTGTCACCTTATTATTCTTCAGATGGATTCCTTAATTATTTGCTCCATTATCTTCCTGGTCACAGAAACTAAACTGACTGGTCTGCAGTTTCCTGGGTTGTTCTTATTTCCCTTTTTATAGATGGGCACTATATTGGCCCTTTTCCAGTCTTCTGGAATCTCCCCTGACTTCCATGATTTTTCAAAGATGATAAAGGCTCAGATACCTCCTCTATCAGCTCCCTGAGTATTCTAGGACACATTTCATCAGGCCCTGGTGACTTGCAGACATCTAACTTTTCTAAGTAATTTTTAACTTAATTTTTTTTATTTTAACTTCTAAACCTATCCAATTTCCACTAGCATTCACTATGTTAGGCATCCTATTGTCATCCATCTTCTTGACGAAAACCGAAACAAGGAAGTCATTAAGGCCCCATGCCATGTCCAAGTTTCTTGTTATTGTGTCTCCCTCTTCACTGAGCAATAGGCCTAACCTGTCCTTGGTCTTCCACTTGCTTCTAATATTCTTGTAGAATGTCATCCTGTTCCCCTTTATATCTCTAGCTAGAAATTAGCTTATTTTGTGTCTTTTTGCCTTTCTAATCTTGCCCCTGCATACCTGTATTGTTTGCCTATATTCATTCTTTTTAATTTGACCTAGTTCTACTTTTTATGAGACTCCTTTTTGATTTTTAGATCATATAATATCTCCTGGTTGATTCAAAGTGATCTCCTGCCATACTTTCTATCTTTCCTACGCAGTGGAATCATTTGCTTTTGGGCCCTTAGTAATGTCCCTTTAAAAAACTGCCAACTCTCTTCAGTTCACATCCCAGAAGCATCACAGTCTGGAGATGGATTGTCTGCTCAGGAACACTGGAGTCATATCTGTGGGCTGTGTCCTCTTTTGTCTACAGGGGACAGTCACATGTCCAATGGCTTGGATCCTGTGGCTGAGACCGCAATCAGGCAGTTGACTGAAATGAATAACAAACCTGCCAAGAAGACCCCTACAAAACGCAGCACACTTATCATCTCAGGAGTTTCCAAGGTAACTGGGATCTGGGAACTCTCCTCCAAACTTTTGCATTGGTGATTGTTAACAGGACTATGGGTGTCATGATATTTTTGTCTGGCAGGCGACCTCATGTGCAAAATAATCTATTTGTGCTGAATAATAGCTTGCATTCATATAGCGTTGCCTCACAAAGGATCTCAAAGCACATTCCCACAACTGAAATGCAACTTTCCTTGGAGGTTAAACAGGTCACAGAAGCAGGGTAGAAAGTGAGTGAAGATGATGTAATGTCTAGTTGAAACATGGGGGACTTAGTAAAGGGGAATGGGATTTTGCTAGATATCTTTAACGGAAGAACAGAGGAGTAGGAGAACCATGCTATGCTCTGAGATCCACACATGTCCAGTGTGTCTCATCAAATAATGGCAACTATAAAAACATGCACTTTCCTAGCATTATACTGGGGCATTGGCTCCTCTCAGGAAACAAAACTTGTAGGCTTAAGCATTAAAATATTGGGTTTTGTAATGTGTAAAAATGTGTGGAAAGCCCATCCATCCTGAGCTTCAAAGTCCCATCTGATGTTCCTCTCATGGGGCAGTTTCATGATCTGAAATATAATTTTGTAGCTTCTCCTCTCCCCTCTATCCTTCCCCCAGAAGCTCATTTTCCTCTTGGTGATGGAAAGGCTTGAGCACATTTTTTTTTTCTTTCCAGGGAGAGGAGGAGGAGATGATACAATGGAAACAAAGGTTATTTGTGAACTTTAACTCCTAGCTTCTTCCTGTTTGACTTCTATATCTCCTTCAGGTACCAATTGCCCAAGATGAAATGGCACTTTCTCTTGGCTATGCCGCATCTATGGAGGCCACCATGCACGGCTACTCCATATTGGCAGACCTGTCCGACCACATGCAGGACACAGCTGAGCCATCCCAGCTGTTGGAAGCATCATTCTCAGGGGAGAGGGCTAGTCAGGAGCTGGATGAGACCACAAGATCAGACGTCTCTGAGAGACCCTCAGTGGAGGATGTGGAATCTGAAACTGGCTCCACAGGAGCACTTGAGACCAGGAGCTTAAAGGATCATAAAGGTGAGGATGAGTGTGTGTTTTATTCAGCACAGCAGGGGCTAGGGGATGATATGACTGCCTTATACTTTGGCAGTGGAACATCTTCCTCTTGCACCTGATGTAGTTAACATCACTTGTGTTCTGTTATGCTGCTTTTCTAATGGGGCGCCGGGGGGTGTGGGAGGAATGTTCTGAATGGGTGGTTATGGCTACTTTCATAAGGGTTTGGAGTTTTTCTTAGGCAGTCACTTCTTGTGAGCAAATCAAGGTGAGCTGTTCTCCTGTAATTCACACAGCTAGCTAGGATATTTTGCTAATTAATCAGCTAATTGAAAGCAAATAAAATGAACAGGATGCATTAAAAATATAGTCTAACTTTTCAGAGTAGATAGGTAAATACTCCGTAGCTATAAAAGTCTGAGGGGTAACTGTGTTAGTCTGTAAGGGTATGTCTACACAGAAGTGTTATTTCAGAATGACTGATGTTATTCTGAAATAACATAACTGCTTGTAGTGTAGATTCAGACTATTTTGACATAATGTTGAAATAACAGCAAGCTGGAGGACTTCTTACTCTGACTCCTGTAACTCTTATTTTATGAGGAGTAAGTGAAGTCGGACGAAGAATGATCTACCTCGGATTTCCTGCTGTGTAGGTGGTGCCAAGAGCTGAAATAAGCTATTTCAATTTAAGCTACGCAATTGACCTAGCTGAAATTGCGCAGTGTATTTTGGCTTTATCCCTGCTGTGCAGACTATCCTAACTGAAAAAACCTCAAACAATGAATGGTCCTGCAGCACCTTCGAGACTAACACAAAATGTAGATGATATAATGAGCTTTCATGGGCACAACCCACTTCAGATGAAAATCCTCATTCCAGTGATCTGAAGAAGTGGATTGTGATCACAAAAGCTCATGATACATCTATAGTTTTTGTTAGTCTCTAAGGTGCTGCAGGATCATTTGTTGTTTTGTATTTTTTTTCTGTAGGTATAGTTCATGAATTACAGTGGCTCTATCACAGGAGACCTGGATCTAGTGTCTGTTCAAACTTTGAGAGTTGGAGCTGGTGTTAGGTGTACGCGTGAATTATGTGATGGAGGTTCTGCTGTAGTTAAGGTAAAAGAACCAACCTCCTCTGCTACATAGGCTAAATATTGATAGGTGGCCTAAATTGTAGCTCCAGTGCAATTATCCTGCCACATTTGCCAAAGTAAGAAAATGGTGTGGAACTCCTCCCTAACTTTCCCAGATCTGTTGTCATGGAGCAAAAGATGAACTTTGGGGAAAAAAGATTTTTAATAGGAGGGAATCTTGCCCCCATATTGATTAGCCTGCGAGCTAAAATTGCAGAATTGCATTGAGATCACTAGCAACAAGCTAGTTCCAGTGGTCATGGAGGAAATGGACAAGAGGGGTAAAAAGATAAGCAAGAAATTGGCACACTAAATCATTGAGCTGATCTCTTGCCCACTCCAACCACTTTGTGAAAAGGCAGGCTAGTGTATCCCCACAGCTCAACTGGAAATAAAGTGGTGGCATTCCCCCGAGCTGCAGCTACAAGGCAAGTTCTACCCTCTTGAAATACAGCTCAAAGCATATTGTGTGGATGGTCAAAATACGGTACAATCACATGTACTCTGCCGGGCTTCTTGACCTGACTCTCTCTTTAAATATGGATGAAATACAACCTTAGGACTGGATTAAGGCAAAGCGCAATAGATGCATCTCTAAGGCTTCTGGTCAATCCTGAGATTTTGATGTATTTCATTTTGAAATGAAAACTGTTGTCTAACCCTTGTGGTTGTTAAGAAAAACTTGAAAATGTGAACTGAGTATAACTGATGCGGTGATGCCTGTCCAAATGAGCAGACTGCTACTCCTTTCTCTGCTGGAGACAGCCTCTAGGTAGGGAAGAATCTACCTGGCCCTCCAAACCCATCATTGAGCAGACCAGCTCACTAGGCTTGGGGGCTAGCTGATGAGTGCCCTGAGACAGGATCTCTTTTGGACCAGAGCTTCAGCCTTACTCTGTGGACTATGAAAAGAGATTAAAAAGACTTGGGCTTTTTGCCTTAGAAAAGGGGAGACAAAGGGGGTATATGATAGAGGTCTATAAAATCATGAGTGGTGTGGAAAAAGTGAATAAGGAAAAGTTATTTACTTATTCCCACAATATAAGAACTGGGAGTCACCAAATGAAATTAATAGGCAGTAAGTTTAAAACAAACAAAAGGAAATGTTTCTTCACTCAGTGCACCGTCAACCTCTGAAACTCCTTGCCAGAGGATGTGGTGAAGACTGGGACTTGAACAGGGTTAAAAAAGAGCTAGATAGATTAATGGTGTGTAGTTCCATCAATGGCTGTTAGCTAGGATAGGTAGGAATGGTGTCCCTAGCCTCTGTTTGTCCGTAAATGGGTGACAGGAGAGGGATCATGTGAGGATTACCTGTTGTGTTCCCTCCCTTTGGGGCATCTTGTATTGGCCACTGTCTACAGACAGGCTACTGGGCGAGATGGACCTTTCATTCTGACCCAGTATGGCTGTTCATATGTTCTTCTTGTTTCTCAGGTTATATTATGGGATAGGGTGACTAGATAGCAAGTGTGGAAATATTGGGACACTTTTGGGGGTTGGGTGGAGGAGTCCAATCACACACGTAAGACAGCTCCTAGTCTTGAAATGATCCCAATATTATTGGAATGTTTGATTGCCCTATGTAGCGGGAATGATGATACTTCTCTCAAATACCACCAAAATACATCTCTCAGAATAGCTCACATGTAATCGTGGTAATGTGCTTCTCTCTCTTGATCCTCACATTCTTTGTGATAGAAGCAAAGTCGCTATTGCTCTCAGTATTTAAATATAATGTGACAGGGCAGATTGAAGGGCTTGATGGAAGGGGATAGACGCAGCTCTGAAAAAAACAGCAAGGGCCCTAGCTAATCAGAGGCAGCTGAGACAGGGCTGCTATAAATCAACAAAGGGCCAGGTGGAGTGACTTCAGGCTGGCATGGGGCCTCTTTGAAAACCTTCCTTGTGGGGAAGGAGTTTGGAGAATGGAGGTGGAGAGGAACGAACAACTAATAAGGAGAATCAGAGGAGCTGAGCAGAACAACAGCAGCACTGCTAAAGGCTGCAGGGGGAGCTGAAGGAGGGGCTCCGACAGGGAGTGTTTAGAGGCTCCCTTCCCCCCAGGTGGCCAGAAACTGCAGCCGGTGGCTGAGGAGGACTGCTTACTCAGCCCTGACTGGTTGGGGGCATTGGCCTCAACACCCCTTTGTTTTGCCAAGGGACAGAAGGCCACATACGGAGAAAAGGCAAGTGGAACATGTACCGCGGCCCCTAAACTGCTGGTTAGGGGGCAGAACAGGGGCCTGGAATCCAGGAGTGGGACCGACCCTGCCACAATAAAGAAGTATTGTCTGAGTTCAGCACCCTGCTGACAATAGTAGTGCAGTTCCCATTTCTCTGAGCTGTTGTCTCAGACTCTGTAGATTGATGAAGCAATGCCTGAATCACATGTTTTCAGGTTCCTTGCTGTGGCTCTGAACATTTTTGCTAGCAATTTAGGCCAGGTCTATGTTAGGAAGTTAGGTTAGTATAATTAGATTATTTGGGAATGTGGAAAATTAACACCCTTGAGCAAAACTGCTGCAGTAGTGTAATCCCTGGTGGAGATAGCTCAAAGCTGATGGGAGAATTCTCCCGTTGACATGCTTCTGCCTCTTGTAGTTTTTGTACCTATGCTGACACGAAACACTTTCCCGTAGACATAGATAGCTTCTTCACCTGAAGTGCTGCAGTGTTGTAAGAGTAGACCTGTCCTTACTTGAAAAAAATGAAATTTGAGTGTTGGTTGTTGTATGCTGTCCCAGTTCTGCACAGATAACGAACACAGCAGACCTCAGTCAAACTGCCTCAAGAAGATCACAGACTCAGTTTTGTAGCAAAGGCTCCTGGCCAAGTTTATTGTTGACAAAGCCGAGTCCTAGTATCCTGTAGACACAACAGGACTATTTATGCAGGTACACCTGTTACAGAGGACCAGCCATTTCCTCCATTGACCAGACAAAGACCCCCCCCCGCCCTGAGACATCTCTTTATACACTGATATCAACAAGTTACATATTGCCCTTGTGTTGTGTTTTGTTACTGCCATTTACCTTGTGCGTATTGGTTTGATCAAAGCATCTCTATCCGTCTCACTCTCATCCTGGCTAGGGATGTAATAGTGCAGTTGATTAACCGATAAGCAAAAGTTTAGAGTTAACACTGCAGACTACGCACATTTCCCTCCCTCTCCCTTGCCTGTAATTTTTTATCAGACTGTCCAGCAGCCTGGCTTAGTCCTGGATTGCGATGAGTCTGGGACCTACCCTGGTGCGGCTCTGAATTTAAAGTGTTTTAGGACCTGGACTGGCAGGCAGACCAGCTCAGTTCTAGCTTGCACCAGGTCCCATGAGGGGAGCTGTTTTTTAAACTGGCTCCCCTCACAGACCAGCTCCTGCCTGCCACCCTGCGCTGCTGTCTCTGATACAGAGGCAGCTGCGCAGAGTGACGGGGGCTTCTCTGAGGTGGGACCAGAGCACAATGGCTGCTGGCCCCACCTCTGGGGACTATAGAATAGTTGACTAACCGATAAGAATTCAGGTGGTTACTCAATTATTCAATTAACTGATATTTAACATCCCTAATCCTGGCCTTATATTTAAGAGGGCCAGGGTGTGCCTGTGCTATCTTTGCAGACCGTGCTTACGTGTTTCTTGACATTGAGGTGTTCTTGCACTAACCTTCTGGAATATGTTTATACATGAATACTTAGTGCCTAGGAGTGCTTCTGTTCTTGCTGTTCCTTTCCCATATCTGATAAGTTCAGTGAACTTGCAAACAGGCATGTTTTGTAACAGGGCCTGACTTGTGCTCAGAGCCTGACTCTCTTGTAGACTTTGCTTTGTTTCCAGAAGGCCTGGCATTATCTCAAGCATTAGGCCCTAGGCCAGGCCCCATATACCAGGCCTCGTGTCTCAGGCTCTCCTTTCTACTATGCTGAGGTTGAAAGACTGCCTTCTTGTTTGGGACACACGAGCTGGATCACTGACCCTCCCCAATTTAAACCTAGGCCATCTGTCTCATCCCAGGTATGGAAAAGGAGTATGACATGAACGAACTCCAGGCCCAGCTCAGGGGAAGATAGGGGAAATTACATGGTTTCTGGAGGGAGGAGCAAGATCTTCCTTGCATGTTTGGAAGCTCCAGGATAGTAGGAATAGCTGAAGAGTACTTAGCTGAATTATAACAATGAGGAGCCCTGTGACACCTTAAAGTGGGCTTGACCCACAAAAGCTTATGACCAAATACATCTATTAGGCTTTAAGGTGCCACAGGACTCCTCATTGTTTTTGCAGTTACAGACTAACAAGCTAATCCCTGACACTTAGCTGAGTTATGACTCCTCTTCTGGACTGTGTATGTCTCATTCTTTCTCCAGAGAGTAGACTTTGAAGTCTACTGATTGGAGCAGAGGACTAATTTGGGTGCTTCTAATTCTAGTCACCACTCAGGCACTGACTCTGTGCATGTCCCTTTCCTGCTGTATTTGATTAACATATACAATGGGGTTGAGGATGGTCCTTCACAGGGAGGTGTAAAGCACACAACCATTTTGTTGAAAGCTCCCAATGCAGAGCCTCATCTGTCATCCTCTTCATTTTGTCTCTTTCTGCAGTCAGCTTTCTCCGGAGCGGCACGAAGCTCATCTTCCGGAGGAAAAACAAGCAGAAGGAAGCAGGCCTGAGCCAGTCGCATGATGACCTGTCTAATACCAATGCCAGTTCTGCCACCAGGAAAAAAGCCAACAGCTTCTCCCGGCGCCTGATCAAACGCTTCTCCTTTAAGTCTAAATCAAAACCCAAGGCTGATGGCAGCACCACATCATTGGGTGAGAACTAAGAGTGGGATGATACATTCCAGGATTGTATAGAAACTCCTTTTGTCTCTTCCATACCCACAATATCTGCAGACTCTAATCCAATTCCTTTCTTCCTCAGCTGAGGGGGACACCTCCCCTTCCCTGGTGCTGTCGGTTGGTTGACGCCGTAAGGGAGTTAGGAATCCAAAGCTTAGAATGATTAGCCACCCAGATTCTGCCTCTGCTGGATATCAAGACCCATTTTCTCTTAAAGGAGCCTGCTAAGCTGTCATTTTGACTTTTCCAGATGAGCCCCTAAAAGGGGGATCTGGCTTCCAAGGTGTCTGTTCCAAGATTAACACTTAACCCTTTAGCTTCTCAAATCTTTTACCTATGGCAAAAGAGACCCTAGAAAAATTTTTGGGAGGAAAAAGGGGGTTAATCTATGGAAGGTAAGAGCTCCTGCATGGTTCATGGCCTGACTAAGGAGTGACTCCAAAATTTACCCCTGCTAGCTGGAGTAAATTTTCAGGGCAAGAGTGATTCCATAGACCAGTTGTGCTGTTTGGACAGCATCCCCTTGTTTTGTGGAGAATTTTGGGGTTGGTCTTTTAAATGAAAGGACTGATCAGAAAATGGGCCCATTTGGTGAAATGGTTCAAAACAAATGAGTGACTGCAAAAGGCATGAGAGCTGCAAAAACTGCTAGCCAGTCATGAGGTGCTTCTTTATTGCCAGGCTGTTACAGAAAGGCAAACTGTTTTGTAGATGTTGCTCCAAATATGGTGTCCAGCACAGTTAGCCATCTGGTCCAGCAGCTAGTCTTTGTACATGTGGCCTTTCCTTGCAGAGATGTTTGCGGCCACTAGAGGAGCAGATGCTGTTGTTTTGTTCTGTAGAATACAAGGTCCTTGCATTGGGGCACAACTGTTTTGGTCCATGGGAGATCTAATCTGAAGACCAGCATGATGCTGGGAAAGATGAGGGGTAGATTTGTGCTAACGGAGTGTTGACTATATAGCTTGACATTTATTTTAGTGGAAATAATGAAATTAAACTTCTCCACTGAAAAGATTTGACTTGTTAAAATGGACCTTTCCTTAGCAGTACCTGAAGAGTCATTGCCATCTTCCAGAAAATCTGATTCTGTCCATCTAGCTTTCTTTTAAGTAATATGAATATTCTTGATTTTGTTTTGCTTTGGCGGGGGAGATGATGCTAAGAAATGCAGAGGCTTTCAACTTTATTTCATGGACAAGAATCATGTAGTCAGTTTGCTCTGAATATGGCAGGTGTTAGAAGCTTCTGAATTTACTTGCATTTGTGAACTGACCTTGAGGCCCAGTTCAAATTAATCAAACCAAGAACAGTTTTGAAGAAACCAGTATCCTATGAAAGCATCACATGGGGATAAATGGATTGAAAAGGAGCCTCTGCTCTTCGATGAGGAGAAGGGAGATGAGAGAAGAAATTGGCCTAAAAGTTGAGGCCCTCTGGGACTGGACTGGTGTTCATCCTCCCCAAGTTACCAGGAGATTTTTTTACTAGGAGGGAAAATCCTTTTTGTGCAGACAGAAGTGTTGTGGTGTGGAGATGTTTTCTAAAAAACATGTTGGGGTAATGTATATGGCGAAAAATTATTTCCGTATGATGCTGGAGGACCATGCTGGAGGGTTTTGCAAAAATTATAGGGGATGTCCCATATATAGGAATATCCTTGAACAGAGATGACAGGGCATTTCAAAAGACTAGAGAGGCTTAGCTGTGTATAACAGTGATGAGTTTAAGGCCACAAACTATTTGTTTCTGGGCTCAAGGAAGCACTAATATACACAGCTCTGATTTCAAAGCTGAGTGAGGCACCTAAATTAGAGGTACTTTTAGTGTTGTTACACTCACCCCAGCTAGGCGGAGACTTGCACAGTAGAAAACAACTGGTCCAGCTGGCTGACCAGTAACCTCTCCATTTTGTTGAGCTTTTAGTCCAGAATAGTGTTTTCATTCTCAACCTCCTTCTGATTCTCCCTTTTCCCTCCTCCCTGAGAAATCATTGTGCTTATACCGCTCCTTCACATGCATTATCAGCTTGCAGCACCTGCTCTGTGTCACTGAAACAAGATGTTGGATGACTGATAGAAGTTTGTGAAACTTCCTTTTCTGTGACCGCTCACCTTCCTCCATTTGAGGGTTTTTGTTTTTCTCTCAAACCTTCGGGAAGTAGTTTGAGACTGAAAGTGGTTAGGCCAGATGATATCAAGATTTCTCCTACAGCTATCTGTGAAACTTCACAGTGGATGCTATAACAACTTCCCTGGAAGTCTAAAACTAGTGAAACACCATGTTTGAGGACAAACTGAACATTAACTATGAGCTAAACGTAACAGAAACAACCAACTTCTGAGCTGGAACTGAACTGGGTCCATAAGTTTGATTTGCACTTAAATTCTTCCTAAACAACAAAGGAAAGAGGTTGGCTCTGCTGGAGAATAGCTGGCTGTGAAAATGCCAGTGTATTTCATTGTATGCTTCTTGGAATGTAAAAATCCAGACACTTCAGTACACACAGATAGCCCTTTGCAGATGGATGTCTCCTTGGCAGGGTTAAACTAGGAGTTAATTCTTTACTTTCCAATGAACTTGTATTTAAAATATCTAACAACAGGATGATCATTTTCTTAGGGGTGGATTGCTCAGTTGCTCATGGTTAAATGACACATTCTGCTCCTTTCAGCACCTTCATACTTGTATTCGGTGATTTCCCTCCCCCCCCCTCCCTCTCCCGCATGTATAGCTGCTACCAAGCACAAGCAGATGATTTTGGATCTCTTGCCCATGACACTTGTGTAAAATGTGGGTTCGTGATATAAGGAATGGTGATGCTTCAGCTTCACAATTAAGCGGGATTAGTTCAAGTAACTGATCCATCTGTGGCATACTTGTAGGTGAAAGAGGCCATGTATGTTTTTAATATCCAAACACTTCTAGAATGTGATGCATTTAAGGAGTAGGTACTACAGGGTTTTATTTTAAAAACTGATACCTTAAGTCTTAATTTTTTTCTTTGTGCTTGTACTTACACAAGAATGTTTGCTGTGTAACCTGCCTTTCACAAAGGCTGTTGCTGCTCAACCACTTTACTGCTCTTCTTGGTGCCATGACTGGAATTATGCTGTAACAATCAGGATCCACAGGAATGAAGATGGACTGTTTAGATTGAAGCTTCAGACATATCCTTAAAGAGTCACTGGGGTCAAACACTTAAATTTCCAAAAAACAAAAAAGGGTTCTTTACCATATAGCAGTGTTTCAATGTGTGTAGAAGGGAAACTGAATGCAAAGTTTTGGGTTTCTTTTTTCCCCCATTTTTGGAAGAAATACACTCTTTTGACACATCTGCTGTGGATATAGTGCAACAATCTGCTAGCCATTTGAGAACCCAAAAGTGAAAGTGACTCTAAAACAAAGTAAAACTGCAGTGTCATTGCACAGGCTGAAGATAATGCAAAAATTATACAATGGAAGAGAATGTTAGTCTGAAATTAGGGAGTAAGCGACTAGTCAGCTATCTGATAAGCAGAAGCTTATCGGATAGTCAAGTAGTGACTCAGCTAGTTGCTTCTCCCCACCTTGCTGCCTCTATCAGGCAGCGGGAGCAGGAGCTGGTTCTGGGGGAGCCTGCTTAACCAGCACTGTCTCTGTGGGAGGCAGGGGCATAGCAGGGGACCGGGCATAAACCAGGAATCAGCTGATTTCCAGCTTGTTCCCAGTCCCAGGTGCTGCACCTATTTTTAAAGTATATTAAGAACTGTCAGGCTTTTAATATATTGAAAAAGCAGAAGTGCAGTGGGGGAGGACTAGGTGGGAGCCAGGATAGCTGATTCCTGGCTCGCACCTCATCCTCCCCTGCCCCTTGTGGAGACAGTGCTGGGGGGAAGTAACTAGCTGAGTCAGGAATCAGATGTCCCAGCTCATGCTTGGTCTTCCCCCCTCCGGCCCCCCCTTCAGCCTTTTAAATATATTAAGAGCCTGTCAGCTCTTAATACATTTAAAATGCAGAGCCACAGCAGGGTTAGCTCCTGGAGTTGGGAGCTAAGCCTGCTGCAGCTCCCCAGTTTCCTTCGCTTATCAACTAGTCGATGGAAATTCCATCGACTAGTCAATGAATTGCTTTAATGCAATTTAACATCCCTATCTGAAATGTGATAGTAATAACACACAGCTAAAGAAATGTCTTTTTAAAAGTAGCTTTTAATTTTAATGTCCTTTGCTAATTGGCTGGTGGGACTGTTCTTTAAGCCTGTAAATGAAAAATTAAACTCCATTTTCTTTCCTCAATCTACAGGTGATCCCCTCTCTTGTCAATTAATAAAAACCTATATAAGGGATGCTGTGCAGCTTTAAATCTTTAGGGGCACATGCAAGCTTAACTGCGACAGGCAGAGTTATGGATCTCTCTGATATTTGGAAGGATATTTCAAAAAGATGCCTGTTAATGGAACCAAATTCCATGTATGGGTGTGGGGGGGAGTTCGTTTGTAACAACATTATATTGTGTGGTTCTTTCTGTACAGGTGATGATATGAACTGATTGAAAAAGAGAGGTATGTTCAGTGGGTCAGATTACTAACTTTTACAGATTTCGTGGTGTGCCTTACAGAAATCCTCCCCATTTCTTGGTATATTTAAACAATGAAACCAGTGTTTCTTACAAATAATTGTTGAATACATTTAAGGATTTCACAGTCAGAAGAAATGAGGTAATGAAATGGGGATTCTGGCCTGGCAGAGAATGGGACTGTTTAGCTATTTAAAAGATTGTGAGGGGAAGTTGGGGATATTGAGAAGTTTCATACAGACCACTGCAAATTGCTCATTCTTTACTCAGCTAAATTAATTCCTTCTTTTCAGATGAAAATATGCATGTACATATGTACAGTATTGTGTGTGTGTGTGTATATATATAAACTTATATATATGGAAGTTTTCTTCTATTTCCTCTGAGTTAATCATTACTAAGGGACTTGTTTCCTGTGAGAACATCTTTGTTTGGGTTAGACATTAAAACCATTGAGCTGGGGGCTTGTGTGCAATTAGCAAGCCAATGTTATCTCAGATGGGTCAGAAGCTGTGACTTAAATCTTATTAGTTCCTTTCAGCTGTCTTTTTTCTTTCCTTCCTATTGATAAGTATACAATAAAGGTATCCTATCCATGGTAGCAGAGAGACAGTGAAACCTCTGATTTTTTTTTTTTTTTTAAAGCTTGCATATACCCTGTGATGCTGTCTGCTTTACATGAGTGTCCCTCAACCCAGGATTCCTTTCACAGGTATCAGCTTGCTTTGTTCACTTGTACAGGTTCTGGAATAAACACCCACACTGAGCCTGAGCTAGTGCCCTACACTTGTGCTCTTTTGTACTTTGACGCCTTCTTTGTGGGTGGATTATTTTAACCCCTGATTTCAATACAAAACATAGGAACTGTTTAGCTATTTAAGAGATTAGAGTAAAATGAATTATTTCAAGATTAAATGAATGAAATTCTGCACCTTTTGTAAATGTTTAAGAAGAATTCCATTGCTGTGTAATGGCCTGAACTTGTTAACTTATTAAACTAAACGGGAGTTATAAACAGTATCTTGTGTCCTTACTTGACATGTCTTAGCATTTGTTGGACAGGTTTGAATACTCAGAAATCCCTGGATGTTTTTATTTAAAAAAATTGTTACACTTAAGTTTGTGGAATTTGCAAAATGTTGTAGTGATGGAAAAAAATTAATGAGCTGAGACCTTCACACATCAGTTAGTCTCTTTCTCTCTCTTTTCAAGATACAATTTTTTCAGAGAGAAACAAAGGGTGGTAGAATGCTCCCATACAACTTTGTGAGGTGGGTGATGTACTTCAGCAGCATTATTTGCTTGAGTGAAATAGTTAGATTGGTTCCTTCTTGACTTTCTCTGGTGTATACGTTGTGCTCCCAGTTCCTCCTTTCCGCCTGCCTCTGCAACAGTTTTGGCAGACATTTTAACCTATTAACTGATGCAGCTTATTGGACTTACCTGCATGGAAACTCAGTCTGTGCTGAGGCATCTCTGATATGTAATCTAGTGTCCCATCTCCTATGTCAAGTCTGTATAGGAGACATTGTTTCCTTGACTCCACTAATACCAACAAATCCTGCACTTCCAGCATGGTTATGATTCAGGCCCATACCCAGGGAGTGTGAGAAGGGTGTGAATGCATCTTCCCTCCTCCCCCCAATCATCCTCCAAGTGAGCATGCTCCAGCCAGCTGGGAGAAGGCAGGAGCAGCACGCTGCCTGAAGCTCCCTCCCCCATGTTTTGGCCAACCAGGGAAAGGCTGGGGCTGATTATTTCTCCCTCTCCCCCAGGAGCAAGGCCCAGCCCTCAATCTCACTCCTGGGAAGGGGGGTGGGTGGGAATCAGTTCCAGCCTTCCCCTGGGCCGGCCAGAACATGGGGGAGGGAGCCTCAGGCAGCATGCCGCTCCTGCATCCCCCCCAGCCAGCCAGAGTATGCTTACTTGAGAGACCATGAATCGGAGGGTGCGTTCATACCCATGCAGTCCACGTTTACCAAGAAAAGCACGCGCACCCCCCCACCAAAATTCCTGCATATGGGCTTGTGATTATACATAATAAACGGTCCTCTTAATCTTTGTGTAGCTATTTCCAACTATTTGCTTTTCATTACTTTTGGAAAAATAGGAAATCAGCCTGCTATTATTGGGTGAGCAGACTCCCAGCAGCTGCATGACCCTATGTAAAAATATATCTATAGGCAGCCTAGGCTAGTGAGCAAGTCACATGAATAGCCCTCCATGGCAGTGGGCTGCAAGATTATCATAACCAAGACAATTTCTTGGAATAAGGTCAGTTTACAAACTGTGCTTCTATACCTAGAACTTGATGTGCTGTGTCAATTGAACAGGAGCAAAGCTTTGATTGGATGCACGGAGAAGGGGTGAGGGTGAGAAGTATAAGCAATGCATGGTGGGAAATGTAGTGTCTCTCGCTGCCTTGATCACTCATCAGCCATTGCAGGTACCATGGGAGATGCAGTGCTCACTGCCTCCAGTTTTCCCATTTGCAGGGTCAGGGCCATGCAAGGCTGGAAGCAGAAGTTGCCCTAATGCAGTGTTGGTATCAGGAGGCTACCACTGCAGGGGGTGCTGCCCTTGCTGTGAAGATGTGGCCATGTCCTACCAGCACAAAGCTTATTCATTCTTATAATTCTCAACCAGAACCAGCCCATGTTTCAATTGGAAGGGTTTGTAAATGGCTAGCTAGGCCTGTTAAAGCCACAGGCTGCACCTGGATGAAGAGCCACTGAGCAGGGAATTAAAAATTACTTGAAAAAGTTAGATGTCTTCAAGTCACCAGGGCCTGATGGAGTACATTCTAGAATACTCAAGGAGCTGATAGAGGATGGACCTTTGGTCGGACCCAGTATGGCCATTCTTATATTTGCAATAGGGGGATGACATATTCCTTCCACTGAATTTGTGAATGAAAAGCCCTGTCTGGGATCTTATCAAACTAGCAAGTTGAGTGGAGTACTTGACTACTCACTTGTTCCCCCTCCCCTTTTTGCCTGTGTGTGAGAGGCCACATGGTGTGGGGATAGGAGGGCCAGGAAAAAGGAAACAGTTTAAAAGTTGGGTTCCCCCCCCCCCCATGGACAGGAGCTGCGGAGAACAGTGTCTGCTGGATCTGGTGCAAGCAAGGACCGCTGCGCTTCTACATTGTAAATGTAGTAAGAGCAGCCGGGCTCTTACTACATTTCAGATGCATTGGTGCAGCGGTACCAGAGCGAGCCTCCCCTTCTCAACTAATGGTGTAGTTGATACAAATTGTATAGACAAGGGCTGTGTCTAGACTGCATCCCTTTTCCGTAAAAGGAATGCAAATTAGACACATTGCAATTGCAAATGAAGTGGGGATTTAAATACCCCCTGCTTCATTTGCATAAAAATGTCTGCTGCTTTTTTCTGGCTTGGAGCTTTGCTGGAAAAAAGCGCCATTCTAGACATGGATCTTTCGGAAAATAAAGCCTTTTCCAAAACATCCATTATCTTAAAGGCTTTATTTTATGGAAAAGAGATGCAGTTTAGACACAGCCTACATGATTAGCACAATACGTGTTCCTAATCCTTATGTCAAGTGATGCTGTTGATGCCAATGTACTGCCCCAGTTCTGGCACTTTGGAAGCCCGCTCGTCTTAGTGGAGTTAGAAGCATCACACGGGAATGGCGATCGATTGGAAAATGGGGCCAGGCAGTGTGTGTCAGTTCAGTGACTGCAGAAGTAGCAGGTGAATATAGACACAAACCTGCCCCTTGCTGCAGGAGCCAGGAAGTGCAAACGCCTGCTCATGCAAACGCTGGCCCCGGCCAGCCAGCCCATGCACACACCTGCAGTGCTGTGGGCTCCAGCAGCGAGGGGGTGCGACAGTCAGATGGTGCCATGGCAGCAGTACAAGGTGGGCACGCGGGTCCTGCTCCCAGAGTGACTCCACCTCCCTTCCCGCCGCAGCCTGCAAGAGCCCACGTGGCCTGACCCAGCGGAGGGGGAGGGGCAGGGCCAGGCCCACGGGTACCAGCTTTGAACTGCCAAACGAGAACCCCGCGCGAGGGAGCGCGTCAGGATCGGCCGGCTCCCGCTGCACGGGACCGACACGCCCCGCCCGGGGCCCCTCGGGGGACAGGGCCCGGCTGGTAGCGCCGCTCTGGCGCCCACGATGCGCTCGGAGCTGTGGAGGGGAGGGGGACGCGCTCCCGCGGGGCAGGCCGGAACGAGGCGGGAGCTGCGGGCTCTCGCAGCCTAGTCAGAGCGGTACGTGTTGCGCGCGCACACAAGTGACGTTTGTCCGCTCCCTGGCCTGCTAGCCCCCAACGGGGAACCGTGACCGGAAGCTGCCCGGGTGTGTGCTCTAACCGCACCCCCCGGGAACAGGGCCCGGAGTCGACTGGCTCCCGTCAGCGGTGCAGTGCGCGTACCCCCAGCTCCCGCCAAGGACAGCAGCTGAGCAGCAATGGAGGCCGGAACAGCTCCAACAACGCACCGTTCCGCCCCTTGCTGAGGCCGGGGTTGGGCCCTTCCTCTGGGGCAGGGAGCGGTTCGCCAGGAAATTGCGCACTAAGCGGGTAGAGGAGAAGCAACACAATGCATGCTGGGAGATGTAGTGTTTTCCCTGGGCCGAGCGCCTCCACAGGCCACTGGGGCCCCCACAGCACCATAGGAGCTGTAGCGTCTTCTGGACTGCATTACCCGTCAGCCCCTGCGGCGGCAAGGGGCTCAGAGCGTGACGCTGCCCGGTGCTCAGGCTGCTGCTGCTGCGCACCCCCCCCGCTCCGGCTCGGATCTCAGCCCAGGGGCGCCCGAGCCCGCAACCTGCCCGGCCGGGCCACTCCCTCAACTCCGCCCCCCAGCGCTGCTTCGGGGCCCGACTCTGTACGAACGGCAACGCGCCGCCAGTGACGTCATTGCCCGGGCGCGGTTCATGCAAATGATGGAACGCAGGGCGCGTTCGAACAGCTCGTGTCAGGCCGAGCACTGAATCGGACAGCGAGTCAGGTGGCTTGTCGCGCACAAAGGGGTCCCAGGCTCCGTCATTCACCGCAGGGGCGGGGACCCTAACCCGCACACACTCCCCCGGCCCTGCCCGAGGCTCCGCCCTCCAGCCCTGAGGAGGAGGGGCCCCAGCCGCGATCACTTGTCTGGGGTTCCCGAGTCAGTAGGTGTCGTGGGCCCCCTTGGGCTCTGGGGGGGACAACAAAAATGAGGGGTCAGTGTGCAGGGCATGGCTGCTAGCAGGTAGGAGGGGGTGAGGGTGCAGAAACTGGACAGGAGGGGGTATAGGATGCGAAGTCTGGGCAGGAGCTGGGTGGGAGGTGGGGTGTAGGATGTGAGGTCGGGGGGGGGGGGGGAGCAGAAGCAGTCTTGGATTAGGATGTCTGGCCAGGAGGAAGGGTAAAGGAGCAAGCTGGTGGTGCAGGGTCTTGGGGGGGGGGTGAGTGAGAGAGAGTGAAGTGCAGGTCTGGGCATGGGGGGGGGGACACTTATCTGGCTTTGCGCCTCGCTCCCATTGGTTGTCCAATCGAGCAGTGGGAAAGCTTCCAGACAACATGTCACTGCACTGCCGTTTCCTCAGCAGAGTGGGACAGAGGTAGCTTAGCTGCCCCTGCTCCCCAACGGAGCAGGGAGCATATTCTCATAGGCTCTGTCTAGACTGGCCAGTTTTTCCGGAAAATCAGCCGCTTTTCCAGAAAAACTTGCCAGCTGTCTACACTGGCCGCTTGAATTTCCGCAAAAGCACTGACTTCCTACTGTAAGAAGTCAGTGCTTTTTGCGGAAATACTATGCTGCTCCCGTTCAGGCAAAAGTCCTTTTGCGCCAAAGGGCCAGTGTAGACAGCTCAGATTTGTTTTCCGCAAAAAAGCCCTGATCGCGAAAATGGCGATCCGAGCTTTTTTGCGGAAAAGCACGTCTAGATTGGCACAGACGCTTTTCCGTGCTTTTGCGGAAAAGCATCCATGCCAATCTAGACGTTCTTTTCCAAAAATGCTTTTAACGGAAAACTTTTCCGTTAAAAGCATTTCCGGAAAATCATGCCAGTCTAGACATAGCCATAGACTTTAAGGTCAGAAGGGACCATTATGATCATCTAGTCTGACCCCTTGCACCATGCAAGCCACAGAATCTCACCCACCCACTCCTGGAATTATCCTCTCGCCTATATTCTGGCTGAAGCACCAGGTCTGGCTTCCCACTCAGAGTGTGGGGTGAAGAACACCCCAACCTTCCCACCAGACCTGGCTCACGGAGAGAGGCAGAGAAAGCGGCTCTGTGTGCAGTGAGCTGGGGGGAAGGTGGTGTGCTTTTGTCTTCATTGTTTGAGAGGAGATGTCCAGGGCTTTAATAAGATTCTTGGTACAAACAGATGGAGCTGGACAGCCCTACTACGTGACCCTTGAGGAAGGCTCTCTGGTATTTCCTTTTGTAGTTGGCTCCATCCCTGGGCTCAGTCAGGTTCCTCTTCTACAGACTCTTGAACAGGTCACATAAGATCCTGTCTTTGGGCTTCAGTGTCCGCAGGGACTCGGCCAACTATGTGCTCAGCTGCACCTCAAGGTTGGACTCTTCATGCCTAAGCCTACCCAGCTGCTGGGGCTTGGTGAGCTCAGCCCGTCTCTTCTCCAGTCACACCCAGCACCTGCACAGCAGCTTGGCTTCTCACTACTTCACCTGCAGCCAGATGGCATGGAGCTGGAAAAGCTCCTGGTGCTGGCACTGCCCCATCTTCTTGCCCAGCTACCAGGCCTCTAGCTTCTGTCTCCTTCGTGTGCTGCTGCTCCATTTTCTTATTGCACAGAAGGAAGATCAGGCTTTCTTTGCCCCCACCCATGCCCTCTGAGCAGGAAGCTGGAGCTGGTGCTGCAGCCTCACAGCTGTGCAACAACTGTGAGGTTGCAGAAGCAACCTGGGCTTCTCGCTGCATGGGATTGGAGGGGGGGGAGTGCTGAGTTTGAGCCATTGACCACCTGGAAGCGGACATGAATTACTAGTGGTCCACAGAAAGCACTTTGAAAACCACTGTTCTATATCACTGGCTGAGAGGCTGAGTCACAGCCCATTAGTCCCACTCTCTGCCGCCTATGGCCTGCTTCAGAGGATGTGAGCAATTTGGTAGGTGCATGCCACTGAGATAAAGGGGTACTTTATAAAAAGAAAAGTTAAACACTGGACTACTTCATATTTAACATGCCTACCTTAGCCCCTCCCCCATCAAATTTGCTTTTCTTGGCTGGCATCTGCCTCACTTTCCTCCTCTGAAATCACTTCATTGCCTGCTCCCCCCTCAGGTGCTCTCCCAGGGATCCAGCTCCTGATCTCCCACCACCACCTCCAGCCCACGGTCCCAAGCAGGACCCAGGCACGACTCGGGCGTACTGAGCATGCGTACTGCAACCGAGCACACACAGTAAGCGCTGCTGCTGCCCGTACCTGGCTCTTGCCCTTCATTAACAAGGGGCTGAGGGGGCACATCGCAGTGGAGGGAGGGGCAGGGCGTGGTCACCGGACAGAACTGTCCCGGGAGGGGGGAGGGGGTCAATTCACTTTCTGGAGCGTCAGAGGGGGGGCTTGATTGGAGTTGCGGAGCCGGGCCCCGCCCAGCTCCAGTCGCGCGGGCCCTGGGGCGCTCGGAAGGGCGGAGGGAGCCGCCGTGGCCTGTGGGCTATATAGTTGCCCCGGCCTCCATCTCCCAGCGGCCAGTGCGGGGCCAGCGCTTCCTGATTGGGCGGAGGAGGCTTTTGTTAAACTGCCATTAGCTGAAGGAGGAGGAAACAAGTGGGTACAAGAGGAAGTGACGCCATCGGAGCAGACGCCTCCTGGGAGTTGTAGTTTCCTAGGAGTGCGCTACCTTCGCCGGTGAGTTTCGTCCCGGCCAGAGCCTGCCTCCGGCAGCCTGGCCCCGTCAGAGGTCCCCTGCCTGCCCTCCGGCCACAGGCAGCAGCGCAGCAGAGACAGCACGCGGGAGCGGGGGGCGCGCAGTGATGCAGGAACCGACGGGCATAGGCTTGTCCGTGAATCGTGTAATCGGCTCCGCGCCCCACCCCCTCGCGTCCCTGCCGGCTGTGGGAGGCGGGGGCTGCTGGAGCCTCGCTGGTGCACGTGGTGCCTGAGACCGGGTCCGCTCTGCGCCCTGCCCCCGCACCATTCACCCGTTTTCTGGCAGAAGAATTCAGTAGCACGAGCTGGTGTAGATGGTCCCCTCCAGCCATGTGTACTGGCCACTACACAGTACTGAAATGAGGTCAGATCCGGTTTTGGTGCCCTCTGTCCGATAAAAAAAAATAGAAAAATATTGGACACGTGAAATGTCTGGTATATTCTTTTTTTTTTCCGGCTGGGTGCTGGACAGAAGCCTGGTGGGGGCAGGAGGGGAGTGGCTGGGAGGCGATTGGTGCTCGGAGCCTGTGGTAGCGTGCAAAAGCCTGGTGGGGGGAGTAGCTGGGATGAATAATTTTTCACATCCCAAGGAACCCCTACCTATGAAAATGTTTGCTTTGCAAGAAAAAGTTGACATTGGGGAGCGCAATTCAATTACTGGTAAGTTTTAGAGGCAGCAAGGTGAGGAGGGGGGCACAATTGACTAGTCGACATTACTATCCGATAAACAAATGCTTCTCAGATAGCTGACTAGTCAACTAGTCTTCAACATCCTTAGAATGGAGATCAACTAGAAAATGTTGCTGGTCAGAGTGCTGGTTCAGTGACTCCAACAGTAGCGTGTGGATACAGACACAAACCTGCCCCTTGTTCTAGCGGCCAAGCAAGCAGGGCCATTCACACACCTGCAGTGCTGGGGACCCCAGGCCCGGCCTGAGGGTGCACAGAGAGGGAGTGCGACAGTAAGGCAGTGCCATGGCGGCACATTCCTGCGTGAGAGCATTTGGCAGGTGTCTTGCTTTTGCAAGGGCATGTGTGTGTGACGTGTTCCAGTTAGAGAGTGTTCTGGCAGCAGTGCGAGACGGGTACTTGGGTCCCACTCCTGGAGAGCAACACCTCTTACCCTCCCCTCCCCAGCCGGAGCCTGCAATGGCTCAGACAGTCTGAGAGGGCCAGAGGGAAGAGCCAGGTGGGACAGGGACTTGGGCTCAGAGTCCCACAAATGACTGCAGCGTGCATCGGCAGACACTGAGACAGACATGTGCCCTCTCGGGGGGGGGGGGGCCTCTTGTTTGATAGTTCACACATGGGAACTCTGCTTCCGCTCCAATGATGCACTGATGTGGATGGGGGGGGATTGCAACTCCCATGGCGCATTCTGGCATGCGGCAGGAGTTGTGCATCTCGCATCCCTCACGGGGCAACAAACAGCAGTCATGTGGGCGCTGTGAGCTCTCACAGTGTAGTGTCGTGCTGGCATGTGTGGCGCGGTAGGGGCCCACATGCCATCCCACGGACCAGAAGTGATGTTTGACTGGTCCATGGCCTGATAGCAACCGACTGGGAACCGTGACCGGAAGGTGTCCAGGGACATGCTCCAATCCCGTCCCCCGGGAACAGGGCCCAGAGTCAATTGTCTCCAGTGAGCGCTTAGCAGGTGCGAGGACTGTGAGTGGCAGGCAGAGACACGGAGCCAGGCGGGACGGGTTCAGACTTGAGGCGCCCAACTGGGACAGGGACTGGGGTCGGGTGTTTCCTGCAGCGGTGCAACCAGTGCACCCCCCAGCTCCAGTGGTACGCGGGGCAGAGGAGGGATACCAGAGACCATGACCAAGCGGTGATGGAGGCTGGAACCGCTCCAACAAGGCACCACTCTGCTTAGGGTTTCCAGGTGTCCAGTTTTTGAGCATTTTTTTCAGGAAACAAATTGAGAAAATATAAATGTCCTGTATTTTCTAAATCAGATGTTACATAGATCGTGATGTAATGTGAAGTGTGTCCGGTATTTTTGTTGAAACCATCTGGCAGCCCTAGCTCTGCTCCTTGCTTGGGGGGGTGGCGCCCTGCCTCTGGGGCAGGTCCTGAGGTCACAGGGAGCGGGTTCGCCAGGAAATCCCACCCTACTCAGTGCATGGCGGGAGACGGGAGAGAGCCTCCACAAGCCACTGCGGCCCCTGGCACCACAGGAGCGCTAGCATCTTCCTGACTCTTACCCGGCCCCAAGGGAGCGGCGGCGAGGTCAGAGCGTGACGCTGCCCCGCCCGGATCTCAGCCCTTGGGCGCCACAGTGTGCACCCCGCCCGGCCGGGCCGCTCCCCTCTAGCTCCGCCCCCAGCGCTGTGCCCCGCCCGGCCGGGCCGCTCCCCTGTAGCTCCGCCCCCAGCGCTGTGCCCCGCCCGGCCGGGCCGCTCCCCTGTAGCTCCGCCCCCAGCGCTGAGCCCCGCCCGGCCGGGCCGCTCCCCTGTAGCTCCGCCCCCAGCGCTGAGCCCCACCCGGCCGGGCCGCTCCCCTGTAGCTCCGCCCCCAGCGCTGAGCCCCGCCCGGCCGGGCCGCTCCCCTGTAGCTCCGCCCCCAGCGCTGTGCCCCGCCCGGCCGGGCCGCTCCCCTGTAGCTCCGCCCCCAGCGCTGAGCCCCGCCCGGCCGGGCCGCTCCCCTGTAGCTCCGCCCCCAGCGCTGTGCCCCGCCCGGCCGGGCCGCTCCCCTGTAGCTCCGCCCCCAGCGCTGAGCCCCACCCGGCCGGGCCGCTCCCCTGTAGCTCCGCCCCCAGCGCTGAGCCCCGCCCGGCCGGGCCGCTCCCCTGTAGCTCCGCCCCCAGCGCTGTGCCCCGCCCGGCCGGGCCGCTCCCCTGTAGCTCCGCCCCCAGCGCTGAGCCCCGCCCGGCCGGGTCGCTCCCCTGTAGCTCCGCCCCCAGCGCTGTGCCCCGCCCGGGCCGGGCCGCTCCCCTGTAGCTCCGCCCCCAGCGCTGAGCCCCGCCCGGCCGGGCCGCTCCCCTGTAGCTCCGCCCCCAGCGCTGCACCTGCTGCCTCGTGGCCCGGCTTGGTGGGAAGCTGCCACTGCCAGATAGGAGCAGCGCGCTGGTAATGACGTCATTGTCCTGGCCGGTTCACATTCTATCTGCTCCTGTCAGGCCGTCATACTGAATGGTCCGGCGAGTGACACGTGGGTTTGTCTCGCACACAGATTGGTCCCAGCCTCCGTCATTAATGCAGGGGGGGGGAGGAGACTACAGGGGGTGTGAGGCGGGGAGGGGTTGCCGCGCGGTCTCCTCTCCCGAGTGGGGGCGGGGCATCAGCTGCGGACGCTGCCGTCTCTGAGGCAGGAGCCCCGCCCAGCTATGGGGCGGGGCGGGATGAGGGGGAGTAGGGAAAGTAGCCGCAGTGGCTTGTGGGAAACTGAGTGCCCCTGTCCGCAGCTCCCATCGGCCGTTGCAGGGCCAAGGCAGGCCCGGCGCTGTTCGGAAGGGCGGGTGCAGCGGAAGTGACATCACAATGCGGCCATTGACCAGGGAGCGACGGGGATGGTCTCGCACGCGTGTCTCTCCTAGGGAGAGCGATGCATCCTGGGAGTTGTAGTTCTCAGAGTGCAGCCTCCCGGGGCATGTCTTAGTCCGCCCCGCCCTATCATAGCCCCGCCCCCCGTCATAGCCCCGCCCAGCGTGTTCCAGCTTCTCTCCGCCCCCACCTGCGCTACTCAGGCCCCGCTCCTGCCTGCCCCCGCGCCGCGGTCCTCAGACACCCCTCCCGAGCTGCACCTCCCTCCCCCAGCCCATGCTACACCCCCCGCCCGAACTGCAAACCCCTCCCCCCACCCCCAGTCCATTCAAGACCGTCAGCCCAACCCCCCCTTTACCCCACCCCCAGTCCAACAGCTCCCCCACTCCCTCTACCTCAGCCCAACCTATCCCCCCACTATCTGCTCTGCAGCCGAACCAGCACCTCCCTTCCCTCGCTTCCCCAGTGCATTACACCACCCCCAGGCCAACCTTATCCCCCACGAGCGCCCTCCCTCGCCTCAACCATGTTTTCATCCTTCGGGTCCCTCGCTTTCCTTCCTCTCCACAACACCCAAACCAACATGTCCCCCCCAGCCCCTTTCTCCATTCATGGGTCTATCGGTCCCCCATTCTGCTCCCTGCAACACCCCCCAGCTCACCCCGACATGCGCCCTATTCCTCCCCATCCCCCGTACGTGGGACCTCTCAGCTCCCTGTTGGCTTCCTTCCCAACCCACACACCCTCCTCGCACACCCCTGTCTCGCCAGGTCTGCGACCTTCCAGCCTCCCTTCTTCCTTTCTTCCCAACCCGCACACCCTCCTCGCACACCCCTATCTCGCCAGGTCTGCGACCTTCCAGCCTCCCTTCTTCCTTCCTTCCCAACCCACACACCCTCCTCGCACACCCCTATCTCGCCAGGTCTGCGTCCTACCAGCCTCCCTTCTTCCTTCCTTCCTTCCTAACCCACACACCCTCCTCGCACACCCCTATCTCGCCAGGTCTGCGTCCTACCAGCCTCCCTTCTTCCTTCCTTCCCACCCCACACACCCTCCTCGCACACCCCTATCTCGCCAGGTCTGCGTCCTACCAGCCTCCCTTCTTCCTTCCTTCCCACTCCACACACCCTCCTCGCACACCCCTCTCTCGCCAGGTCTGCATCCTACCAGCCTCCCTTCTTCCTTCCTTCCTTCCCAACCCACACACCCTCCTCGCACACCCCTCTCTCGCCAGGTCTGCGTCCTACCAGCCTCCCTTCTTCCTTCCTTCCCAACCCACACACCCTCCTCGCACACCCCTCTCTCGCCAGGTCTGCATCCTACCAGCCTCCCTTCTTCCTTCCTTCCTTCCCAACCCACACACCCTCCTCGCACAACCTCTCTCGCCAGGTCTGCGTCCTACCAGCCTCCCTTCTTCCTTCCTTCCTTCCCAACCCACACACCCTCCTCGCACACCCCTCTCTCGCCAGGTCTGCGTCCTACCAGCCTCCCTTCTTCCTTCCTTCCCAACCCACACACCCTCCTCGCACACCCCTCTCTCGCCAGGTCTGCGTCCTACCAGCCTCCCTTCTTCCTTCCTTCCTTCCTAACCCACACACCCTCCTCGCACACCCCTATCTCGCCAGGTCTGCGTCCTACCAGCCTCCCTTCTTCCTTCCTTCCCACCCCACACACCCTCCTCGCACACCCCTCTCTCGCCAGGTCTGCATCCTACCAGCCTCCCTTCTTCCTTCCTTCCTTCCCAACCCACACACCCTCCTCGCACACCCCTATCTCGCCATGTCTGGGACCTACCAGCCTCCCTTCTTCCTTCCTTCCCAACCCACACACCCTCCTCGCACACCTCTATCTCGCCAGGTCTGCATCCTACCAGCCTCTCTTCTTCCTTCCTTCCCAACCCACACACCCTCCTCGCACACCCCTCTCTCGCCAGGTCTGCGTCCTACCAGCCTCCCTTCTTCCTTCCTTTCTTCCCAACCCACACACCCTCCTCGCACACCCCTCTCTCGCCAGGTCTGTGTCCTACCAGCCTCCCTTCTTCCTTCCTCCTTAACCCACACACCCTCCTCGCACACCCCTCTCTCGCCAGGTCTGCATCCTACCAGCCTCCCTTCTTCCTTCCTTCCCAACCCACATACCCCTGTCTCGCCGGGCCCGGGACCTGTCAGCCTCTCTTATTCCTTCGTTCGCGCCCTCAAGTTGCACTCCTACCCCCTCACTCCTCCTCCTTCCCAACACTTCCAGCCTGCCATATCCTTCCCTAATCTGGTCTCCGCCCCAGTTATCCCTCTATTCCTGGGATCCCTTAACCCCCAGCCCTCCCCAGTTCCAATTATTGTTCCCCATGAACTTGCTGAGTTGGCTTTGCCCGCCAACCTGGGGCCCTCAAATACTCCTCCATGCTCTTCTCCATCTCTGGAGCCTCTAAATCCCCCAAACTCTCAGTGCCCCTGGGATCCTTAGATCTCTCCCCTCCACAGTGCAGCCCTCAATACCAGGTATTCAAGACAGTCATACTTACGTAGAGACCAAAATAGGAAATGAACTTCTCCACTGATCACCCCTTTGAGACTCTATTCTTCGCAGTCCTGCTGTCTCCCTCCACAGCACATGGGCAGGTCTGCTGGGTGAGCATGTCCACAGATGTGGTCTTGGGAGCCTTTAAAAAAGTAGGGGACAACTAGCAGTCGGTTTCATCCCAGGCCATGAGTTTCCTTTTGGGTACGAAGAATTCTGCTGGGTCTGCTCTGGAAAGAGACTATTTGGATGTGGGCTCAAAGCGCTCTTCTCCACTCGTATTTCTGCAGTGCCAGTGGGAGGGTAGAAGCCAGAGGCATACTTTATATGTGAGAAGTGGTTACGCGACATTACGGACTGAGATGCCAACGTGTTCACTTTTCCTAATGTGCTGGATTCAGAACCAGGGGAAAAAGTCAACTATTGGAGACTCCTCCAGTTCTGCGATGAACAGAGAGAGAAAATGAGACTATGAGCAAAATTACTGCAAATCAAGAGCTATTCCGGGTGAGCATCTCCACAGGTTAAGGGCCCAGGAGCCAACGGGAATTATGCATGTATGCCTGTCGCGCAACGGAGAGGAAGGGAGAGCTGTGGTGTGTCACGGCTGACTGACTCAGCGTTCTTTTAGCGGACCTGATACAGAGGGCAGAGGGGAAAAGGGCTAACGGGTAGAATTCCCACAGCCACTGAACTTTTTCTACCGCGATTGCAGAGGAATCAATGGGGGACCCTGGCCAGAGAAGAAACCGACGGAGATGGACTTGACCTGCCCGGACGTGATTCCCGGGACTCCTGAAGGGTGCTCGGCCTTCCCATGGCTCTGTGTGAGTAAGAGATGCGTGCTTTGAAATCTTCAAGCGTCCTGGCAGTATGTTTCTTCTGAGGCAGAGAGCTTCCTGCTGGGGCACGGAGCCTGGTGGCTTGGGGACTGGTGACGGGGCAGTAGGCGGTTCAACAGCGTGGATAGAGATTCAAGACCTCCTTTCTCTCCACGTTCCTGCAGTGGTAGCGGGAGGGAGTGGCCGATGGTGGGAGGCTGCGGTGCGATGGTGGGAGGAGAAGCGATGCCGTGTCCTTGCGGACTGAAACACTAAGTTGTTTGTTTGTTTTTTCTCCTTTGCCTGGTTCAGTAGGAAGCAATAAGAAGTCAACCGTCCCGGTGTCCTGCCCTCTCAGGATGGAATGAAAACGAGAACAGCGAGCTCGGGAGCTTGGTCGAAGCGAGGCAAGAACCGTCCGGCTGGGAGCGGAGCAGCCATCGCTGACACGGAGATAAGTGTCGGGTCTGGAAATCTCTCGTCTTACGGCCCACTCGGGTCTAGTAAGGGAAGTCACGTTTGCTTAGACAGCGAGTCCGAGCGGAAGTTCCCGAGGTGCTGCCTTGGTTGTGGGAGAAACAGGGCTCCCGTTTGTCAGGGGTGCTGGTTTCTCTGGAACCCGGTGTCCTTCTCAGCAGACGCTTGGCTCGAGGAGGAAGACGCAAGGTGGTAAGGTTTCTGGCTGCCTCTCATGTGTTTCTCTCTTGTTGCTCTCTCGTATTGGCCAATACATTCTGTCTGTCTGTTCCTGTCTGTGTCTTTGTCCTTGCTCTGCTTTTGCGGTGTCTTTGTACAGCACACTTGCAGGCATTCCAGATGAGCATCTCCAAGGGGTAAGGGCTCAGGAGCCAACGGAAATTCTGCAGGTTCGCCAGTCGCGCAAGGGAGAGCGGTGGTGCGTCATGGCTGACTGACTCAGTGTTCTTGTAGAGGGCCCTATACATAGGCGAGGGGTAGGGGGAAGGGCTAAAGGATAGAATTCCCACAGCCACAGACCTTAGTGAGTGAGAGGTCTCTTCAGTCACGCCGCTCGCGGGTCTCGCTGCAGGGAGGGATTCTGGTGCCGCTCTCGGGTCGTGCAGCTGGGGGGGAGGGGTCTCTGGGGCCACTCTCAGGTCGTGCTGCTGGGGGGGTCTCTGGGGCCACGCTCCACTAGTGCAGCTGGGGGGGGTGTCTCTGGCGCCGCTATTGGGTCTCGCTGCTGGGCGCTGTCTCTGGCGCCTCGCTGGGGTGATGCTGCTGGGGATCACTCTGGCGCCTCTATCGGGTCGTGCTGCTCAGGGAGGTCTCTGGTGCCGCTCTCGAGTCGCGCTGCTGGGAGGGTCTCCGGCGCCTCTCTGGGGTGATGCTGCTGGGGGGGGGGGTCTCTAGCGCCTCCTTGGGATCATGCTGCTGTGGGGGGTCTCTGGCTCCGCTCTCAGGTCGCGCTGCTGGGGAGGGGGTCTGTGGCGCCTCCTTGGGATCATGCAGCTGGAGGGGTCTCTGGCTCCGCTCTCCGGTCGTGCTGCTGGGGGGGGGGTCTGTGGCGCCACTCTCGGGTCACAGTACTTGGGGGGGGGGGGTCTCTGGCTTTGCTCTCCGGTCCCGCTGTTGGAGGGTCTCTAGTGCCGCTCTCCGGTCACGGTGCTGCAGGGGGTGTCTCTGGCTCCACTCTCGGGTCATGCTTCTGGGGAGGGGTCTCTGGCACGTATCTCAGGTCGTGCTGCTGGGGGTTCTCTGTCGCCGCTCTCGGGTCGCGTTGCTCGGGGGGATCTCTGTCGCCACTTTCGGCTCGTGCTGCTGGGGGGGGTCTCTGGCGCGCCTCTTGATGATGGTGGTGGGCGGGGTCTCTGGCGCCTCTCTCAGGTCATGCAGCCGGGGAGGGTGTCTCTGGCGCTGCTATCGGGTTGTGCAGCTTGGGGGGGGTGTCTGGCATCGCTCTCGGGTCGCATTGCTCGGGGGGGAGCCTCTGGCACCGCTTTCGGGTGATGCTGCTGGGGGGGGTCTCTAGCGTCGCTCTCTGGTCGCTCTGCTGGGGGGGTCTCTGGCTCTGCTCTCGGGTCGTTCAGCTGGGGGGGTCTCTGGCGCCGTTCTCCAGTCGCGCTGCTGGGGGACTCTCTGGCGCCGCTCTCGGGTGATGCTGCTGGGGGGGGGTCCCCGGCGCCGCTCTCGGGTCGCGTTCCTCGGGCAGGGTCTCTGGCACCGCTCTTGGGTCGTGCGGCTGTGGGGTCTCTGGCTCCGCTCTCGGGTGATGCTGCTGGGGGTGGTCTCTGGCGTCACTCTCGGGTCGCGTTGCTCGGGGTGGGGTCTTTGGCGCTGCTTACGGGTGATGCTGGTCGGGGAGGGTTCTCTAGCGCCACTCTCCGGTCGTGGTGCTGCAGGAGGTATCTCTAGCTCCACTCTCGGGTCATGCTTCTGGGGTGGGTCTCTGGCACCTATCTCAGGTCGCGCTACTGGGGGTTCTCTGTCGCCGCTCTCGGGTCGCGTTGCTCGAGGGTGGGGTCTCTGTCGCCACTTTCGGCTCGTGCTGCTGGGGGGGGTGTCTGGCACGCCTCTCGGATGATGGTGCTGGGCGGGGTCTCTGGCGCCGCTCTCGGGTGATGCTGTTCGTGGGGGTCCCCGGCGCCGCTCTCGGGTCACGTTGCTCGGGCGGGGTCTCTGGCGCCGCTCTTGAGTCATTCTGCTGTGGGGTCTCTGGCTCCGCTCTCGGGTCGTTCAGCTGGGGGGGTTTCTGGCGTCGCTCTCGGGTCGCGCTGCTGGGAGGGGTCTCTGGCGCTGCTCTCCGGTCGCACTGCTGGGGAGGGGTCTCTGGTGCTGCTCTCGGGTGATGATGCTCGGGGGGGTCTCTAGCACCGCTCTCCGGTCGGGCTGCTGCGGGGGGTCTCTGGCGCCGCTCTCGGGTGACGCTGCTGGGGGGGGTCTCTGGCGCCGCTCTCGGGTGATGATGCTGGGGGGGGTCTCTGGCGCCGCTCTCGGGTGATGATGCTGGGGGGGGTCTCTGGCGCCGCTCTCGGGTCACGGTGCTGGGGGGGTCTCTGGTGCTGCTCTCGGGTCCTGCTGTTGGGGGGGGTCTCTGGTGCCGCTCTCGGGTCGCGCTGCTGGGGGGGGTCTCTGGAGCCTCTCTCCGGTCGCGCTGCAGAGGGGGGCGTGTCACTGGCTCCGCTATCCGGTGATGCTGCTGCGGGGGGTCTCTGGCACCTCTCTCAGGTTTTGCTGCTGGGTGGGTGTCTGGGGCTGCTCTCGGATCGCGCTGCTGGGGGGGGGTCTCTGGGGCCGCTCTCGGGTGATGCTGCTCGGGGAGGTCTCTGCTGCCACTCTCTGGTAGCGGTGCTGGGGGTGGAGTTTCTGTCTCCACTCTCGGGTGATGCTTCTGGAGGGGGTCTCCGGCGCCGCTCTCGGGTCGTGCTCCTCGGCGGTGGGGTCTCTGTCACCACTTTCAGCTTGTGCTGCTGGGGGGGGTCTCTGGCGCGCCTCTCGGGTGATGCTGCTGGGGGGGTCTCTGGCGCCGCTCTCGGGTGATGCTGCTGGGGGGTCTCTGGCTCCGCTCTCGGGTGATACTGCTGGGGGGGGGTCTCTGGCGCTGCTCTCGGGTCATGCTGCTGGGGGGTCTCTGGCTCCGCTCTCGGGTGATACTGCTGGGGGGGGGGTCTCTGGCATCGCTCTCGGGTGATACTGCTGGGGGGGGGGTCTCTGGCATCGCTCTCGGGTGATGCTGCTGGGGGGGGTCTCTGGCGTCGCTCTCGGGTGATGCTGCTGGGGGGGTCTCTGGCTCCGCTCTCGGGTGATACTGCTGGGGGGGGGTCTCTGGCATCGCTCTCGGGTGATACTGCTGGGGGGGGGGTCTCTGGCATCGCTCTCGGGTGATGCTGCTGGGGGGGTTTCTGGCGTCGCTCTCGCGTGATGCTGCTGGGGGGGTCTCTGGTGTCGGGGACTTTAACCCGGACGGCCTCCGTTCGTTGTCTGACCGCAAAGAGACAGGCAACACCAGCAAGATCCAATCACAAGCTCTTTATTGAATAGTGCGCACTACAATAGAGAGCGGCCTGTCTCCCAAGTGAACCAGCCACGATTTCAGTAACAAGTAAGATTATATAGACAGTTCCGTCGCGTCATAAAACATTTGCCCAAGCATCTTAGCCCCCCCTTAATTAGTTAGAAGCTTCTAGTGTTAATGTGTATACTTCATGGCCTTAAGCAATTCATAATACGTCAACAGCTTTCTTATCAGCCCAGAAGGCAAGTACCAAACAACAAAGAGACAGGGAGTTAAAACAACAGAGGGCAGAGACAGTTTGTTAAGATCAGGGTGAGAACAGAAACAGGGAGTTACTTTATCAGTTCTCAAACTAGCTGTTCCCATCACAACTGGTATAGGAATGCAGCCTTTTACTTATTTTACTTCTGCAACTCAAGCAAGTATGTAGGGAGCGCCTCCTTGCTTGAACCATGTCTCTAGTTCTGCTCAGGGACTACCTAGAAACCTTTGTTAACCTCTTTCCTTGATTTGTCTTAACATAACTGCTCTGGGCCCAATTCTCTAGGGCCTAACAATAGGATCGTTACTAGAATTGGTCTGATAATGACTAATTTGGGTGTGAGCAGGCCTAGGTTCATTAGCATCTGGAGCAGGGATTTCCCATCAGGCAGTGCTTCTCTGCTTTCGGTGTCCCATAGTTCAGTGCGGTTCCTGCCTTGGAAGAGCTGCTCTCCATTCTGTATGCTAATGAGATGTCCCTCTGTTCCATCTTTAATGCAAATGAGGCTGGGGTGTTTCCTTAATTGTATCACCCTTGTCTGAAGCAGTTTAGGTCCGTCTTCCCCGGCCTTTTCATTGCTTTGTCTTTGATTCTAGCAGAGGCCTGAGGGAGGGGGATGGTTTTCCATGAATGTCACTCCCTGACTCCCCAAGAGCACAAGGCTGACAGGTGACCATGTTCTGGTTCCCCAATAATCACAGAGCTGCAATTATAAAGGGGATCTTTACCAGCCGTGCAGCCCCTGATATTAAAAGGAAATTACAGAAAAAGGAAGACTTAATGGGCATGTCCATGGCACAGATTCTGGAAACTGCAAATAGGGCTTATTCCCTGAGAGAGGGAGAAAAGGAAAAGAAGCAAGTGAAAATGATGGTAGCTGCAGTACAGGCTGGTGCTAGGGGAAGGTTACAGGAAAGAGGACGGAGCCGTGGACACAGGCGTCCTGGCCTGCAGGGAAGATGTCTGGGTCGCAACCAGTGTGCCTTGTGTCGAAAGGAGGGACACTGGAAAAATGAATGCCCCGAAAGAGAATGTGCCCCCATGATGGCAGCAGAGTCTCATGAATAGGGATGTCAGGGGAAACGGATCATCCTGCCCCCGGAACCCCAAGTAAAAATGAGGGTGGGAAATTCGGAAATAGACTTTTTAGTGAACTCTAGGGTGGCACGAACCGCTGTAAACCAACCCCTTCAGCTGCCCGTGGCGGACTCCCTCACTGTGGTAGGTGCCACAGGAAAAGGAACCCAGAATGCGCTCTGGGAAACAGAACTATAACTCACAAGCTGGTCTATCTCCCCGAGTGCCCAACGCTGCTGCTGCTGGGACGGGACCTGCTTTGTCGCTTAGGTGCCACCCTGCATTTCACCCAGGATGAAATAACCCTTACCTTACCCCCCGAGAATGCCTGGATAATGACTCTGGCAGCTGAGCCCTCTGCCGTGCAAGCCCCTGAGTGGAGCCAGTGAGAAGATCAGGTGTACCCCCTAGTATGGTCATCAGGGGTCCCGGGAAAGGCCACACACCAAACCCCTGTCAGCGTTCAGCTCCTCCCAGGCAAAAGCCTGGTGCGGATCAAACAGTATCCGATTAAGAGGAAGCCAGAGAAGGGTTGCAAGAGACTATGGACCGGTTCTTAAGCTGCGGTACACTTCGGGAATGTCAGTCAGCCTGGAACACCCCCATCTTGCCTGTCCGGAAGCCGGATGGCACATATCGACTAGTCCAGGACTTAAAGGCGGTTAATGAACGAGTTAAGACGCTGCACCCCCTTGTCCCAAACCCGTGTACACTGTTAGCCTCCATAGGAGGACAGTATACCCACTTTTCGGTTCTCGATTTGAAAGATGCTTTCTTCACGATTCCGGTTGATGCTCCATCTCAGGAGATTTTCGCTTTCGAGTGGGAAGACACAAAAAGGGTTAAGAAACAGCTTTGCTAGACAGTGTTGGCCCAGGGATTTAAAAATTCCCCCACCCTTTTTAGCCAGGCCCTGGCCAGAGACCTGGCCGAGTGGGACAATGAAGACAAGGTACTCCTTCTGCGATATGTAGATGACTTGTTAATTGTCGCTGTGGGCCTAACCCCCTGCCTTAAAGCTCGCAAGCAGCTCAGGGCATTTCTGAGTATGGCAGGCTTTTGTAAAATATGGATTCCAGAGTTTGGACTGTGGGCTAAGCCATTGTATGAATGTGTTAAAAGAACAGATCAGGACCCTTTTCACTGGTCCACAGAAGCCGACCAAGCATTTAAAACTTTAAAAAGAAAACTGATGGAAGCCCCAGCCCTGGATCTCTGCAAGCCGTTTCAACTGTTTGGACATGAATGAAAAAGGGTGGCCTTGGGAGTGCTTACTCAGTTATTAAGCACCTGGAGACGTCCCGTGGCCTACTTTTCCAAACAACTCGATCAAGTAGCCAAGGGCTGGCCGGCATGTTTACGGGCGGTCGCAGCAACAGCCTTAGTACTTGAAGAAGCCGAGAAGCTGACGTTGAGGAGGGTCGTGCAAGTGTATACTCCCCATATGGTCCAAGCCCTGCTGGACGCTAAGGGTAGTCTTTGGCTCACCCAGGCTGGGGTAGCTCAGTATCAAGCTAAGCTTTTAGAGAACCCCGAAGTAACCTTGCTAACCTGTCCCTGCCTTAACCCAGCTACTCTTTTACCGGATACAGAGCAGCAGGAACACGACTGCTTGGAGATAATAGATGCCTAATACTCCAGCCGTCCAGACTTAAAGGATCAACCGCTCCCTAATGCGGATTGTGAGTGGTACACTGATGGTAGTAGTGTTGTGGTAGACGGGCAAAGGAGGGTGGGCTACGCTGTTGTGACCCTCCACGATACCGTGGAAGCTGAGGGTTTGCCTGCTGGGACATCTGCCCAGTTTACTGAACTAGTAGCCCTGACCCGTGCGCTCGAACTGTCAGAAGGAAAACGAGTCAACATCTTTACCGATTCCAGATATGCTTTTGACGTACTACATGCTCATGCTAGTCTGTGGAAACAGAGGGGCATGCTGACATTCCAAGGCTGCCCGGTCAAGCATAGGGCCCACATTCTTCAGCTCCTGGAAGCAGTGCAACTCCCCTTGGCAGTGGTGGTGGTACACTGCAAGGCTCATCAGAGGGATGACCAAGACATGGCAAATGGAAATGCCTAGGCAGACAGGGAAGCCAAGCGTTCTGCCACCCTGCAACCCCTGGAAGCAGAGAACACCTATATGCAGGCCCTCATCCCATCTGTGGGGGAGCTCCCGACCCCTCAGTACTCACCTGAAGAAAGAAACCTGGCCGCCAAGCTCGGGCTCCGGGAAAAGGAGGGATGGCTCCACTCCACAGAAGGAAAGATCCTCCTACTGAAAGACCTAATCCGACCAGTGCTGCAGAGACTACATCAAACCACTCACGCCGGCAAAGAGGCTCTAACCCAGCTTATGAATAAATACTTCTTAACCTCTAGACTTCAGCCCCTAGCATCTCAGATACAGGCCAACTGTCTAGTCTGTCAAAAGAACAACCCTCGACCAGGATTTTCAGTACCACCAGCTACTCTGGAACCCACCCCAGGCCCGGGATTAGTTTAGCAGATAGATTTCACTGAGCTCCCACGGACTCAAAGGTTCAAATACCTCCTCGTCCTGGTGGATCGATTTAGCGAATGGCCTGAAGCCTTCCTGTGCCATAACTATACAGCCAAGACTGTGGTTCTCAAGTTTGTCAAGGAACTCATCCCCTGCTTCAGGCTGCCCCAGTAGATAGAATCTGACAACAGAACCCACTTTACGTCCAAAGTTGTCCACCACATAGCAGCCGCCCTACAAATCCCGTGGAAGCTCCACACGCCATGGCGACCGCAGGCCAGTGGAGTGGTGGAACGCACAAATCAGACCCTTAAGCGTCACCTCTCGAAAATCTGTCAAGAAGCCTCCCTACGGTAGTCTGATGCTTTGCCCAGTGTTTTGCTCCGCATCCGCACTCTCCCAAAGGGTAGATTAAGGCTTAGCCCCTTCGAAATTATGTTTGGAAGGGCATAGCCTATGAATAGGACACCGGCTCTGGCAAGGGAGTAGGAACTAAGATGCGGCTTTTTATCTCAGTATATGTGCTCTCTGTCTGCTGCTCTCTCTTCTCTTCACAGGTACACCAAAGACTCACAGCCTCTTCCGCTAGATGCCTCTGTCCACTGCTTGCAGCCGAGAGACTCCATGCTCGTTCGTACCTGGAAAGACGAGCCTCTCCGGGAGAAGTGGAAAGGACCCCACACCGTCCTGCTGGTTTCCCACACGGCAGCAAAGGTTGAAAGACACAAAAACTGGATTCATCACTCGCGTCTGAAAGTAGTGCCCACATCGCCGCCAGCAGAACAGTAGACCGTCCAGCCCACCAGAGCATCATCCACTGACGCTCTGGGACTTAAGTTGTTGTTTAAAAAGCGCCGAGGGGTTAGGGGTTCTGTTAAGAACATAGCTGCCCTGTCCAGTAGACTCACCATGAGTTCTAATGCAGAGTTTGCCCTACTAATACTTTTAGCCACAGGTGCCAGTCTCTTGTTGTCTCCTGTGTAGCCCTCCACGCATGCAGGATGGGGAAAAGACTCTGCAAACTTGGCTACTAACACATATGAAGCCCTAAAGGTTGCCTTCGCCTGCGAATTTAATCTCTCCAACTGCTGGGTGTGTGCACTGAATCAGCTTTTGTCCTCAGAATATGAGAAAACTCAGACAAAAGTTTGTTGAGTATTCTCAAAGGAGGGAGCTGTTGGGGTCACTGGGCATGATCCTAGGTAACTCAGGGGAGTGGAAGATCACGAGAATCGATGAAGTGCCCCTGCTCTAAGCCCAAGCACCCTAAAAGCACCCCCCCCCTTCCACCATTTCCTCCCCCCAGGCATAACTTTTCTCTGGCTCGCTAATAGCTAGGAACAGTAAGACAGACCTTGAAGTTGCCTAGTTACTATTGTGGGAGAAAAATCAAATAACTCCAATTGTGTCTAAGGGGAGACTGTGCAGAAATCATAACTTTCTAAAAGAAAACTGCTGTAAGGGTTAAAAAGTTTTCCAGGCCTCTCTCCCTGTAACAGAGAGAAATCAAATTAGCTCTAATCAAAAACCCTTACAAATGACTATCTCAAATTCATGGATACTCCTAGTCTGTCACAATTTGTCATGTAAACCCTTATCTTTGTCACAGTTTGCCTTGTAGACTCCTCCACTCAAGTTCTCATGTGGCTTTGTGTACTGTAAAAACTTACTTCTAGCACTCCTGGGGTGAACAGAAGTCTCAAAGTACTTCTGCTGAGACTTTGATATGTTAAAGAAGAACAATCCACAACTGAGCTGTCTAAGCATTCTGTATAAAGGATACCTGAATCTGTCTGTCAGGGCTGCTGCTTCACTCTTGGAAGTGACAGCCTGCATGCATGCATCATAAAGTTTTCTCTTCTAAGTTTCTTTCCTGCCTCACTGATTTGACCTCCGGCCTCGAACCCTTCTGGGGGCTCTGTACCCCAGGGGAGCGAGATTTCCCCCTCACTATCAGTGGTATAGAAGAAGAATTCAGATATGTCTCTGTAGAGGGGAGGAGGAGGGAGAAGGCTGGCAGCATGTTCCAGCGTGGGAAACTTGCTACAGTTCACTATTTTCTTGCAAGTAAACAACCTGAGTATATAAGGAGGGAAAACTGCTTACGTTAGTGTGCTTGATCTGAGATGTCTAGTCTCCTGGCACCTATTTGAGCGTTCAAATAAACCTTTTTTTGCTTCTCCACACCGGTGTGTTTTTTAGAGCACGCACACCGGGCACCGAACCCAGCTGTTGCCCCCCTCGGGCACTCTGTGTCGGTAACACTAGCGTTCTGTTTGCCTTTTTGACCACCGCCGCACACTGCATGGACATTTGCAGAGAACTATCCACGATAACTCCAAGATCTCTTTCCTGATTAGTTGTAGCTAAATTAGCCCCCATCATTTTGTATGTATAGTTGGGGTTATTTTTTCCAGTGTGCAGAAATAGATACTGGTATTGCATTTATACAGAGCATTACAACAGTTCCCTTTTCCTCTCTTCCAGATGGGCAGAGGGCAAAGGGCCCCTTGCAGCTGAATTCTCCCCCGTGGAGGTAAAGAGTTTGAGCTGAGCCTTATTCCAAAACACCGAGAGGAGAGCAGTGGTCCTTGCCAAAATTAAATAGCCTCGTGGTTAGTCCTGGAGAACAGAGCTTGCTCTGGAAAAGCCACAGTGCCTCAGGTCAAAGTGTTACTTGGATTTTACCCTTTTTTATACCATTCTAAATCTTTACGGAAGCACTTTCTGGAGGCCTGGCCAATGGGGAAGAAAATCTCTTGCACCTCAGCATTTATAAAATTAATGCAGCAGTCAAATGCCGCTTTGCCTCCCAAAACAAAGGAAAGTAATACTTTGGCAGTGGCTCTTATTATTGCATCCACTTCCCAGAGAGAGCACTGTGCTGTGAAACTTTGGCTCTTGCCATGATTACTCTACCAGCCCAGACCCATTTTGTTTAAAAAGGGGTAACTTATCAGCTAGAAAAAATTCATTGCCACCTTGTTAACCATGTTGGCGGTGCGCTTAACTTTGGTGACTAGGGTTGCCAGATGGTTACAACAAAAATACCGGACGTACTTGACATGACATCACAATCTACATTACATCTTATTTAGAAAATACCAGACATTTATATTTTCTTATTTATATTTTCTTAATTTGTTTCCTGAACAGAAAGCTCAAATACTGGACTGTCAGATTCACATCTGGACACCTGGCAACCCTAGTGGTGGTGGCGGATTCTGGAAGTGGTGCCGTTTTTCTAGATCATACAAAGTTTAAATGGGATCAGGCATCAACTTTGGGAAAAATCCTAAAATCATAAAAAAGGGCCCTAACTCAGATGCATAATCTAATTTTGACCCGAATGGTAGAAGATTTTCTAAATACAATTGGTTATGCAACAATGTATGCAAAATGGTGTTGTTTTGGAAAGTTTGGGAAACTTTTAGCTCCAGGCAATCAATTATTTGCACATTACTGTACCTTTTTTGCCTTTAGTGAGAGCTGAAGTCCAGTCACGTGATAATAAGTGCTTGTTTGTAGCATATAACAGTGTTTTTCAACCAGTGGTACGAGTACCTTTAGGGGTACTCGACAGAAGTCTGAGGGGTATGTCAACACAACTGAAATTTGGAGAAAACTGAATTTTTGTTTAAAAGTTTTACAGCGTTTTATTATTTTTGTACTTTTACACCCAAAAATTGTATTGCCTACCCGGCTACGATTAAGTTGTTTAAACAAATATGTTGCAATGGTAGAAAAAAAATTGTCTGTCTAAAAACTGTAGGTATTGGGGGTATTTATAATTTTTAAGGGGTACTTTATAAAAAAAAAGTTTGAGAAACACTGGCATATAATACATCAACATTTTGTCATTTTTTTGTAGAACAGACTGATTTGAGAAGCTTTTTCAGTCTGCTGTTATGCAAGTGACAAGACACCCACTTCCTAAAAAAGCAAACCATGTTTTTGGGCTCCGCGCAGCAGAGACATAAGCCTAAAGCACACATGGTACCAATGTAACTTCAATGACAACACACGTTAACTCCTCCAAGAACAATAATGCCTTTTGGTAGAAGGGCTGTTGAATATCTTTCATGAATCAAGCGTATGAATAGCAAAGTATCACCATGTACTCTCATGTAATCCGATATAGACACTACTATTCAGTGTCTAATGCAGCACCCCTCCAAGCTATATTACTCCCCAAAATAGTCTCAGTAATTTGCAGACTGAATAATTTCTGCTCCCCAAGTCTCTCCTGCTACATTTGCCCCCTCACAGTTGGGGGCCTGGGAGCACCCCAGATCCTCTCTCTTGCAGCTGCATCTCCTCCTTGCACAGGCGTGCTCATGGCCACACTGCGCAGAGGTGCGGGTGGCATCCGGAGCGGGCAGCAGGAGAGGCCTGTAGAGACAAGCTATCCCATGCTGTCTGTCACCCAGCTGGTGCCTGCAGGGGACACGGGTAGATACCGAACTGTTGTATGAGTCCATAGGGGCTGATCATTTGTACAGTTCAGGTGTTCCTGAAGAGGGGCATTGTTAACAGTTTCTCACTTACTTTCTTCTTCTTTGCAAACATCTCATAGCCCCCATTATCCAGCAATGCTGCTGCGACAGTACAGGGCCAACCCCTGTGAGACAGAGCCTGCCACTGCAGGGGAACTGGACTGCCCTTTGCTATCTATCATCAGATGGAGCAAGTGACGCTGAGCAAGGGTTACTTCATTCAGCTGCCACGGGGTTTGTCATTAACACTCTGGCTAGTCACATCTGTCCGTGCCATGAATTGAAAGTAATGGGCCTAATTTACAAAGCCAGCCACAGCAGAGGCATAGCTACCTCCTAGGCAGTTCTGTCCCCTTCGATGTGTGACCGCGGACGAGCCTTTCATCTCTTTGACCTCACGCTGCAGGCAATGGGGGCGGGTTTACAGCCCGGCCCACTGCAGCAGCCCCGGGATGTAAGTGGGGCAGCTCAGGAGGGGGAATCAAGGGGGGCTTGGAGGCTTTGAACGTCCCCTCCCTGGGAGAAGGGCATATGCTTGGCTCCTCCCCAGAGGCTGCTCCAGCCAGCAGTCCTCATACTCTGCATCCGCGACATCCCCCACTGGCTCTGTAGGGATAACATATCAATGTATTAAAAATGTGATTCCCCCAAATGGAAGTGACTCCCCATAATTTGTTCCCCACAACTTAACAAATAATAATAATAAGAAGAATTAATAATAAATCTAAACACTTTTAAGATTGTTAAATGTCTAGATTTATAATTATTGCCCCTCCAGAATATAACTTGTTAGGAATATAATATTAGGACTATAAAGCCAGAAATAGTCTCCCCCCCCCCCCCCCCCCCCCCCCCCCCGTGTCCCAGAGCATGCCCAAGCTTGTGCAAGGGTCTGCTTGAAATTGACATTGTACTCTGCTCTGGGAGCCAAGCCCTGTAATTTACTAAGGGCATTGTTACATAATTGAGCTGGTCTCTTCAAACCATTGTAAAGCAATACATTGTAACGATCACAAAGTGAGACAATTGTAACTATAACTAACTCAGAATTAGGGAATGTATGTAAGAGAGAGAGTGCTTGGATGATGAATGAATGGTTTTGAGAGGTCCCAGCCTGAGAATGCAGCAACAAAGGGCTGAAGAAGGAGTCAGGTGCCAGTGCAACCAAAAGGTGTCAAGTGGAGACTGGAGATCCACCCGATGAGATCACTGACGAGCACCTGGCAGCCACCCTGGAGACATCAGCATGATGCAGCAATTCCCATAGACTGGCATAGGAAGAAATTCCTATAAGAACTGGACTAAAAGACTACGGAGTCAGAGTCCAAGGTTCTGCTGCCAGCCCATCAGGAGCTTGAGATGCGCATCTGATCAGGACTTCGCTCCCCACTCCCATCACTTGTGTACAGAATACCTGGCCAGTATTCTGTCACAAGCAACTTCCAGGCTGGGAACTATAACAAATACACAGAACCTGAATGAATGGATGAATGAATGTATAAGGGTTAAGTAGTTAAACAACGTTGTTTGCTTCTATCTTTTCTTTATTCTTTATTTTTACAATAAATGTGGCTTTTTGCCTTATCCCCCTCATAAGATCCTGCTTGCTTTTATTGGTACAACAGCTCCGCTTCACTGGCAGGGAGGTAACTCGGAGTGGGGTGTCCTGCCCTCAGCTCTCCCCGAAGGTCTGGGTGGGAAGTGCATTGGAGTTACTGGGAGTTTCGCTTTCTTGTTAATGCTTCTGGGTGGGGAAAAGCATCACGAAGGGGAGTAAATGTGTCCGGGTCTTTTTCTGCAATAAAAGCTTGCACTTGGTCACAAGTGTGTTGGGTTTTTCTTTCCAGAGCCCCCTTTGTGAGGAGAGCTTAAGATGCGACTTCCAACCAGCTGCTATGTGGGGATGGTTCTTCCATCTGCTTACGAGCTGCTGAGCTGAAAGATTTGTAACTTGGTTTCATTTCTTCCATCCCACCTGCACTCTGCCCTGGCTGCAAGAGCTGTACAGAGTTAACCCGTACATCTGCCAGTGGTCCTGCTGCATTTACCAGCTTATAGGCATGCAGAGATGCCAAGTATCTCAGAGCGCAAGCCCAGCTGCTTTGCCTTCCAGTACAGCCAGGAGGGGAAATGGACCAGTCATAAGGCTGCAGGTGGCCATCTTTCATATTTGCTTTGCTCCTATATAAGATTGTAAGAGTATATCTCTATTAGGAATGTTAGTGTGATCATTTACACAATTAACCGATACACCTGGGCTTATTGTTAACCCTAATCACAACTACACACACAAACACCCCTCCTTCTGCTTCTATGCCAGGCAGGCAGGACCTGGTTCCTGTGAGGGATGTGAAGGACTAGTTGCTTCCCACCCTAGTTGCCTCTATCAGAAAGAGGCAGCGGGGGGGGGGGGGGGGGGGGGAAGAGGAGGGTGTAGTCAAAGCAGCAGCCAGTCCCCAGCTGACCAGGCTCTCTGCAGTGCTTTTGCCTTTGAAGTGTGGCAACAGGGCTGTAGCTACACTTCAAAGGTGGAGCTGAATCAAAATACAGGACTATATAGCACTTTAAAGACTAACAAGATGGTTTATTAGATGATGAGCTTTCGTGGGCCAGACCCACTTCCTCAGATCAAATAGTGGAAGAAAATTGTCACAACCATATATACCAAAGGATACAATTAAAAAAATGAACACATATGAAAAGGACAAATCACATTTCAGAACAGAAGGGGGAGGGGAAGGTAAATGTCTGCGAGCTAACACTATTGGAGGTGATAATTGGGGAAGCTATCTTTGTAATGGGTAAGGTCATTAGATTCTGTATTCAAACTCAGGGGTTGTCCTTTGTAGATAAATCTATGTATTATATATTGCTTCATATAAATCTATGTATTATATCATATGACTTGACATTGTGCCTCTCTATATAACCTTGAAACTTTGTATTAATCCATATAACGTTGAAACTTTGTATTAATCTAGATAACCTTGTCCTTTGTATTAGAGCCCTATATAGAAAACTTGTAGCAGAATAAGATGTTCCCCCACTCTCTTTCCCCCACCCTGTAATTAATTGCCCAGTTGAATGAATGAGGTGTAAATGAGTAAGACTTGGGAGCCAAGCACCTCCAGAGAGCTACAACAGTTGAAGGGGGGGTGGAAGCCAGACCCAAGGTGTCAAGTGGGCTGAAGAAAGAAGACCAGACATATTGACGGCCTTGGGGATTAGAAGCAGGCACCTTCTTTGGAAAACACCCTCTCTGCAGCACAAAGGGACCAACAGACACAGACCCAGAGTTTGAATCTGGGAAAGATTTGCATATGAGAGGGATGCTCTAAAAGTGAGGTGTCTTGCAGAGGACCCCGGGTTTCGTCTTGTCACCATCGGAGCATCGATCCAGATCGGCAGAAGCCCGGCTCCACCCCTCCCCCATCTAACTCACCTGACCAGTGCAGTTAAGGAGAGCAACTTTTTGGTAACAACAGCAAGACGGAGTGTGCTTGTGTGTGTGTGTGTGTGAGTGCATGAGTGACTTAGATATATCTATCTATCTATCTATCTATCTATCTATCATATGCATATGATAACTGTTAATTATTCTGTGTGATCAATAAATGTGGCCTGTTGCCTTATCCCCCTGAAAAAGATCCCGAGTACTTCTTTTAAGTACAACATTTTGGTGGAGAATTGCGAAAGGGGGAAGGTACTACGAGCACTTTTTTAATACTTTTCAACACAAGTGATCGATCAGTAAGGTGTGCACACCCGCGGTGGTAGAAGGCCGGGTAAAGAGAGGAGGAGAAGTAGCTTTCTCGCTCCTCCCCGGTCGCAGAGTGCCGGCATTAGAAGGAAGGGAGGCACAGAGGGCACTGACAGGGCTGGAAGGGCAGTGGGAGAGTTCCAGGGGGTGCAGGGCGGGGGGGGTGAGTGAGGAGTCAGGGGGCGCAGGGCGGGGGGAGGTGAGTGAGGAGTCAGGGGGTGCAGGGCGGGGGAGGTGAGTGAGGAGTCAGGGGGTGCAGGGCGGGGGGAGGTGAGTGAGGAGTCAGGGGGCGCAGGGCGGGGGGGGTGAGTGAGTGAGGAGTCAGGGGGCGCAGGGCGGGGGGGGTGAGTCAGGAGTCAGGGGGCGCAGGGCGGGGGGAGGTGAGTGAGGAGTCGGGGGGCGCAGGGCGGGGGGGTGAGTGAGGAGTCGGGGGGCGCAGGGCGGGGGGGTGAGTGAGGAGTCAGGGGGTGCAGGGCGGGGGGGGTGAGTGAGGAGTCGGGGGGTGCAGGGCGGGGGGAGGTGAGTGAGCAGTCAGGGGGCGCAGGGCGGGGGGGGTGAGTGAGGAGTCAGGGGGTGCAGGGCGGGGGGGGTGAGTGAGGAGTCGGGGGGTGCAGGGCGGGGGGAGGTGAGTGAGCAGTCAGGGGGCGCAGGGCGGGGGGGGGTGAGTGAGGAGTCAGGGGGCGCAGGGCGGGGGGGGTGAGTGAGGAGTCAGGGGGTGCAGGGCGGGGGGAGGTGAGTGAGGAGTCAGGGGGTGCAGGGCGGGGGGGTGAGTGAGGAGTCGGGGGGCGCAGGGCGGGGGGAGGTGAGTGAGGAGTCAGGGGGTGCAGGGCGGGGGGGTGAGTGAGGAGTCAGGGGGCGCAGGGCGGGGGGGGGGTGAGTGAGGAGTCGGGGGGCGCAGGGCGGGGGGAGGTGAGTGAGGAGTCGGGGGGTGCAGGGCGGGGGGGGGTGAGTGAGGAGTCAGGGGGCGCAGGGCGGGGGGAGGTGAGTGAGGAGTCGGGGGGCGCAGGGCGGGGGGAGGTGAGTGAGGAGTCGGGGGGCGCAGGGCGGGGCCGCGGGCGCTGAGGAGAATCCCGGGCGCGCGCTGAGCGCAGCGGGCGGGGCCGCGGGCGCTGAGGAGAATCCCGGGCGCGCGCTGAGCGCAGCGGGCGGGGCCGCGGGCGCTGAGGAGAATCCCGGGCGCGCGCTGAGCGCAGCGGGCGGGGGCGGGCGCTGAGGAGAATCCCGGGCGCGCGCTGAGCGCTGCGGGCGGGGCGCGGGGGGGGGAGTTTCCCGCGCTCGGGGAGCCCGGGTTCGCTGGCAGCGCTCGCAGCTGGTCGGGGGAGCTCGGCTCGAGTGTGTCCCGCGGTTCGCACCCCCGCCCCCGCCGCTGCCTGCGGGACAGGAGCGAGTCGGGCGGAGCTTCGCGAGCGGTGCCGCGCCCCGCCAGGGAGGCTGCAGCAATTTGCCTGGGGAAGCGGGGTGCTGAGCGCAGGGAAATGCCCCCCAGGCGCGTTCTCACTGGTCCGAGGCGGGAGGCTTGTGTTCTGACAGGAAACACTGGGAAGGAAAAGCCTAAAACACTTTCCAATGCGGGAAACATGGTGCGAGGCGCAGCTGTGAGAGCTGACTCGATGCACTGGGCAGAGGATAGGAAAAGCGATTACTCAGCACCTTTGCGATGCCTAGGAGAAGGTGCTCTGTTTCCCTGCAGGCACTGGGACCTTCTTCACAAAGATGTGCTGAAACACAGGAGGGGGGGAATATCTGAAACACAAATACCGTCTCCATTTACTTTCAAACTACGTTACGAGCATACATTATAGTCAGATACGTTGAACTGGCTTCAACTCGCCCACAATTCAAGAACAAAATGCAGGAGAAGAGATAATCAAAAAAGAACCTGCCGGGAAAACGAAGAAATGTCCCCCGAAAAAGACGCACGGGCCGTATAATACCCCCAAAACAAGGGCTCGGGACCTGCCCTTCTCTGCAGGCTTTTCATTTTCCCTTGAGGTGCCCCAGGAAAATGACCTCCCTGTCAGCAGGGATCAAGGTCCGGTCCTTGTCAGGCCAAATACCTTCCGGGCCCTTTCGGGAAGAGAGGCTGAGCCACCCCATCCCCCTTAAAGAAGGGTTGAGATCTCTGTGGCTTTGAGCCCTTTAGGAGGTAGGATTTCAAATGCCCAGAAAGGTTGACCTCTCCCCGTAAGAAGGGCGCAGATCCTGCCGTTGCTCCGGTGTGGGACACTGAGACTTGCTCGCCGAAGAGACAGCCCTCTACGGAGGGAAGGAATGCAGGTCTCCCCTTTTGAGGAGAGCATTTAACGCCCTGGCCCCTGGTAATGCCCCTGGCTCCAGGACCGCCCTGTAAGGAGGGCTTGGATCCCATGCCACGTGCTTTTTTTTCGCCACACGCCTGGCAAAACGGCTCCCCTGTAAGCAGGGGTCAAGTCTTATCCCTCTGGCAAAACGGCTCCCCTGTAAGCAGGGGTCAAGTCTTATCCCTCTGGTGCTTAGACTGGGGGAGTCCTCTTGTGTCTGCGGCCACGCCCCGTTTTCAGAAGACTTGAGATTCTCTTTCTCTTTGCCAGAGGCAATTCCCCCAGAAGCTTTTCTGCTTGGCTTTTTTGAGATGGGAAGGGCTGTCTTCTGGGTGACCTGTCCGGTCGCACGGAACATGGTGTGGCGAAGGGGCGGCTGTAAGGGGATGGTGGAGGCCGTGTTAACTTCCCCCTTTTTCTCAACAAAGCCAAGGAATCGGCCAACCGTGCTAAGGGCACGGTGTCTGGAAATGAAGAGGTGAGCTGGGTGGGTCCTTTCGGAGCCCCTCTGCCCTGGAATCCATCCTCAGTTCCTCTCGCCCTGCCCAGCTTACGCTGCCCGACCAACCCCCGCTTGGTCTCTCGGTTGCCTTGTGCACCGGAAAGACGCTGTAGGACTGAGTGGCCTTCGCTGTAGAGATTTGGACAGCTCCGTTGCTTGTGTCCGAACTGCAGGCTTTGGGTCTCTCTGGTGGTAGAGTGAGTTGAGTGCGAGGGGCTGCGTGAGCAGGGATTGTCGTGGCTGCCTTTGGGAAAGGAGGCGAGCCTCAGGCGGTGTAGTTGGATGTGGAGGTATGGAGATCCGGCACGTGGGTGCACCTAACCCTACTAACAGGACTGTGTCCCGTGGAAGGAGTGTCTTTTCGGGGAAGTTCTCGGTGGGGCAGGAAGGTAAGCGGAGGGAAGGCTGTTGCTGAGGGCTGGAGGATTTCATGGGAAGGGCAGGCTCCGCAGGATCCTTCCCTTAGCTCTTCATTTCCAGCTGTTTGCCCCCCCTCCCTAGCTTGAGGTAAGGATGGCTGTTTTACTGACGGAAGGGTGACCGCCCTGTAATCAGGGATCAGGTCCCTTTTCTTTTTCTCCCCTCTCCCTTGGCTCTGTTCATGCCAAGCTGTACAGTGAGCTCCCTCTGAGCCGGCGGTGGGTCTCTCCCTCCCTTTGCCGAGAGAGCACTGCCCCTCAGAAGTGAGATGTAGAAAGCAGCCTCTTGAGAGGCTTCGGGGTTGGTCCTCCTAGTTGTCCCGTGCCCTCCACACTCACGCTCTCGGCCAAGTCAAAGCCAGCGTTCCCTGCATCCACCGGGACCTGCCTTCTGCTGCGAACTCCGCTGCTGTGTGCTGCGGGTCGGTGCCCGCTGCCAGGACTGAGGGTAATTTCCAGGCAGGGAGAGTGCCTTCTCCGCTTCCTCTGAATGGACCGCGTCACGGTGCTGTCTGCTGAGCCACCCCTAACTCGCTGCCCCTCTCCCTTTCTCTCCCTTTCCAGAAACTCCAGCGGAAAAGGAAGAGGAGGACACAAGGAGCAAAGAACCTGCCGGGAAAGCGAAGAAATGTTCCCCGAAAAGGACGCACGGGCCGTATAATAGCCCCGGAACGAGGGCACGGGAGGGGCCCTTCTCTGCAGGCTTTTCATTTCCCCTTGAGGTACCCGGTAAAAGGACCTCCCTGTCAGCAGGAATCAAGGTCCGGTCCTTGTCAGGCCAAATACCTTTCGGGAAGAGAGGCTGAACCACCCCACCCGGCTTTAAGAAGGGTTGAGGTCTCTGTGGCTTTGTGCCCTTTAGGAGGTAGGATTTCAAATGCCCAGAAAGGTTGACCTCTCCCCGTAAGAAGGGCGCAGATCCTTTTGAGGAGCGCGTTTAACGCCCTGGCCCCTTGTAATGCCCCTGGCTCCAGGACCGCCCTGTAAGGAGGGCTTGGCTCCCATGCCACGTGCTTTTTTTCACCACATGCCTGGCAAAACGGCACCCCTGTAAGCAGGGGTCAAGTCTTATCCATCTGGCAAAACGGCTCCCCTGTAAGCAGGGGTCAAGTCTTATCCCTCTGGCAAACGGCTCCCCTGTAAGCAGGGGTCAAGTCTTATCCCTCTGGTGCTTAGACTGGGGGAGTCCTCTTGTGTCTGCGGCCACGCCCCGTTTTCAGAAGACTTGAGATTCTCTTTCTCTTAGCCAGAGGCAATTCCCCCAGAAGCTTTTCTGCTTGGCTTTTTTGAGATGGGAAGGGCTGTCTTCTGGGTGACCTGTCCGGTCGCACGGAACATGGTGTGGCGAAGGGGCGGCTCTAAGGGGATGGCGGAGGCCGTGTTAACTTCACCCCTTTTCTCAACAAAGCCAAGGAATCGGCCAACCGTGCAAAGGGCACGGTGTCTGGAAATGAAGAGGTGAGCTGGGTGGGTCCTTTCGGAGCCCTTCTGCCGTGGAATCCATCCTCAGTTCCTCTCGCCCTGCCCAGCTTACGCTGCCCGACCAACCCCCGCTTGGTCTCTCGGTTGCCTTGTGCACCGGAAAGACGCTGTCGGACTGAGTGGCTTTTGCTGTAGAGATTTGGACAGCTCCGTTCCTCGTGTCCGAACTGCAGGCTTTGGGTCTCTCTGGTGGTAGAGTGAGCCGAGTGCAAGGGGCTGCGTGAGCAGGGATTGTCGTGGCTGCCTTTGGGAAAGGAGGCGAGCCTCAGGCGGTGTAGGTGGCTGTGGAGGTATGGAGATCCGGCACGTGGGTGCACCTAACCCTACTAACAGGACTGTGTCCCGTGGAAGGAGTGTCTTTTGGGGGAAGTTCTTGGTGGGGCAGGAAGGTAAGCGGGGGGAAGGCTGTTGCTGAGGGCTGGAGGATTTCATGGGAAGGGCAGGCTCCGCAGGATCCTTCCCTTAGCTCTTCATTTCCAGCTGTTTGCCCCCCCTCCCTAGCTTGAGGTAAGGATGGCTGTTTTACTGACGGAAGGGTGACCGCCCTGTAATCAGGGCTCAGGTCCCTTTTCTTTTTCTCCCCTCTGCCTTGGCTCTGTTCATGCCAAGCTGTACAGTGAGCTCCCTCTGAGCCGGCGGTGGGTCTCTCCCTCCCTTTGCCGAGAGAGCACTGCCCCTCAAAAGTGAGATGTAGAAAGCAGCCTCTTGAGAGGCTTCGGGGTTGGTCCTCCTAGTTGTCCCGTGCCCTCCACACTCACGCTCTCGGCCAAGTCAAAGCCAGCATCCCCTGCATGCACCGGGACCTGCCTTCTGCTGCGAGCTCCGCTGCTGTGTGCTGCGGGTCGGTGCCCGCTGCCAGGACTGAGGGTAATTTCCAAGCAGGGAGAGAGCCTTCTCCGCTTCCTCTGAATTGACCGCATCACGGTGCTGTCTGCTGAGCCACCCCTAACTCGCTGCCCCTCTCCCTTTCTCTCCCTTTCCAGAAACTCCAGCGGAAAAGGAAGAGGAGGACACAAGGACCAAAGAACCTGCCGGGAAAGTGAAGAAATATCCCCCCAAAAGGACGCACGGGCCGTATAATAGCGCCGAAACGAGGGCACGGGACGGGCCCTTCTCTGCAGGCTTTTCATTTCCCCTTGAGGTGCCCGGTAAAAGGACCTCCCTGTAAGCAGGGATGAAGGTCCGGTCCTTGTCAGGCCAAATACCTTCCGGGCCCTTTCGGGAAGAGAGGCTGAGCCCCCCAGCCCCTTTAAGAAGGGTAGAGGTCTCTGTGGCTTTGAGCCCTTTAGGAGGTAGGATTTCAAATGCCCAGAAAGGTTGACCTCTCCCCGTAAGAAGGGCGCAGATCCTCCCGTTGCTCCGGTGTGGGCCACTGAGACTTGCTGGCTGAAGAGACCGCCCTCTACCGAGGGAAGGAATGCAGGTCTCCCCTTTTGAGGAGAGCGTTTAACGCCCTGGCCCCTTGTCATGCCCCTGGCTCCAAGACCACCCTGTAAGGAGGGCTTGGGTCCCATGCCATGTGCTTTTTTTTCACCACACGCCTGGCAAAACTGATCCCCTGTAAGCAGGGGTCAAGTCTTATCCCTCTGGCAAAACGGCTCCCCTGTAAGCAGGAGTCAAGTCTTATCCCTCTGGTAAAACGGCTCCCCTGTAAGCAGGAGTCAAGTCTTATCCCTCTGGTAAAACGGCTCCCCTGTAAGCAGGGGTCAAGTCTTATCCCTCTGCCAAAACGGATCCCCAGTAAGCAGGGGTCAAGTCTTATCCCTCTGCCAAAACGGCTCCCCTGTAAGCAGGGGTCAAGTCTTATCCCTCTGGCAAAACGGCTCCCCTGTAAGCAGGGGTCAAGTCTTATCCCTCTTCCAAATGGATCCCCTATAAGCAGGGGTCAAGTCTTATCCCTCTGGTAAAACGGCTCCCCTGTAAGCAGGGGTCAAGTCTTATCCCTCTGGTAAAACGGCTCCCCTGTAAGCAGGGGTCAAGTCTTATCCCTCTGCCAAAACGGATCCCCAGTAAGCAGGGGTCAGGTCTTATCCCTCTGGCAAAACGGCTCCCCTGTAAGCAGGGGTCAAGTCTTATCCCTCTGGTAAAACTGCTCCCCTGTAAGCAGGGGCAAGTCTTATCCCTCTGGTGCTTAGACTGGGGGAGTCCTCTTGTGTCTGCGGCCGCGCCCTGTTTTCAGAAGACTTGAGATTCTCTTTCTCTTAGCCAGAGGGAATTCCCCCAGAAGCTTTTCTGCTTGGCTTTTTTGAGATGGGAAGGGCTGTCTTCTGGGTGACCTGTCCGGTCGCACGGAACATGGTGTGGCGAAGGGGCGGCTCTAAGGGGATGGCGGAGCCCGTGTTAACTTCACCCCTTTTCTCAACAAAGCCAAGGAATCGGCCAACCGTGCAAAGGGCACGGTGTCTGGAAATGAAGAGGTGAGCTGGGTGGGTCCTTTCGGAGCCCCTCTGCCGTGGAATCCATCCTCAGTTCCTCTCGCCCTGCCCAGCTTACGCTGCCCGACCAACCCCCGCTTGGTCTCTCGGTTGCCTTGTGCACCGGAAAGACGCTGTCGGACTGAGTGGCCTTCGCTGTAGAGATTTGGACAGCTCCGTTGCTCGTGTCCGAACTACAGGCTTTGGGTCTCTCTGGTGGTAGAGTGAGCCGAGTGCGAGGGGCTGCGTGAGCAGGGATTGTCGTGGCTGCCTTTGGGAAAGGAGGCGAGTCTCAGGCGGTGTAGGTGGATGTGGAGGTATGGAGATCCGGCACGTGGGTGCATCTAACCCTACTAACAGGACTGTGTCCCGTGGAAGGAGTGTCTTTTCGGGGAAGTTCTTGGTGGGGCAGGAAGGTAAGCGGAGGGAAGGCTGTTGCTGAGGGCTGAAGGATTTCATGGGAAGGGCAGGCTCCGCAGGATCCCTCCCTTAGCTCTTCATTTCCAGCTGTTTGCCCCCCCTCCCTAGCTCGAGGTAAGGATGGCTGTTTTACTGACGGAAGGGTGACCGCCCTGTAATCAGGGCTCAGGTCCCTTTTCTTTTTCTCCCCTCTGCCTTGGCTCTGTTCATGCCAAGCTGTACAGTGAGCTCCCTCTGAGCCGGCGGTGGGTCTCTCCCTCCCTTTGCCGAGAGAGCACTGCCCCTCAGAAGTGAGATGTAGAAAGCAGCCTCTTGAGAGGCTTCGGGGTTGGTCCTCCTAGTTGTCCCGTGCCCTCCACACTCACGCTCTCGGCCAAGTCAAAGCCAGCGTCCCCTGCATCCACCGGGACCTGCCTTCTGCTGCGAGCTCCGCTGCTGTGTGCTGCGGGTCGGTGCCCGCTGCCAGGACTGAGGGTAATTTCCAAGCAGGGAGAGAGCCTTCTCCGCTTCCTCTGAATGTCTGCTGAGCCACCCCTAACTCGCTGCCCCTCTCCCTTTCTCTCCCTTTCCAGAAACTCCAGCGGAAAAGGAAGAGGAGGACACAAGGACCAAAGAACCTGCCGGGAAAGTGAAGAAATATCCCCCGAAAAGGACACACGGGCCGTATAATAGCGCCGAAACGAGGGCACGGGACGGGCCCTTCTCTGCAGGCTTTTCATTTCCCCTTGAGGTGCCCGGTAAAAGGACCTCCCTGTAAGCAGGGATGAAGGTCCGGTCCTTGTCAGGCCAAATACCTTCCGGGCCCTTTCGGGAAGAGAGGCTGAGCCCCCCACCCCCTTTAAGAAGGGTAGAGGTCTCTGTGGCTTTGAGCCCTTTGGGAGGTAGGATTTCAAATGCCCAGAAAGGTTGACCTCTCCCCGTAAGAAGGGCGCAGATCCTCCCGTTGCTCCGGTGTGGGCCACTGAGACTTGCTGGCCGAAGAGACCGCCCTCTACCGAGGGAAGGAATGCAGGTCTCCCCTTTTGAGGAGAGCGTTTAACGCCCTGGCCCCTTGTCATGCCCCTGGCTCCGAGACCACCCTGTAAGGAGGGCTTGGGTCCCATGCCACGTGCTTTTTTTTCGCCACACGCCTGGCAAAACGGCTCCTCTGTAAGCAGGGGTCAAGACTTATCCCTCTGGCAAAACGGCTCCCCTGTAAGCAGGAGTCAAGTCTTATCCCTCTGGTAAAACCGCTCCCCTGTAAGCAGGGGTCAAGTCTTATCCCTCTGCCAAAACGGATCCCCAGTAAGCAGGGGTCAAGTCTTATCCCTCTGCCAAAACGGCTTCCCTGTAAGCAGGGGTCAAGTCTTATCCCTCTGGCAAAACGGCTCCCCTGTAAGCAGGGGTCAAGTCTTATCCCTCTTCCAAATGGATCCCCTATAAGCAGGGGTCAAGTCTTATCCCTCTGGCAAAACGGCTCCCCTGTAAGCAGGGGTCACGTCTTATCCCTCTGGTAAAACTGCTCCCCTGTAAGCAGGCGCAAGTCTTATCCCTCTGGTGCTTAGACTGGGGGAGTCCTCTTGTGTCTGCGGCCGCGCCCCGTTTTCAGAAGACTTGAGATTCTCTTTCTCTTAGCCAGAGGGAATTCCCCCAGAAGCTTTTCTGCTTGGCTTTTTTGAGATGGGAAGGGCTGTCTTCTGGGTGACCTGTCCGGTCGCACGGAACATGGTGTGGCGAAGGGGCGGCTCTAAGGGGATTGCGGAGCCCGTGTTAACTTCACCCCTTTTCTCAACAAAGCCAAGGAATCGGCCAACCGTGCAAAGGGCACGGTGTCTGGAAATGAAGAGGTGAGCTGGGTGGGTCCTTTCGGAGCCCCTCTGCCGTGGAATCCATCCTCAGTTCCTCTCGCCCTGCCCACCTTACGCTGCCCGACCAACCCCCGCTTGGTCTCTCGGTTGCCTTGTGCACCGGAAAGACGCTGTCGGACTGAGTGGCTTTTGCTGTAGAGATTTGGACAGCTCCGTTGCTCGTGTCCGAACTGCAGGCTTTGGGTCTCTCTGGTGGTAGAGTGAGCCGAGTGCGAGGGGCTGCGTGAGCAGGGATTGTCGTGGCTGCCTTTGGGAAAGGAGGCGAGTCTCAGGCGGTGTAGGTGGATGTGGAGGTATGGAGATCCGGCACGTGGGTGCATCTAACCCTACTAACAGGACTGTGTCCCGTGGAAGGAGTGTCTTTTCGGGGAAGTTCTTGGTGGGGCAGGAAGGTAAGCGGAGGGAAGGCTGTTGCTGAGGGCTGAAGGATTTCATGGGAAGGGCAGGCTCCGCAGGATCCCTCCCTTAGCTCTTCATTGCCAGCTGTTTGCCCCCCCTCCCTAGCTCGAGGTAAGGATGGCTGTTTTACTGACGGAAGGGTGACCGCCCTGTAATCAGGGCTCAGGTCCCTTTTCTTTTTCTCCCCTCTGCCTTGGCTCTGTTCATGCCAAGCTGTACAGTGAGCTCCCTCTGAGCCGGCGGTGGGTCTCTCCCTCCCTTTGCCGAGAGAGCACTGCCCCTCAAAAGTGAGATGTAGAAAGCAGCCTCTTGAGAGGCTTCGGGGTTGGTCCTCCTAGTTGTCCCGTGCCCTCCACACTCACGCTCTCGGCCAAGTCAAAGCCAGCGTCCCCTGCATCCACCGGGACCTGCCTTCTGCTGCGAGCTCCGCTGCTGTGTGCTGCGGGTCGGTGCCCGCTGCCAGGACTGAGGGTAATTTCCAAGCAGGGAGAGAGCATTCTCCGCTTCCTCTGAATGGACCGCGTCACGGTGCTGTCTGCTGAGCCACCCCTAACTCGCTGCCCCTCTCCCTTTCTCTCCCTTTCCAGAAACTCCAGCGGAAAAGGAAGAGGAGGACACAAGGACCAAAGAACCTGCCGGGAAAGTGAAGAAATATCCCCCGAAAAGGACGCACGGGCCGTATAATAGTGCCGAAACGAGGGCACGGGACGGGCCCTTCTCTGCAGGCTTTTCATTTCCCCTTGAGGTGCCCGGTAAAAGGACCTCCCTGTAAGCAGGGATGAAGGTCCGGTCCTTGTCAGGCCAAATACCTTCCGGGCCCTTTCGGGAAGAGAGGCTGAGCCCCCCACCCCCTTTAAGAAGGGTAGAGGTCTCTGTGGCTTTGAGCCCTTTAGGAGGTAGGATTTCAAATGCCCAGAAAGGTTGACCTCTCCCCGTAAGAAGGGCGCAGATCCTCCCGTTGCTCCGGTGTGGGCCACTGAGACTTGCTGGCCGAAGAGACCGCCCTCTACCGAGGGAAGGAATGCAGGTCTCCCCTTTTCAGGAGAGCGTTTAACGCCCTGGCCGCTTGTCATGCCCCTGGCTCCAAGACCACCCTGTAAGGAGGGCTTGGGTCCCATGCCACGTGCTTTTTTTTCACCACACGCCTGGCAAAACTGATCCCCTGTAAGCAGGGGTCAAGTCTTATCCCTCTGGCAAAACGGCTCCCCTGTAAGCAGGAGTCAAGTCTTATCCCTCTGGTAAAACCGCTCCCCTGTAAGCAGGGATCAAGTCTTATCCCTCTGCCAAACCGGCTCCCCTGTAAGCAGGGGTCAAGTCTTATCCCTCTGGTAAAACGGCTCCCCTGTAAGCAGGGATCAAGTCTTATCCCTCTGGTAAAAAGGCTCCCCTGTAAGCAGGGATCAAGTCTTATCCCTCTGGTAAAACGGCTCCCCTGTAAGCAGGGGTCAAGTCTTATCCCTCTGGTAAAACGGCTGCCCTGTAAGCAGGGATCAAGTCTTATCCCTCTGCCAAAACGGCTCCCCTGTAAGCAGGGGTCAAGTCTTATCCCTCTGGCAAAACGGCTCCCCAGTAAGGAGGGGTCAAGTCTTATCCCTCTGGTGCTTAGACTGGGGGAGTCCTCTTGTGTCTGCGGCCGCGCCCCGTTTTCAGAAGACTTGAGATTCTCTTTCTCTTAGCCAGAGGCAATTCCCCCAGAAGCTTTTCTGCTTGGCTTTTTTGAGATGGGAAGGGCTGTCTTCTGGGTGACCTGTCCGGTCGCACGGAACATGGTGTGGCGAAGGGGCGGCTCTAAGGGGATGGTGGAGGCTGTGTTAACTTCACCCCTTTTCTCAACAAAGCCAAGGAATTGGCCAACCGTGCAAAGGGCACGGTGTCTGGAAATGAAGAGGTGAGCTGGGTGGGTCCTTTCGGAGCCCCTCTGCCCTGGAATCCATCCTCAGTTCCTCTCGCCCTGCCCAGCTTACGCTGCCCGACCAACCCCCGCTTGGTCTCTCGGTTGCCTTGTGCACCGGAAAGACGCTGTAGGACTGAGTGGCCTTCGCTGTAGAGATTTGGACAGCTCCGTTGCTCGTGTCCGAACTGCAGGCTTTGGGTCTCTCTGGTGGTAGAGTGAGCCGAGTGCGAGGGGCTGCGTGAGCAGGGATTGTCGTGGCTGCCTTTGGGAAAGGAGGCGAGCCTCAGGCGGTGTAGGTGGCTGTGGAGGTATGGAGATCCGGCACGTGGGTGCACCTAACCCTACTAACAGGACTGTGTCCCGTGGAAGGAGTGTCTTTTGGGGGAAGTTCTCGGTGGGGCAGGAAGGTAAGCGGGGGGAAGGCTGTTGCTGAGGGCTGAAGGATTTCATGGGAAGGGCAGGCTCCGCAGGATCCCTCCCTTAGCTCTTCATTTCCAGCTGTTTGCCCCCCCTCCCTAGCTCGAGGTAAGGATGGCTGTTTTACTGACGGAAGGGTGACCGCCCTGTAATCAGGGCTCAGGTCCCTTTTCTTTTTCTCCCCTCTGCCTTGGCTCTGTTCATGCCAAGCTGTACAGTGAGCTCCCTCTGAGCCGGCGGTGGGTCTCTCCCTCCCTTTGCCGAGAGAGCACTGCCCCTCAAAAGTGAGATGTAGAAAGCAGCTTCTTGAGAGGCTTCGGGGTTGGTCCTCCTAGTTGTCCCGTGCCCTCCACACTCACGCTCTCGGCCAAGTCAAAGCCAGCGTCCCCTGCATCCACCGGGACCTGCCTTCTGCTGCGAGCTCTGCTGCTGTGTGCTGCGGGTCGGTGCCCGCTGCCAGGACTGAGGGTAATTTCCAAGCAGGGAGAGAGCCTTCTCCGCTTCCTCTGAATTGACCGCATCACGGTGCTGTCTGCTGAGCCACCCCTAACTCGCTGCCCCTCTCCCTTTCTCTCCCTTTCCAGAAACTCCAGCGGAAAAGGAAGAGGAGGACACAAGGACCAAAGAACCTGCCGGGAAAGTGAAGAAATATCCCCCCAAAAGGACGCACGGGCCGTATAATAGCGCCGAAACGAGGGCACGGGACGGGCCCTTCTCTGCAGGCTTTTCATTTCCCCTTGAGGTGCCCGGTAAAAGGACCTCCCTGTAAGCAGGGATGAAGGTCCGGTTCTTGTCAGGCCAAATACCTTCCGGGCCCTTTCGGGAAGAGAGGCTGAGCCCCCCACCCCCTTTAAGAAGGGTAGAGGTCTCTGTGGCTTTGAGCCCTTTAGGAGGTAGGATTTCAAATGCCCAGAAAGGTTGACCTCTCCCCGTAAGAAGGGCGCAGATCCTCCCGTTGCTCCGGTGTGGGCCACTGAGACTTGCTGGCCGAAGAGACCGCCCTCTACCGAGGGAAGGAATGCAGGTCTCCCCTTTTCAGGAGAGCGTTTAACGCCCTGGCCGCTTGTCATGCCCCTGGCTCCAAGACCACCCTGTAAGGAGGGCTTGGGTCCCATGCCACGTGCTTTTTTTTCGCCACACGCCTGGCAAAACGGATCCCCTGTAAGCAGGGGTCAAGTCTTATCCCTCTGGTAAAACAGCTCCCCTGTAAGCAGGAGTCAAGTCTTATCCCTCTGGTAAAACGGCTCCCCTGTAAGCAGGGATCAAGTCTTATCCCTCTGCCAAAACGGCTCCCCTGTAAGCAGGGGTCAAGTCTTATCCCTCTGCCAAAACGGCTCCCCTGTAAGCAGGGGTCAAGTCTTATCCCTCTGGTAAAACGGCTCCCCTGTAAGCAGGGGTCAAGTCTTATCCCTCTGGCAAACCGGCTCCCCTGTAAGCAGGGGTCAAGTCTTATCCCTCTGGTAAAACGGCTCCCCTGTAAGCAGGGATCAAGTCTTATCCCTCTGGTAAAAAGGCTCCCCTGTAAGCAGGGATCAAGTCTTATCCCTCTGGTAAAAAGGCTCCCCTGTAAGCAGGGATCAAGTCTTATCCCTCTGGTAAAACGGCTCCCCTGTAAGCAGGGGTCAAGTCTTATCCCTCTGGCAAATGGATCCCCTGTAAGCAGGGATCAAGTCTCATCCCTCTGCCAAATGGATCCCCTGTAAGCAGGAGTCAAGTCTTATCCCTCTGGCAAAACGGCTCCTCTGTAAGCAGGGGTCAAGACTTATCCCTCTGGCAAAACGGCTCCCCTGTAAGCAGGAGTCAAGTCTTATCCCTCTGGTAAAACGGCTCCCCTGTAAGCAGGGGTCAAGTCTTATCCCTCTGCCAAAACGGATCCCCAGTAAGCAGGGGTCAAGTCTTATCCCTCTGCCAAAACGGCTCCCCTGTAAGCAGGGGTCAAGTCTTATCCCTCTGGCAAAACGGCTCCCCCGTAAGCAGGGGTCAAGTCTTATCCCTCTTCCAAATGGATCCCCTATAAGCAGGGGTCAAGTCTTATCCCTCTGGCAAAACGGCTCCCCTGTAAGCAGGGGTCACGTCTTATCCCTCTGGCAAAACGGCTCCCCTGTAAGCAGGGATCAAGTCTTATCCCTCTGGTAAAACGGCTCCCCTGTAAGCAGGGGTCAAGTCTTATCCCTCTGGTAAAACGGCTCCCCTTTAAGCAGGGGTCAAGTCTTATCCCTCTGGCAAATGGATCCCCTGTAAGCAGGGATCAAGTCTCATCCCTCTGCCAAATGGATCCCCTGTAAGCAGGAGTCAAGTCTTATCCCTCTGGCAAAACGGCTCCCCTGTAAGCAGGGGTCAAGTCTTATCCCTCTGGTAAAACGGCTCCCCTTTAAGCAGGGGTCAAGTCTTATCCCTCTGGCAAATGGATCCCCTGTAAGCAGGGATCAAGTCTCATCCCTCTGCCAAATGGATCCCCTGTAAGCAGGAGTCAAGTCTTATCCCTCTGGCAAAACGGCTCCCCTGTAAGCAGGGGTCAAGTCTTATCCCTCTGCCAAAACGGATCCCCAGTAAGGAGGGGTCAAGTCTTATCCCTCTGCCAAAACGGCTCCCCTGTAAGCAGGGGTCAAGTCTTATCCCTCTGGCAAAATGGCTCCCCTGTAAGCAGGGGTCAAGTCTCATCCCTCTGGCAAAACGGCTCCCCTGTAAGCAGGGGTCAAGTCTTATCCCTCTGCCAAATGGATCCCCTATAGGCAGGGGTCAAGTCTTATCCCTCTGGCAAAACGGCTCCCCTGTAAGCAGGGGTCACGTCTTATCCCTCTGGTAAAACTGCTCCCCTGTAAGCAGGGGCAAGTCTTATCCCTCTGGTGCTTAGACTGGGGGAGTCCTCTTGTGTCTGCGGCCGCGCCCCGTTTTCAGAAGTCTTGAGATTCTCTTTCTCTTAGCCAGAGGCAATTCCCCCAGAAGCTTTTCTGCTTGACTTTTTTGAGATGGGAAGGGCTGTCTTCTGGGTGACCTGCCCGGGTTGCACGGAACATGGTGTGGCGAAGGGGCGGCTCTAAGGGGATGGCGGAGCCCGTGTTAACTTCACCCCTTTTCTCAACAAAGCCAAGGAATCGGCCAACCGTGCAAAGGGCACGGTGTCTGGAAATGAAGAGGTGAGCTGGGTGGGTCCTTTCGGAGCCTCTCTGCCGTGGAATCCATCCACAGTTCCTCTCGCTCTGCCCAGTTTACGCTGGCCGACCAACCCCCGCTTGGTCTCTCGGTTGCCTTGTGCACCGGAAAGACGCTGTCGGACTGAGTGGCCTTCGCTGTAGAGATTTGGACAGCTCCGTTGCTTGTGTCCGAACTGCAGGCTTTGGGTCTCTCTGGTGGTAGAGTGAGCCGAGTGCGAGGGGCTGCGTGAGCAGGGATTGTCGTGGCTGCCTTTGGGAAAGGAGGCGAGCCTCAGGCGGTGTAGGTGGATGTGGAGGTATGGAGATCCGGCACGTGGGTGCACCTAACCCTACTAACAGGACTGTGTCCCGTGGAAGGAGTGGCTTTTCGGGGAAGTTCTTGGTGGGGCAGGAAGGTAAGCGGAGGGAAGGCTGTTGCTGAGGGCTGGAGGATTTCATGGGAAGGCCAGGCTCTGCAGGATCCCTCCCTTAGCTCTTCATTTCCAGCTGTTTGCCCCCCCTCCCTAGCTCGAGGTAAGGATGGCTGTTTTACTGACGGAAGGGTGACCGCCCTGTAATCAGGGCTCAGGTCCCTTTTCTTTTTCTCCCCTCTGCCTTGGCTCTGTTCATGCCAAGCTGTACAGTGAGCTCCCTCTGAGCCGGCGGTGGGTCTCTCCCTCCCTTTGCCGAGAGAGCACTGCCCCTCAAAAGTGAGATGTAGAAAGCAGCCTCTTGAGAGGCTTCGGGGTTGGTCCTCCTAGTTGTCCCGTGCCCTCCACACTCACGCTCTCGGCCAAGTCAAAGCCAGCGTCCCCTGCATGCACCGGGACCTGCCTTCTGCTGCGAGCTCCGCTGCTGTGTGCTGCGGGTCGGTGCCCGCTGCCAGGACTGAGGGTAATTTCCAAGCAGGGAGAGAGCCTTCTCCGCTTCCTCTGAATGGACCGCGTCACGGTGCTGTCTGCTGAGCCACCCCTAACTCGCTGCCCCTCTCCCTTTCTCTCCCTTTCCAGAAACTCCAGCGGAAAAGGAAGAGGAGGACACAAGGACCAAAGAACCTGCCGGGAAAGTGAAGAAATATCCCCCGAAAAGGACGCACGGGCCGTATAATAGTGCCGAAACGAGGGCACGGGACGGGCCCTTCTCTGCAGGCTTTTCATTTCCCCTTGAGGTGCCCGGTAAAAGGACCTCCCTGTAAGCAGGGATGAAGGTCCGGTCCTTGTCAGGCCAAATACCTTCCGGGCCCTTTCGGGAAGAGAGGCTGAGCCCCCCACCCCCTTTAAGAAGGGTAGAGGTCTCTGTGGCTTTGAGCCCTTTAGGAGGTAGGATTTCAAATGCCCAGAAAGGTTGACCTCTCCCCGTAAGAAGGGCGCAGATCCTCCCGTTGCTCCGGTGTGGGCCACTGAGACTTGCTGGCCGAAGAGACCGCCCTCTACCGAGGGAAGGAATGCAGGTCTCCCCTTTTCAGGAGAGTGTTTAACGCCCTGGCCGCTTGTCATGCCCCTGGCTCCAAGACCACCCTGTAAGGAGGGCTTGGGTCCCATGCCACGTGCTTTTTTTTCACCACACGCCTGGCAAAACTGATCCCCTGTAAGCAGGGGTCAAGTCTTATCCCTCTGGCAAAACGGCTCCCCTGTAAGCAGGAGTCAAGTCTTATCCCTCTGGTAAAACCGCTCCCCTGTAAGCAGGGATCAAGTCTTATCCCTCTGCCAAACCGGCTCCCCTGTAAGCAGGGGTCAAGTCTTATCCCTCTGGTAAAACGGCTCCCCTGTAAGCAGGGATCAAGTCTTATCCCTCTGGTAAAAAGGCTCCCCTGTAAGCAGGGATCAAGTCTTATCCCTCTGGTAAAACGGCTCCCCTGTAAGCAGGGGTCAAGTCTTATCCCTCTGGTAAAACGGCTGCCCTGTAAGCAGGGATCAAGTCTTATCCCTCTGCCAAAACGGCTCCCCTGTAAGCAGGGGTCAAGTCTTATCCCTCTGGCAAAACGGCTCCCCAGTAAGGAGGGGTCAAGTCTTATCCCTCTGGTGCTTAGACTGGGGGAGTCCTCTTGTGTCTGCGGCCGCGCCCCGTTTTCAGAAGACTTGAGATTCTCTTTCTCTTAGCCAGAGGCAATTCCCCCAGAAGCTTTTCTGCTTGGCTTTTTTGAGATGGGAAGGGCTGTCTTCTGGGTGACCTGTCCGGTCGCACGGAACATGGTGTGGCGAAGGGGCGGCTCTAAGGGGATGGTGGAGGCTGTGTTAACTTCACCCCTTTTCTCAACAAAGCCAAGGAATTGGCCAACCGTGCAAAGGGCACGGTGTCTGGAAATGAAGAGGTGAGCTGGGTGGGTCCTTTCGGAGCCCCTCTGCCCTGGAATCCATCCTCAGTTCCTCTCGCCCTGCCCAGCTTACGCTGCCCGACCAACCCCCGCTTGGTCTCTCGGTTGCCTTGTGCACCGGAAAGACGCTGTAGGACTGAGTGGCCTTCGCTGTAGAGATTTGGACAGCTCCGTTGCTCGTGTCCGAACTGCAGGCTTTGGGTCTCTCTGGTGGTAGAGTGAGCCGAGTGCGAGGGGCTGCGTGAGCAGGGATTGTCGTGGCTGCCTTTGGGAAAGGAGGCGAGCCTCAGGCGGTGTAGGTGGCTGTGGAGGTATGGAGATCCGGCACGTGGGTGCACCTAACCCTACTAACAGGACTGTGTCCCGTGGAAGGAGTGTCTTTTGGGGGAAGTTCTCGGTGGGGCAGGAAGGTAAGCGGGGGGAAGGCTGTTGCTGAGGGCTGAAGGATTTCATGGGAAGGGCAGGCTCCGCAGGATCCCTCCCTTAGCTCTTCATTTCCAGCTGTTTGCCCCCCCTCCCTAGCTCGAGGTAAGGATGGCTGTTTTACTGACGGAAGGGTGACCGCCCTGTAATCAGGGCTCAGGTCCCTTTTCTTTTTCTCCCCTCTGCCTTGGCTCTGTTCATGCCAAGCTGTACAGTGAGCTCCCTCTGAGCCGGCGGTGGGTCTCTCCCTCCCTTTGCCGAGAGAGCACTGCCCCTCAAAAGTGAGATGTAGAAAGCAGCTTCTTGAGAGGCTTCGGGGTTGGTCCTCCTAGTTGTCCCGTGCCCTCCACACTCACGCTCTCGGCCAAGTCAAAGCCAGCGTCCCCTGCATCCACCGGGACCTGCCTTCTGCTGCGAGCTCTGCTGCTGTGTGCTGCGGGTCGGTGCCCGCTGCCAGGACTGAGGGTAATTTCCAAGCAGGGAGAGAGCCTTCTCCGCTTCCTCTGAATTGACCGCATCACGGTGCTGTCTGCTGAGCCACCCCTAACTCGCTGCCCCTCTCCCTTTCTCTCCCTTTCCAGAAACTCCAGCGGAAAAGGAAGAGGAGGACACAAGGACCAAAGAACCTGCCGGGAAAGTGAAGAAATATCCCCCCAAAAGGACGCACGGGCCGTATAATAGCGCCGAAACGAGGGCACGGGACGGGCCCTTCTCTGCAGGCTTTTCATTTCCCCTTGAGGTGCCCGGTAAAAGGACCTCCCTGTAAGCAGGGATGAAGGTCCGGTTCTTGTCAGGCCAAATACCTTCCGGGCCCTTTCGGGAAGAGAGGCTGAGCCCCCCACCCCCTTTAAGAAGGGTAGAGGTCTCTGTGGCTTTGAGCCCTTTAGGAGGTAGGATTTCAAATGCCCAGAAAGGTTGACCTCTCCCCGTAAGAAGGGCGCAGATCCTCCCGTTGCTCCGGTGTGGGCCACTGAGACTTGCTGGCCGAAGAGACCGCCCTCTACCGAGGGAAGGAATGCAGGTCTCCCCTTTTCAGGAGAGCGTTTAACGCCCTGGCCGCTTGTCATGCCCCTGGCTCCAAGACCACCCTGTAAGGAGGGCTTGGGTCCCATGCCACGTGCTTTTTTTTCGCCACACGCCTGGCAAAACGGATCCCCTGTAAGCAGGGGTCAAGTCTTATCCCTCTGGTAAAACAGCTCCCCTGTAAGCAGGAGTCAAGTCTTATCCCTCTGGTAAAACGGCTCCCCTGTAAGCAGGGATCAAGTCTTATCCCTCTGCCAAAACGGCTCCCCTGTAAGCAGGGGTCAAGTCTTATCCCTCTGCCAAAACGGCTCCCCTGTAAGCAGGGGTCAAGTCTTATCCCTCTGGTAAAACGGCTCCCCTGTAAGCAGGGGTCAAGTCTTATCCCTCTGGCAAACCGGCTCCCCTGTAAGCAGGGGTCAAGTCTTATCCCTCTGGTAAAACGGCTCCCCTGTAAGCAGGGATCAAGTCTTATCCCTCTGGTAAAAAGGCTCCCCTGTAAGCAGGGATCAAGTCTTATCCCTCTGGTAAAAAGGCTCCCCTGTAAGCAGGGATCAAGTCTTATCCCTCTGGTAAAACGGCTCCCCTGTAAGCAGGGGTCAAGTCTTATCCCTCTGGCAAATGGATCCCCTGTAAGCAGGGATCAAGTCTCATCCCTCTGCCAAATGGATCCCCTGTAAGCAGGAGTCAAGTCTTATCCCTCTGGCAAAACGGCTCCTCTGTAAGCAGGGGTCAAGACTTATCCCTCTGGCAAAACGGCTCCCCTGTAAGCAGGAGTCAAGTCTTATCCCTCTGGTAAAACGGCTCCCCTGTAAGCAGGGGTCAAGTCTTATCCCTCTGCCAAAACGGATCCCCAGTAAGCAGGGGTCAAGTCTTATCCCTCTGCCAAAACGGCTCCCCTGTAAGCAGGGGTCAAGTCTTATCCCTCTGGCAAAACGGCTCCCCCGTAAGCAGGGGTCAAGTCTTATCCCTCTTCCAAATGGATCCCCTATAAGCAGGGGTCAAGTCTTATCCCTCTGGCAAAACGGCTCCCCTGTAAGCAGGGGTCACGTCTTATCCCTCTGGCAAAACGGCTCCCCTGTAAGCAGGGATCAAGTCTTATCCCTCTGGTAAAACGGCTCCCCTGTAAGCAGGGGTCAAGTCTTATCCCTCTGGTAAAACGGCTCCCCTTTAAGCAGGGGTCAAGTCTTATCCCTCTGGCAAATGGATCCCCTGTAAGCAGGGATCAAGTCTCATCCCTCTGCCAAATGGATCCCCTGTAAGCAGGAGTCAAGTCTTATCCCTCTGGCAAAACGGCTCCCCTGTAAGCAGGGGTCAAGTCTTATCCCTCTGGTAAAACGGCTCCCCTTTAAGCAGGGGTCAAGTCTTATCCCTCTGGCAAATGGATCCCCTGTAAGCAGGGATCAAGTCTCATCCCTCTGCCAAATGGATCCCCTGTAAGCAGGAGTCAAGTCTTATCCCTCTGGCAAAACGGCTCCCCTGTAAGCAGGGGTCAAGTCTTATCCCTCTGCCAAAACGGATCCCCAGTAAGGAGGGGTCAAGTCTTATCCCTCTGCCAAAACGGCTCCCCTGTAAGCAGGGGTCAAGTCTTATCCCTCTGGCAAAATGGCTCCCCTGTAAGCAGGGGTCAAGTCTCATCCCTCTGGCAAAACGGCTCCCCTGTAAGCAGGGGTCAAGTCTTATCCCTCTGCCAAATGGATCCCCTATAGGCAGGGGTCAAGTCTTATCCCTCTGGCAAAACGGCTCCCCTGTAAGCAGGGGTCACGTCTTATCCCTCTGGTAAAACTGCTCCCCTGTAAGCAGGGGCAAGTCTTATCCCTCTGGTGCTTAGACTGGGGGAGTCCTCTTGTGTCTGCGGCCGCGCCCCGTTTTCAGAAGTCTTGAGATTCTCTTTCTCTTAGCCAGAGGCAATTCCCCCAGAAGCTTTTCTGCTTGACTTTTTTGAGATGGGAAGGGCTGTCTTCTGGGTGACCTGCCCGGGTTGCACGGAACATGGTGTGGCGAAGGGGCGGCTCTAAGGGGATGGCGGAGCCCGTGTTAACTTCACCCCTTTTCTCAACAAAGCCAAGGAATCGGCCAACCGTGCAAAGGGCACGGTGTCTGGAAATGAAGAGGTGAGCTGGGTGGGTCCTTTCGGAGCCTCTCTGCCGTGGAATCCATCCACAGTTCCTCTCGCTCTGCCCAGTTTACGCTGGCCGACCAACCCCCGCTTGGTCTCTCGGTTGCCTTGTGCACCGGAAAGACGCTGTCGGACTGAGTGGCCTTCGCTGTAGAGATTTGGACAGCTCCGTTGCTTGTGTCCGAACTGCAGGCTTTGGGTCTCTCTGGTGGTAGAGTGAGCCGAGTGCGAGGGGCTGCGTGAGCAGGGATTGTCGTGGCTGCCTTTGGGAAAGGAGGCGAGCCTCAGGCGGTGTAGGTGGATGTGGAGGTATGGAGATCCGGCACGTGGGTGCACCTAACCCTACTAACAGGACTGTGTCCCGTGGAAGGAGTGGCTTTTCGGGGAAGTTCTTGGTGGGGCAGGAAGGTAAGCGGAGGGAAGGCTGTTGCTGAGGGCTGGAGGATTTCATGGGAAGGCCAGGCTCTGCAGGATCCCTCCCTTAGCTCTTCATTTCCAGCTGTTTGCCCCCCCTCCCTAGCTCGAGGTAAGGATGGCTGTTTTACTGACGGAAGGGTGACCGCCCTGTAATCAGGGCTCAGGTCCCTTTTCTTTTTCTCCCCTCTGCCTTGGCTCTGTTCATGCCAAGCTGTACAGTGAGCTCCCTCTGAGCCGGCGGTGGGTCTCTCCCTCCCTTTGCCGAGAGAGCACTGCCCCTCAAAAGTGAGATGTAGAAAGCAGCCTCTTGAGAGGCTTCGGGGTTGGTCCTCCTAGTTGTCCCGTGCCCTCCACACTCACGCTCTCGGCCAAGTCAAAGCCAGCATCCCCTGCATGCACCGGGACCTGCCTTCTGCTGCGAGCTCCGCTGCTGTGTGCTGCGGGTCGGTGCCCGCTGCCAGGACTGAGGGTAATTTCCAAGCAGGGAGAGAGCCTTCTCCGCTTCCTCTGAATGGACCGCATCACGGTGCTGTCTGCTGAGCCACCCCTAACTCGCTGCCCCTCTCCCTTTCTCTCCCTTTCCAGAAACTCCAGCGGAAAAGGAAGAGGAGGACACAAGGACCAAAGAACCTGCCGGGAAAGTGAAGAAATATCCCCCGAAAAGGACGCACGGGCCGTATAATAGCGCCGAAACGAGGGCACGGGACGGGCCCTTCTCTGCAGGCTTTTCATTTCCCCTTGAGGTGCCCGGTAAAAGGACCTCCCTGTAAGCAGGGATGAAGGTCCGGTCCTTGTCAGGCCAAATACCTTCCGGGCCCTTTCGGGAAGAGAGGCTGAGCCCCCCAGCCCCTTTAAGAAGGGTAGAGGTCTCTGTGGCTTTGAGCCCTTTAGGAGGTAGGATTTCAAATGCCCAGAAAGGTTGACCTCTCCCCGTAAGAAGGGCGCAGATCCTCCCGTTGCTCCGGTGTGGGCCACTGAGACTTGCTGGCTGAAGAGACCGCCCTCTACCGAGGGAAGGAATGCAGGTCTCCCCTTTTGAGGAGAGCGTTTAACGCCCTGGCCCCTTGTCATGCCCCTGGCTCCAAGACCACCCTGTAAGGAGGGCTTGGGTCCCATGCCACGTGCTTTTTTTTCGCCACACGCCTGGCAAAACGGCTCCTCTGTAAGCAGGGGTCAAGACTTATCCCTCTGACAAAACGGATCCCCTGTAAGCAGGGGTCAAGTCTTATCCCTCTGGTAAAACGGCTCCCCTGTAAGCAGGAGTCAAGTCTTATCCCTCTGGTAAAACGGCTCCCCTGTAAGCAGGGGTCAAGTCTTATCCCTCTGCCAAAACGGATCCCCAGTAAGCAGGGGTCAAGTCTTATCCCTCTGCCAAAACGGCTCCCCTGTAAGCAGGGGTCAAGTCTTATCCCTCTGGCAAAACGGCTCCCCTGTAAGCAGGAGTCAAGTCTTATCCCTCTTCCAAATGGATCCCCTATAAGCAGGGGTCAAGTCTTATCCCTCTGGCAAAACGGCTCCCCTGTAAGCAGGGGTCACGTCTTATCCCTCTGGTAAAACTGCTCCCCTGTAAGCAGGGGCAAGTCTTATCCCTCTGGTGCTTAGACTGGGGGAGTCCTCTTGTGTCTGCGGCCGCGCCCCGTTTTCAGAAGACTTGAGATTCTCTTTCTCTTAGCCAGAGGGAATTCCCCCAGAAGCTTTTCTGCTTGGCTTTTTTGAGATGGGAAGGGCTGTCTTCTGGGTGACCTGTCCGGTCGCACGGAACATGGTGTGGCGAAGGGGCGGCTCTAAGGGGATGGCGGAGCCCGTGTTAACTTCACCCCTTTTCTCAACAAAGCCAAGGAATCGGCCAACCGTGCAAAGGGCACGGTGTCTGGAAATGAAGAGGTGAGCTGGGTGGGTCCTTTCGGAGCCCCTCTGCCGTGGAATCCATCCTCAGTTCCTCTCGCCCTGCCCAGCTTACGCTGCCCGACCAACCCCCGCTTGGTCTCTCGGTTGCCTTGTGCACCGGAAAGACGCTGTCGGACTGAGTGGCCTTCGCTGTAGAGATTTGGACAGCTCCGTTGCTCGTGTCCGAACTACAGGCTTTGGGTCTCTCTGGTGGTAGAGTGAGCCGAGTGCGAGGGGCTGCGTGAGCAGGGATTGTCGTGGCTGCCTTTGGGAAAGGAGGCGAGTCTCAGGCGGTGTAGGTGGATGTGGAGGTATGGAGATCCGGCACGTGGGTGCATCTAACCCTACTAACAGGACTGTGTCCCGTGGAAGGAGTGTCTTTTCGGGGAAGTTCTTGGTGGGGCAGGAAGGTAAGCGGAGGGAAGGCTGTTGCTGAGGGCTGAAGGATTTCATGGGAAGGGCAGGCTCCGCAGGATCCCTCCCTTAGCTCTTCATTTCCAGCTGTTTGCCCCCCCTCCCTAGCTCGAGGTAAGGATGGCTGTTTTACTGACGGAAGGGTGACCGCCCTGTAATCAGGGCTCAGGTCCCTTTTCTTTTTCTCCCCTCTGCCTTGGCTCTGTTCATGCCAAGCTGTACAGTGAGCTCCCTCTGAGCCGGCGGTGGGTCTCTCCCTCCCTTTGCCGAGAGAGCACTGCCCCTCAGAAGTGAGATGTAGAAAGCAGCCTCTTGAGAGGCTTCGGGGTTGGTCCTCCTAGTTGTCCCGTGCCCTCCACACTCACGCTCTCGGCCAAGTCAAAGCCAGCGTCCCCTGCATCCACCGGGACCTGCCTTCTGCTGCGAGCTCTGCTGCTGTGTGCTGCGGGTCGGTGCCCGCTGCCAGGACTGAGGGTAATTTCCAGGCAGGGAGAGAGCCTTCTCCACTTCCTCTGAATGGACCGCGTCACGGTGCTGTCTGCTGAGCCACCCCTAACTCGCTGCCCCTCTCCCTTTCTCTCCCTTTCCAGAAACTCCAGCGGAAAAGGAAGAGGAGGACACAAGGACCAAAGAACCTGCCGGGAAAGTGAAGAAATATCCCCCGAAAAGGACGCACGGGCCGTATAATAGCGCCGAAACGAGGGCACGGGAGGGGCCCTTCTCTGCAGGCTTTTCATTTCCCCTTGAGGTGCCCGGTAAAAGGACCTCCCTGTAAGCAGGGATGAAGGTCCGGTCCTTGTCAGGCCAAATACCTTCCGGGCCCTTTCGGGAAGAGAGGCTGAGCCCCCCACCCCCTTTAAGAAGGGTAGAGGTCTCTGTGGCTTTGAGCCCTTTAGGAGGTAGGATTTCAAATGCCCAGAAAGGTTGACCTCTCCCCGTAAGAAGGGCGCAGATCCTCCCGTTGCTCCGGTGTGGGCCACTGAGACTTGCTGGCCGAAGAGACCGCCCTCTACCGAGGGAAGGAATGCAGGTCTCCCCTTTTCAGGAGAGCGTTTAACGCCCTGGCCGCTTGTCATGCCCCTGGCTCCAAGACCACCCTGTAAGGAGGGCTTGGGTCCCATGCCACGTGCTTTTTTTTCGCCACACGCCTGGCAAAACGGCTCCTCTGTAAGCAGGGGTCAAGACTTATCCCTCTGACAAAACGGATCCCCTGTAAGCAGGGGTCAAGTCTTATCCCTCTGGTAAAACGGCTCCCCTGTAAGCAGGAGTCAAGTCTTATCCCTCTGGTAAAACGGCTCCCCTGTAAGCAGGGATCAAGTCTTATCCCTCTGCCAAAACGGCTCCCCTGTAAGCAGGGGTCAAGTCTTATCCCTCTGGTAAAACGGCTCCCCTGTAAGCAGGGATCAAGTCTTATCCCTCTGCCAAAACGGCTCCCCTGTAAGCAGGGGTCAAGTCTTATCCCTCTGCCAAAATGGCTCCCCTGTAAGCAGGGGTCAAGTCTTATCCCTCTGGTAAAACGGCTCCCCTATAAGCAGGGGTCACGTCTTATCCCTCTGGTAAAACTGCTCCCCTGTAAGCAGGGGCAAGTCTTATCCCTCTGGTGCTTAGACTGGGGGAGTCCTCTTGTGTCTGCGGCCGCGCCCCGTTTTCAGAAGACTTGAGATTCTCTTTCTCTTAGCCAGAGGGAATTCCCCCAGAAGCTTTTCTGCTTGGCTTTTTTGAGATGGGAAGGGCTGTTTTCTGGGTGACCTGTCCGGTCGCACGGAACATGGTGTGGCGAAGGGGCGGCTCTAAGGGGATGGCGGAGCCCGTGTTAACTTCACCCCTTTTCTCAACAAAGCCAAGGAATCGGCCAACCGTGCAAAGGGCACGGTGTCTGGAAATGAAGAGGTGAGCTGGGTGGGTCCTTTCGGAGCCCCTCTGCCGTGGAATCCATCCTCAGTTCCTCTCGCCCTGCCCAGCTTACGCTGCCCGACCAACCCCCGCTTGGTCTCTCGGTTGCCTTGTGCACCGGAAAGACGCTGTCGGACTGAGTGGCCTTCGCTGTAGAGATTTGGACAGCTCCGTTGCTCGTGTCCGAACTACAGGCTTTGGGTCTCTCTGGTGGTAGAGTGAGCCGAGTGCGAGGGGCTGCGTGAGCAGGGATTGTCGTGGCTGCCTTTGGGAAAGGAGGCGAGTCTCAGGCGGTGTAGGTGGATGTGGAGGTATGGAGATCCGGCACGTGGGTGCATCTAACCCTACTAACAGGACTGTGTCCCGTGGAAGGAGTGTCTTTTCGGGGAAGTTCTTGGTGGGGCAGGAAGGTAAGCGGAGGGAAGGCTGTTGCTGAGGGCTGAAGGATTTCATGGGAAGGGCAGGCTCCGCAGGATCCCTCCCTTAGCTCTTCATTTCCAGCTGTTTGCCCCCCCTCCCTAGCTCGAGGTAAGGATGGCTGTTTTACTGACGGAAGGGTGACCGCCCTGTAATCAGGGCTCAGGTCCCTTTTCTTTTTCTCCCCTCTGCCTTGGCTCTGTTCATGCCAAGCTGTACAGTGAGCTCCCTCTGAGCCGGCGGTGGGTCTCTCCCTCCCTTTGCCGAGAGAGCACTGCCCCTCAGAAGTGAGATGTAGAAAGCAGCCTCTTGAGAGGCTTCGGGGTTGGTCCTCCTAGTTGTCCCGTGCCCTCCACACTCACGCTCTCGGCCAAGTCAAAGCCAGCGTCCCCTGCATCCACCGGGACCTGCCTTCTGCTGCGAGCTCCGCTGCTGTGTGCTGCGGGTCGGTGCCCGCTGCCAGGACTGAGGGTAATTTCCAGGCAGGGAGAGAGCCTTCTCCACTTCCTCTGAATGGACCGCGTCACGGTGCTGTCTGCTGAGCCACCCCTAACTCGCTGCCCCTCTCCCTTTCTCTCCCTTTCCAGAAACTCCAGCGGAAAAGGAAGAGGAGGACACAAGGACCAAAGAACCTGCCGGGAAAGTGAAGAAATATCCCCCGAAAAGGACGCACGGGCCGTATAATAGCGCCGAAACGAGGGCACGGGACGGGCCCTTCTCTGCAGGCTTTTCATTTCCCCTTGAGGTGCCCGGTAAAAGGACCTCCCTGTAAGCAGGGATGAAGGTCCGGTCCTTGTCAGGCCAAATACCTTCCGGGCCCTTTCGGGAAGAGAGGCTGAGCCCCCCACCCCCTTTAAGAAGGGTAGAGGTCTCTGTGGCTTTGAGCCCTTTAGGAGGTAGGATTTCAAATGCCCAGAAAGGTTGACCTCTC